>NC_139019.1:47366318-47516597 GCF_964374135.1 Grampus griseus
TGCTATCATCAGAGGAAGAACAATGATTGCAATGTGATAGGTACATTGACTAGGTGACTACCAATCCTTACCCCAATGTGTCTATATCTTGCCAAGCTTAATGGCATAATTTCTTTTTGGCACTGAAAATGCAGACTATGAGTTTCAGACAAATCATTTTCCTTTTGGTATCCTTCTGTGCAGATATCTAAGACGTCTATAAAATTTATATCCCCAGGACAGGATATAAGTGAGATATGGAATGCAAATATCCCTTAAACTATCATAAAAATCAGTATTATAATTATCTTCCTATAAACCCCAATCATTTGAAAATATTAATACAAATGGTTTTCCACCGTGAAGGATTGTCACTTACTGTGATTATGACATTAGCTATGATTAATTTGATTTTAAATGTTATGGAATTGATTTCTTTTGTTTTTTAAATAAATTTTATTTATTTTTGGCTGCATTGGGTCTTCATTGCTGCACGAGGGCTTTCTCTAGTTGCAGCAAGCAGGAGCTACTCTTCATTGTGGTGTACAGGCTTCTCATTGTGTTGGCTTCTCTAGTTGCTAAGCACGGGCTCTAGGCGTGTGGGCTTCAGTAGTTGCAGCACTCGGGCTCAGTAGTTGTGGCACAGGGGCTTAGTTGCTCCATGGCATGTGGGATCTTCTCAGACCAGGGCTTGAACCCATCCATGTCCCCTGCATTGGCTGGCAGATTCTTAACAACTGCACCACCAGGTAAGCCCTGGAACTGATTTCTGAATCAACTGTATTATCTGAAACTAAAGTGCAGTGTTTTATTTTGTGTATTCGACAAATATCTTTTTTTAAAAAATATTTATTTATTTATTTTGGCTGCACTGGGTCTTAGTTGTGGCACATGGGATCTTTAGTTAAGGCATGTGAACTCTTAGCTGTAACATGCATGCAGGATCTAGTTCCCCGACCAGGGATCAAACCGGGGCCTCCTGCATTGGGAGCACAGAGTCTTACCTACTGGAGCACCAGAGAAGTCCCTCAATCAATATCTTGATATCACAAATTCCTGTGAAGGCCAAGTCTAAATAATATTTAATTAAAATTCTTATATATTTCATTTCATAATAAAATGTTTCTCAAATAGATAGGAGAACTATCATAATTTATATCTTATTGAATGACTAAATAATATACCATCAAGATAAGGTATATTTTAATGATGTGCTTGAAACAAAACAACAAGAAAACAAAAAATTTTACATAGTAAAACTATTTAGCAGTCATGATTCTTTTGGAATTTTTAACATATACTATATTTGTACTATGTTACTCTAAATTTTATGTATTGGTAACTGTTCAGTGTACCTTGTAGGTCTGTTTATTTATTTATTTAGGCTGTGCCGGGCGTTAGTTGCGGCACGTGGGATCTTTGTTGCCGCCTGCCAGATCTTCATTGCTGTATGCAGAATCTTCAGTTGCAGCACACGATATCTTTAGCTGTGGCATGCGGGATCTAGTTCCCTGACCAGGGATGGAACCTGGGCCTCCTGCACTAGGAGCGCAATCTTAACCACTGGACTACCCGGGAAGTCCCGTACCTTGTAGGTTTACAAAACAATTCAGCAGATGGAAGCTCTGTCTTCTTGGAGGAGTTACAGTTGTACTTGGTTGATGTTTCACAAACTTACCTGATTTGCATAATCACTGGAAACAAATGTTAAAAAACACAGATTTTTTTAGGTCCCTCAAATAGTGGTCCAACCCTACCTTGGACTGCTATGAAATAACCAATGGTAAGAATCTTGATCAATTTTCTCTCTCTCTCTCTCTCTCTCTTTAAACATTGCATATATTTTTTCCCCTAGATATACCTGCTACTGAAGCGGGAACTTGTATAATTTATTATACATTCAGGATGACTGGGTAATCATTTAATTTTTGTGAAAGGCTTATCAATTTGAGATAAGAGAAGAAACTAAGGACACTTCTATTAATAGGGTATCACATAAGATTTTGTAAAAATACTAGATTCATCATTACATTTTAAATCCTATGTGATACACTAACAGTTTAAAAAAATTTTTGTTGCTTTTTGGGTATTTTCCAGGAGACTGCTACTATAATAAAATTGTAATAAGTAAGCAGAAAGAGGCACCAGGGATTATGTTCTATCAACATGTGTGAACCTTAGCTGCCTACAAGAATATCAAAACAATCAAATTGTCTTTAATTGAAATGCGCATTTTAAACTCTTACTGGAATGTTTTTATTTTACAGTTTCAGGATATCTTCCTATGAGTGTAACCTGTAGTCAGTTAATCAACGTTTACTGATCATTTGTCATAAATGATAGTACAGGCCAGCTCTGAAAATCAGACTGAGTGGAGATGGGCATATATGTGTTAGTGGCTAATTTCTAAGTGAAGAAAAGATGTATATTGCTTTATATTATCCATATTTCTTTTTCTTTCGCACAGATCATTAAGAGCTGACTGTGCACACAAATGTAATTTAAAAGGCGTATCTTCCATCTCTCTTGTTCTTGGTTTTACATATCCATTCTGTTGCATGTAAAATGAGTTCCCTATCTATTTCTAAATGATAAAGCAATTGCGCAGATAAAGTAGTCTAGGAAATGCGTGTGGAGCAGTTGTGGACTATATTCCTCAAAGCAGTTTTTTAGTCCTTTGGTTTGTTACAACTTCATTCATTTCAGCTTTTTTCTTCTAGGCTAGGCTGAGGGAAAATTAGACTTTTTCAGAAAGCTTAAAGAGTTGCAGGCAGGTAAGTGAAAACAGTGGTGGGCACACAAATAGCCAGCTCCTTGTAATTTAAAAATCTGCAAAGGAATTAGCTCTTGGTGCATTGAAGAAAGAGGTCTTGGAATGTGTGGTGATGAAGAGCATACCCGTTCACAGCTGGAGCAGAAGATGGCTAGCTCTTCACTAGGTCAGCTTCTTCTTTCTCCTGGGTGCACAGAGGGGCTCTATTCCCCAGCCTTCTTTGCAGTTTGGGTGTGGCCATATGATAGAGTTCTGGCCAATGGAATTCGAGCAGAAGGGCTTGGCATTTCCTGGTCTGGGTCGTTCATACTTACCAAGTAAGATCCTTTCTGCTGCAGCATAAGGAAGCCTTATGTTGAATGTGGTGGAGCCACAAGATGGTGGGATCCTAAGTTCTCAAATTACCATTTGGAGGAGAGGGATTTTATATGAGCTATAAACAAACGTATATTGCATTGTCTCAGAAATTTTGTAGTTCATCTGATACCACAGTTAGCCTGCCCCAACTGATATAACAGAATAGTACTGTTGGTCAAGGATGTTACCTCTCAGCCTGCAGAAAGCAGGAAATGGTTGCCTCTTCCCTTGGCCTCTCTGGTATTTGCTGGATAAGACCTAGCAACTTCTTTGGCATTCTACTTTGGACAAGTTTTCCTAACCCCACCTTTGTTATTGCAATTGCCTCCTAACTAGCTCTCTGCTTCTGCTGGTGCCCTCCTCTACAGTTTATTATCAAAACAGAAACCAGAGTGACCTCATGTCATTCTTTTCAACCCCCTCCAAGCTCTCCATTTGTTTCCGAGAAAAAGCTGAAGTCTTTTTTTTTTGTGGTACGCGGGCCTCTCACTGTTGTGGCCTCTCCTGTTGCGGAGCACAGGATCCAGACGCGCAGTCTCAGCGGCCATGGTTCGAGGGCCCAGCCGCTCCGCGGCATGTGAGATCTTCCCGGACCGGGGCACGAACCCATGTCCCCTGCATCGGCAGGCGGACTCTCAACCACTGCGCCACCAGGGAAGCCCAAAGCTAAAGTCTTTTTAAAAAAATTTTAATACTATATTTTATTTAACTCAATATATCAAAAATTTTCATTTCAACATGCAATCACTATAAAAATTATTAGCAAGCTATTTTACATTTTTTTATACTGTCTTCAAAATTCAATATGTGTATTAACACTTAAAGCACACCTCCATTTGACTGTCTACTTTTCAAGAAGCTAGTCTTTTCAATGACCTATAAGACCATTTCTGATCTGCCACCTCTCCTCATACCCTCTCTGTCCTTCTCTCCTAACACTCTCCCTTTCCCTTACTCTGATCTAGCCTCGCAGATTTCCTTGCTATTCCTTGAACAAAGCAGGCATGCTCTTGCCTTAGGGCTTCTGTGTTTGTTCCCTCTGCTTGGAATGCTCTTCTCCCAGACACCCCCATGGATTGTTCTCCCAGTCTTTGCTCAGCGAGCCTTTTCTGGGCACACTATTTAAAATGACAACTCCTTACACTCCCCATCCCCTTCCCTCTATTATTTTTCTCCGCCCACTTAGTACCTTCTAACATGCTATACATGTTTTCTTTTTAACGTTGTTCACTGTCTGTTCCCCTCCACACTCCTCTTAAAACGAAAGCTCCATGAGAAAGGATTTTTGACTTTTTGTTAAATTGCCAGCCTACAGTAGTACTTGGCAAATAATAAATAATAGATACATTTTTGCTGAATGACTAAATGCTCTTATATAGATAAGCATCGTGTGCCAGAGGAGCACTAAAGGGAAACTCCTAATTCACACTGGGATGTGGCAGGAAAAAGTCTTCTGGAGAAACTTACTCTTCTTCCAGGACTGGAAGCTGATGCAGTTGCTGAGCATATGAGCCGATGGTCACTTTTTAGTCCTCTTCTTAACTGACCTATCAACATCATTTGACACAGTCGTGACTGTCTTCTTGAAGTGCCGTCTTCACTTGCCTTCCGGGGTACCACATTTGCCTGGCTGTTCTCCTACTTTCCTGGCCATCCCTTCTCAGGCTCTTCAACAGCATCTCCCCCCTCTAAATGTTGGAGCGCCCAGGGTTCAGTCCTGGTCTTCTTCTCATCTTTCTACACTCGTTCCTCAGGGGATCAAAACTTTAAAAAATGTCAGGGCTTTAAATACCATCTGTATACTGATGACTACAAAACATACATTTCTAGATGCTCTTTCCTGAACTCCAGATCTGCATCAGGTGCCTACTGGGAGAGCCTTTTGGATGTCTAAGTATCGCAAAGTTAAATGTCCACAATAGAGCCTCTGATATTTCCCCCTTGCCATGTGTTCCCGATGTCATTTAATGGCAGCTCTGTTCTTTCGGTTGCTCAGGCCAAAAGCCTCGGAATTATCTTTGATTCTCCTCTTCCTCTCTGCCAATTCTACCTTCACAATTTAACCAGAACCACTTCTCACCATCCCCACTGCCAGCACCCTGGGACTGCTTGGATTTTACGAGCCTCTTTGCTTCTGCTTGTTGCTCCTCTTCAGCCAATCCCCACACTGATACCATGTGATCTTATTAAAACCTAAGTCAAATCATGTCTCTCTTCTGCTCAAAACCTTCCAATGATTTCTTATATCCCCTCAGGGACCTGCAAGGCCTTTCTTAACCTGACATCATCTCCAACCACTATCCCTAATTACTCTTCTCCATTTAGCTGTCTTGCTGATCCTTGGCTATTCCATGTATGCTCTTGCTTCAGAGCCTTTGCACTTGATATTCTTTATCTAGAATATGTTCTTTCCCCAGATGTCTGCTTAGCTAGCTCCCTCACTTGCTTCAGTCATTACTCAAAATTTATCTTTTCCAGTGAGGATTTTCTTGGCTGCCCTATCTAAAAATTTAATGCGGGTTCCTGCCCCCACTTCTCATTCCCTTTTGTCTTTTTTTTCCTCCTTTGCACTTTTCGATAATGTATCTTATTTTCATATTCACCTTATTTATTGTCTTTTTCCTCCACTTCAGTATAAGATCATAACTCTCACCTTTTAAAAGATGCATCTCTCTTCTCCCATTTCCATTTCTTCAGTCACAGTTTTAAAGTCATGCTAGTAACCCTCACTCGCAATGGAAGTGTTTGAGCATAGCAAAGGATTTGGTCTGTTTTGTTCACCGGAACATAGCTTGTGCTTAAACTCGTTATAATGAATGGATCAAGAATTAATTAGATCCAGTACAACTGTTTCCTTAGCGAGTAAGTGTCCTTCCAAACCCAGGAAGAGTTAAAATTTTAGAAGATGGTAAAAGGGGTCAAACTCATAGTTTGATACTTTCATGTTAAATGTAGGAATAAGTTAGTAATTATTGATAATGATTATGTATAATATTGTAAATATTAAATATCTATAATTATGATAGATACTTGTAATTATAGATAATATGAGTATTTAGGGTTTAAAATTTTTGTATTCAGGAGAATCAGTCATATTAAGGAATTCGACAGATCAGGTTTATGATTCCATTTTGAGTTTTATCATTGAATTCAGACTCACAATTTAAAGGTTAGAGATGTAACCATTTAAAATCTTTATAGTCAGTATTAAATGTCTGAAATGAAAAGTTGTTTTATTGCATTTGTAAGTTTAATTTATTGGATTTATAAGAGATGTTGAAATTATTGGAAGCTTTGCATGTTCATTTGTCTGGTAAGGTATTTGAAGTGCTTAAAAACATCAGTTATTAAAATTATCAATGCAGTTTAAGGGAATTTGAATAGGTTTGTGAATAGGACTTACGGTTTAAGAGAAGCTGAGTTCTACAGTGAGATACCACTCACACCTACTAATATAGCTATAATAAAAAAGACAGACAATAACAATTGTTGGCAAGAATGTAGAAAAATTGAAGTTGGAACTTTCGTATGTTGCTTGTAGGAATGTAAAATGGTGTAAGCACTTTGTAAAACAGTCTGACAGTTCTTCATAAAGATGCAGTATACCTGAAACTAACACAATATTGCAAATCAACTATACTTCAATAAAAAAAGGTAAAATGCAGAGTTGACATATGACTCAGCAGTTAAACTCCTATATGTATACCCAAGAAAACTGAAGACATATCCACACTAAAACTTGTATACAATGTTCATAGCAGCATTATCCATAATAGCCAAAAAGTGTAAACAATCCAAATGACCATCAACTAATGAGCTGATAGATACAATGTGGTATATCCATACAATGGAATATCATTTGGCAATAAATAAAGCATGAAGTGCTGATGCATGCTACAATATGGATGAATATTGAACACATTACGCTAATTAAAAGAAGCCTGTTACAAAAGACCATATATAGTAGGATCCATATATATGAAATGTCCAGAATAAGAAAATCTATACAGACAGAATCTGTAGAGGTTGCTTAGGGCTAGGGATTTTTAGGGGATATGGGGAGTGACTGCTAAGGGGTATGGGATTTCGTTTTGGGGTGTTGAAAATGTTCTGGAATTAGCGGTGATGATTGCACAACTTTGGCAATACACTAAAACCACTGAATTGTTTAGTTTTAAAAGGTGATTTTTTTAAATGGTGTGTGAATTATATCAATAAAAAAGAGAGAAGTTGAGTTCTTTAACTTCAGTTGATTGATATGTCATGCTTAAAATTTACTAGATTTACAAGTAGAATAACAAGATTTATGCGATGAATTTGCTTATTAAATAAAACAAGGTTTTAAATTTGCAACTTTAGTAACTTTAGTAACTTTAAGCCCAGTCTTAAAAATGCAAAAATGTCTTAAAAATGTAAATTGGAAAGGAAGCTTATTCTGAGTAACTCATTCATTTGAAACAGTTCTAAGCAGAGAGGTTAGGAGGAAAGAGGAAGGAGAGTATATATGAATACAAAACAGTACAACAGGCTCTAGGTTAGATGTGCTTATATTAAATATTAAAGAAAAACACAAGCTTTTAAAAAATGTCAATCAAAATGGATCTTGAGAAATACATGCTTTAAAACTCTTTCCTGGGACTTCCCTGGCGGTTCAGTGGTTAAGACCTTCCACTGCAGGGGGTGCAGATTGATCCCTGGTAGGGGAACGAAGATCCCACATGCCATGCACAGTGAAACAAAAGCTTCTGCGCTTTCCTTTGGTTTTTAATTTGCCCTTTAGAGCCACACATAAATCTTTATACTATAGGACTGTTCTTCAGACATTGAATGATAGTTGTCATGTCCACAGCAGACTTTGTTTTCTCTGGGTTAAATGGCTCTTGATCCCTTTGGTCATTTTCATATGACTTGATTTCATGTCTCCTGCTCATCCTAATTGCAAATGTACTGCAAGGAATTAGAAACGAGCCACAATACTTTATATGTGATCTTATTTTTTCTTGTTTATGAATCTTACCTGTCTATTAAAGTAAATTAAGAGAGCACTGGCTTGGTATATTAGGCTTCTAGTTAACCACCAGATTTTGCCTCATAGTTGTGAAGTTTACCTCCTTTTCCAATTGGTATTTTGGACTTGTGTCAGGAATGCGTTCTGCTGCAAGTAACAGAAAGCCCAAAGAGAGGCTTAAATAATTAGGGGTTTATTTTTCACACACATTAAGAAGACCAGAGGTACATATTGCTGGTATAGTGTTAGTTCAGTGGCCTAACAGTGTCAAGCCCTATTATCATTGCCATTCTCTTGTCCTTTCTTGTGTGCTTGTCCCCCATGGCTGCAAGTCAAATGTCACCTCTGATACTGAAGGCAGGATGAAGGAAGAGAAAGAAAGAAAGGTGCAAGTTGTCTCTGACCTCTTTAGAAATGCAAAAGTTTCCCCAGAGAAGTCCCTGTATGTTTCTACTTAAGTGTTTCCAGAAGTGTGTCATCTTGCCATTCTAAATTGCAAGGGATGTAGGGAAAGTGAGTATTTAGCTGGATACATTGATTCCTCAAGCAGAATTTGGGTTTCTCAAGAAGGAAATGGAAATAGATATCGGGTAGACAAAGAACAGTGTCTGCCACAGGTCTTCAGAGTAGGATTTGACATTTTCACTTTCAATTAATTGAATTTGGCATATCATTTGTTCCAAGCTGTTAAAATAATTTAGATCCTATGTCTGTCATCCATGATATTTGTCATACCTCATAGCTTAGTGTCATATGCAAATATCACCACTGCCACTAATATCTTTATTAAAGATCTGGTGCTGAAGAAAACAGGGCTGAGAATGGAGCCCTCTGGCTCCTGATCTTTTGTCATGAAAATGTGTAGATAAGCTTGGCATTTACAAGGTCCTCAATAAATATGTTGAATGAATAAAAGTTGTAATGACAAATACCTAGAAATTCGTTTTGAGATTAGTTTAATTGCCAAGCTATGTTACTTCCCTGAGCAACATGGGCTGTTGGTTTATGTTGAATCACTTCATTTCTTCTTCTTCTTTTTTTAATGAAATGTTTCACAAATTTTTGTGTCATCCTTGTACAGGACCATGCTAATCTTCTCCACATACAATAAAATTCTCCAATTTTATTGTATGTGCTGGTGAAGCAAGCACTGTGTCACTTCATTTCTGATAGCCTCATCAAAAGCATGCCACAAATTAGTATGGATATATTTCTTCCCTGTGTCATCACCTGGTAAGGAGCAGGTGAATGTCACCCCTGAGAATACATGTGTTAATACCTGTAACTTCCCTCTACCATAATAAATCCTTTTTTCCTCTTGCATAAATGTTGAAACATGAAGACATGTAGCAGATCTCTTGTGCATGATGTTCTATACTTTTATCTACATAAATGGTCACAAGTAGTACACTCAGGTAGGATGTAGACCACTTTTTGACTCTCTAGCCATAAAAAATTTTTGAATTGTCAACATCTAAAAATTGTATTTTCCCATAAAAATATGGATTTTTTCACTTCTCTTGAATAATTAGTATTTCTAGTTTCAATAGGCCCACATTCACACATGGCCTTAGTTAGCTGGAGCTGAGTAGTCATATGACATGGGCTGTTAGTTGTTCTCTTATATTTGTTTTCCTTTTTGTCAACAGTAATTGAGTTCCCACTTTTTAGCTGAGCACATGGCCACTTAAAGACCCAGCTTCCTTTTCAGTTAGGTCTGACCAGGAGTTCTGGCCAATAGGATGTTACTGAAAGTAGTGTGTGAAAGAAAGAACTGTCCTCAAAGGGAGGATGCCGTCTTCTTTGTTCTCCTTTTTCCTGTTGGGTGGAATGTGAATACAATGGCTAGAACAATTTTGTTGTATCTCAAGGGGGAAGATGCTGATAGAGGATGTGAGAGCAATAAGAAAGTACCTAGTTTCCTGATGATCTCAGAATCAGCATACTGCTGAGGACTGCCTTCCTGGACTTTTATCAAAAGAAATGAATTTATATTTTATTTAAGCTATGTTATTTGAGTTTTCAGGCAAATCTAATCCTAATTCATAAAAGCTACTGCCTTTGAGCAGGTATTCTCAGGTTTATCACAAATCCCACCACTATGTAATAACTCCCTAATATTGACCAGGGGTTGCCATTTATCGTCATATCACACTTTTTCTCACCATTAAAAGTGGAAAAATGAAAAACTGACATAGTCATGTGTTTCAAAGGAAGTTGAAGAGCATATGTCATTGTGGAAGTAGAGACTATTTCTACATGACTAATACTGCACACCAACTACTAATGCACACTCTATTAAATATGACTTCAGAAGCTATTATGAAACCAACCACAGTAAGAAATATACCCAGAAAAGCAAAGACATGTTAACGACAAACTTAATGAATAACTTAATGGACTGAAAACAAGGATTGGAATTACAGCAATGATAATGGTGTAAAATGTATTAAGTAAAAAAAATGTTCTTGGCATTAAAACCTTTTGCCAGTGATGGGTTTATGAAAAGGTTGATTGCAGCAGAAATTGTGTCCTGAATAGAAACTAACATTTGCAAATATAAGTTTAACATCATGTAATATTTCTTACCATGCTGAAGCTGGAATGAAGGGATTTACAGTATGAAGCAGCATGAAAAGGTTAAATCATTTACAGTTTTTTCCCCTTCCAGCCAATGAGTGTACAGATATAAAAGATATAAATACCACCCAAGTAGCTAGAGTCATTTGTGGTGTCTGGAAGGCCTTAAGTGTTTGAATTGCTTTTGAACTTTGTGCCAGTAATAGGCATATCAGAACATTATTTTTGCATGTTGAGTGAAGTGGGTAAACAGGGCCGCAGGAGGTGCTTCAGCAAGTCAGAGCTAATACTGGACTTGTTTTTCAAAACTGAAGTCCATGCTGGCAGTTTGCACAACTTATACAATAATATGTTTATTTCATAATTAAATAAGAATAAAATTTAATTTAGAAAAAGAGAACAGAAAATGAATATAGCAATGAATACTATGAAATGAATGTGCTACCGTGGTTTGAAGCACAGGAGACACGCCAATGCTTTCCTTCCTTGGTGAATCGTATGCAAAGTAGATGTGTGAGAATGAAGGGATTTTTTTTTTTTTTGGATGTTTCTAATAAATTGGTTTGTGTTATCTAAAGAAAGTGTCATCTGAACCCATCAGTGAAGATTTATTCAAAGATTGGGACTCCGGGTGACATTCACACTCTATTTCTCTACAAGTGTGTTCGCAATCAATTACACAAACCAATCATTCCTTTTATTCATCTAATTTCTAACCAAACCGTGCCTTTGGGAAACTCACTAGCCACAAAAAAATCTGGCTTTAATATGCAGAAATCATTTTCCAGAAATTTAAGTGATGATTACCCCTTGTGGAGCTAAGAACTGAATTCTAAGTTATTTGATTTTGAAATTTATAAAAATAAACTTAGATCATTTTGCCTTTTCTCAGCTAATATTGATCATGTGAATAAAGAGCTAAAAAATGGAAGTTAGTATACTAAAGCGTAGTTCCAAAAACTAACCAGGAACTGAATTCTATAAATAACTCAGATATTTTAAAAATGCAAAAAAAAAACCCCAAAACCAAAAACCTGAGTGAGGAATCTATGTTTTGGAAAAACCGTAACTGTGAAAACCTTACATTATTAATTTGAATAAAATTAATATTGCTCACAGATGAAGAAAAAAGTCACATTTCCCTGGTTCAAGATAAAAATAATGAATTATAGAAGAAATGCATAAGTAAAATATGTATTAGTATTTGAATTTATATCAAAATTTAATCTCTAATATCATATATTTATGTTACATGCTTATAGCAAAGTGCAATAAAAATAAATGATATAATTCTCATATTTGATACTCGTTACACCACCCCTTCACTCATTTATCATGTTCTCCTGGCCTTTGTAAGCATTTGAGATTGTGAGCCCTCGTCTTGCCTTTCTTGCATTCCTTCTGGATACAAAGATAGTCAGTGCCCTGAGCAGGTAAAATTTCCAAAAATATTTGTCATTTTTTCCATGAAGGGGGTAGACGAGAAAAGAAAGCCCAGAACTTTAGAGCCAAAGGCAATGGAGAAATTCAGTGTAACCATAATATTAGCAGGTGGAAATGGGCTAGAGTTGGAGAAGACCACGTAAAGAAATCTGAACTCAAGGTTTCATAAAGATCCCCTAATCTTGTTTGGCTATTGAGATTCACATAGCAAGTCTCTGGTATAACAGCAGCCCTCTAAAGGATTCAGGGAGGATCTACGATAGGTGTACAGACCAATAGCAACCTTAAGAATAGGACATTTTGCCATTGGGTGAGAAGAAAGACTACAAGATTAATGCAATACCCAAGTTGTTAACTAATATTTAATAATAAAATTTCATACATAGTAAATTTTAAAAATAGCATAATCAATTAAGCATTTTATCATCTGCAAATTATGAGTGAAATTGTTCTGCACTTAAGTGCTTGGTAATGGTGGTGTTCACTAATAACTTACACATATATATGGCATCTTCTACTTGCCAAGCAGTGTTCTAAGTACTGAGGATACAGCAGTAACTAGAACAGACAAAACCCCTGCCCTCATAGAATACACATTCTAGAGGGAGAGAAGGATAAAATAAACAGACCATGTCCTGAGGAGGTAAAATGTGAGAGAATTTGACAAGACCTCAGAACCCAATAATTAAGAGATTTTAAGTAACAAGAGTTCTATTAGCTGAACAATTATTATATGTAAGAACTTTATTTCATTTATCTTTACAACTCTGTAAGGTGTATTTTATTCCCTTTCCACAAATGAAACTAGCTCAGGGAGGCTAACTTGCTAAATCAAGTGGTGGTTCCATAATAATTTGGATGGGAACTTTACAAGTTTCAGTTTAGGCAAAATACATGTTAATTCCATTAAAATTTGAGTGTTTATTCAGTATAAGATAATTCATGAGCCTTTTATAAAGACACTCTACCTTTGCCTTCAATAAACTTCAGTTAGCCTTGACTATAAACCTCTACTTATTTATGTATTTCACACAGTGAATACCATTTTAAAATGCTTTCTAAATATTACAATGTGTGATTTTGGAACAGGAATGAATTTGACAATTTTCTACTCCAGTTTTCTGTCCCTTCTTTTTTTTTTTAACTAATGGAAAAAAAGAAAGTAAAAAAATAGTATTCAAATTTCATATGTTTACTTGGTAGTAAAACTAAGATGAAGACTCAGGTCTTCTGATTTCCAGACTATTATTTATTATTTATTTCTTTATGAAACCAGTTCATTTTAAAAATAAACTTACCATTCCTTAATGTTCATAGTGATCATCACTGAGTTTGTGTTTTTTTTTTTTTTTTTTGTGGTCCGCGGGCCTCTCATTGTTGTGGCCTCTCCCGTTGCAGAGCACAGCCTCCGGATATGCAGGCTCAGCGGCCATGGCTCACGGGCCCAGCCGCTCCGCAGCATGTGGGATCTTCCCAGACCAGGGTACGAACCCGTGTCCCCTGCATCGGCAGGCGGACTCTCAACCACTGCGCCACCAGGGAAGCCCACTGAGTTATTTTTAATACATTTTTTTCTACAGTACTTACTGAAACTCAAATTTTTTCATACATGATATATAGAAAAAAATTAAAACCATACAATAAAAATAGTTAATAGCTCAATTCTCAAAGACCTATTAGGAGTACTATTTCCTCATTTTAGCACAATATTAACAGTACATTTATATAGATGATACACAGTTTCACAGGACAGTGGATAATGCTACTATACAGCTGAAGAGAAGCTGGAGAGTGGAGTGTGAGCCACCTGGGAAGTAGCAGCTCTCCTGTTCCTGCTGGTGTTTGAACAGGAATGGGTTAGCAGGCCCTAGTTTAGTACTGTTGCTAACTCTTGCTGTAATGATTAGATGAACAAAGGAAAAGTGGCTTGTGCCAATCACTCTTGTGCCACAGTCAGACAATCATTTGTTGCCTTCAAGAGCTGACCACCAGTGCCTAGGAAACAAAGTCACTGGTTAGGCCCAAGGCTACAGATTCTCTGCAATAACCACTGGACAGACTGTCAAGGCATAAAAAATAAGAGGAGCTTGAGGAATTTGGTATTAAACACTGACTTGTGTTTTTAGTGATAAAATAACAAACCAAGTTAAGATTGTGACATTTATTTAGTTCCAAGCCTAGGGAGAGCAAAGACTGGGAGAGCTGTATTAACCCACTAGTACAACGTTTATGAGTATCCTCATAAGGATAAAGAAGAGTGGTTTGTCAGGAGGATACAGGGCATTTGTAGATTCCTACACACAGAGAATTAGAGCGGTCACAACACAGTTGTTCGTCTTATTATTTCCCTTAGATTTTTTCTATTTTTTAATTGTCCAACTTTAAAAGCAGAAAAATAAAGAACTAGATGGCAGCAAAAGAACTATGCCTCCCGTATTTGAGGATGTTGCTGATATTCTAGTAAGACAGACAAGCTTGCCTTACCAGAAATGACTTGTAATAAATTCTAGGCACCAGGGTTTAGTACAATGATCAAGGCAGCACAGAAGGACTATACATATTTTTTGCAAAGAAAAGCCATATTCATGATTGAGCTTTGTTAGATATGTCCCCTAAATTTAATATTTTTTCCAGAGCTAAAACAGAAGAAACAACTCTGTTAGATTTAACCTTCAGAAGGCTAGAACCTTCATCACAATACAAAGTGATTATTTTCCTTTCTGTAATTAGCTTTCCCTGCTATACTTTTTGAAAGGAAAAATCTCAAGCATGCTAGGCTTTTTGCCAATTTCATTTCTGGCATGGTTTGACTGATTTTAAGTTTACTGTTCTAATGATACTCAAGAGTTTTAAAATTCAGGCTCAGTAAATAGGACCTGAATATAGAGAAAAATTTATGTTGGAAAAAAGGAAATTTATCAGTGTGTTTGTTTATAAAAATTACAGCTTACAGAAATTCTTTTCTAATCTTCAGTAGTTAACCATTTTTATGGAAACAACCAAGTATTAGTATATGACAGAACAGTAATGAAGTATGAGTTAGAACTATGCAGCCATTAGGTTTAGTGACTTTTCTTTGAAAGATAATTGAGATGAGTTTGTTGAGACAAACTGGTTTTATTATTGTCTCACTGAGACTTTAAATAACAGAGCTAAAGGTTTTTGTTTTCTAGTGTCTTACCAATAGCAGGCTCTCTATACCTTTGTGTCCTTTACCGAAGAGTCTTCATTTTGAGGTTATTTTTATCTGTTAATACAACGTTTACAGTTTAAGGGTTTGTCTTCAGAGCTTTCTTTAAAGGTTTTTATCTAGTTTAAATGGGGCTTTTTAGTATAAACTGAAGAGAAAGCATGCTTCAGTTGAAGATATCTTTTTTTTTTTCTCTATTAAGGTATTTCCTCAATTAATTGTAAAGAAAAGACTTGGCAGGAAATATAAAAAGCTTATCTAAGATGCTGTTTTTGGACTTCCTGTTAAAACAGAGATTTAGGGCTATGTCAATAAAACATGTGTGTTTATTCTTTCTATATATTTTTAAAAACTAGGCATTTCACAGGTGTACCATAAATGACTTTAAAACTGGGATCAATCTGAGGTGCAGTAAACAACTGGCATATGTGTCCTTTGAAATATGGAAGGATACAAGCACTTTATATAACTAAAAGACACATACTGTTAGCCAAGTCACCATGGAAGGAAAATCCATAAAATGTAAAAGGCAATGGAGAGAAATTGCAGGTGATTACTACCTTTGTAATAGGTTCATTGATATATACTGTTAGTAAGATTGGACAAATACCAATTGAATGAAACAATTAAAAAAAAGTTTCAAGTAGAAGCCTCTATAGATCGTTCCTATTTCTCCAAGTGTTTAAAAACAAAACAAAACAAAGGTGTAGGGTAGGGAGGAGAATAAAACAATAATTAAAGTCTCTCCTGATGATCACAGTCAGGCCTGAATTAGTGACCTCACAGGTCAAGTGCAAAATCTCGAAGTACAGAACAGAAACCACAAAACAAGTATTTACTGAGCACCTACTAAGTAGCAGGAACTGTTCTAGGATTAAAAAAAAAAAAGGTGAGCAGGAAGGATAAGATAAGACTATGAAGGAGAGAGTAGAGTAGACTTTACATGCAATTATTAGGTCATGCAGAGAAGGAAAAAAAAAAAAAGAGGAGAAGCAACAATTAAACAAATATTAGAAGAAAATATTCCTGAGCTGAGAGAAGGCTTGAAGCTTCAGATTGAAAGAGCTCACAAGAGGTCCAGGAAGTGAGGGGGGAGGGGTAGACTTATCAGACATCTGATAAAATTAAGGAACTCTAAGGATAAAAAGGAAAAAAAAACCCTCATAGTTGACAAGCTTTTAGCTATAAAGAACGAGTTCCCCACAAAGGGGAAAAAAATCAAACTGGTTTTATTATAAAATCCTAGTCTGCAATAATAGAAGCTAGAAGACAATGGACGTAATAGTTACAGGCTAATGAAAGAAAAGGACTACAACCCAAGAATCCTACCCAGCAAAATTACCATTTCCTCTGCTAGAGGAAAAGATGATATTCAATAACTAAAGTGTATCACCCAAATACATTATCTAAGGAAGATATAGTGCAGTTCACAATCTTTACCACTGTACATGTGGCCCTAAACACGGGAATGGCTGGGAGCAAATGGTACATTCACAAGATGGAGTATTGTGAAGTTAATAAAAAGAATGACTTCGTGTTTGTAGCTGGGATTTCTCCTAAGACACGCAGACATGGAAATGAAGGATAGTTTATACTCAAATATCCCTAGAACCAGGAAGCATGGCACACCATGCCATGAAGAGCCACACGGGGAAGGACCAGGATCAGTCAGGTGGCAGAGAGGGAGAGGGTGCAGCATGGCCTAGAGTCTTTATTAACATTTTCTGTGGGAAGGAATGGGGGAGGCAGGGCAGGTACACTGAGTAAGTTTGGGATTGGATTTTTTTTGTTGTTGTTGGGGGGATTGGATATTTTGAATAATTTCAGTAGACTGGGCTACAGGGCTGGTTCCTAGCTGCCTGGTACCTGGCTCTGGGGTGGGTTAGGGCAGGGAGAATACTGGCTCACGTGTGAGAATTTGATAAAGGGGATGGTTGGGGGTGTGGACTCTGGATTGGTTGTCTTGTATACTAAAGGCATGCTTCCAGGGGGGTCCTTTGCTATCTCTGGGAATTAGTTCTGGAAGGGGCAGTGTCACCAGGATCGACCAAGGATCCAAATGCCACAGTATCCAGGATACAGAAAATAAGAAAATGTAGTCAATACCATTGGCCCTGTGATGCTCTGGCATCATATCAAGGAATCCCTGGGAGTGATACTAGTGGAGACTTTTAGCGAGCAGGGCATAAGTTGCACTAACACTGTAGAAAACATTTTACTAAGAGAGTAGAAAGGAAGAACACAAGTAGAGGTGTAAGGAGTCCTTGCAGGCCAGCCTATGACTAGATTTTCTATTTATATGGCATTAACCAAGAAATAGGAAATTCTTGGGGTCTCCAACAATATCTAAGTGGAGTTGGAAAGTGTGCTAAAGGTATGATATATCAAGATAGCAGGTCCAGCAGTTGTTCTGTTGGACAGTATGAAATGATACATTAGTAAAGTATATGTAAGATTAGTGGGATTGTGTGTAACCAAGGAGAAAGAGTGGTTGTGGCGATCATGGTGGGAGGCACGAGGTGAGAGTAGGAAAATGCCTTGGGAACTAGGTGGTCCTCTCCCCAAAGTGCTGAGGGATTTGACTAATATGAGGCAAATGCCTCCAGGGAAAGCAATAATCTCCATTAATTTAGAACACAGAGAGCAGTAACCTCTACTAGATTTCTCCTTAGGCACAGGTATGAGGGGTGTGCCTTTTGGCAAAGAACAAGGAGTAGGATCATGGGCTAGGCAGACAGTAGCTCAGAAATGTAATGGGATCCCTAATATCAAAGGAAGAAAAGCAAAAACGTCCTGTGTACAATTTGTGCCTTAGGAGAGGCAACCCATGTGTTGCTGGAAGCGAGGTTTTAGTGTCAGAGTGAAGTCATCTCCAATGATGGGCACTTGGAGTAGGAGATGCCCTCTGGGATACGGGGCTGGGGTATCCTTTCCCAGAGGGTATCCACTCGAGGTGATGTGGGGTCTCACATTTACCATGTTTGGGTCTTCAGACTGTATATTAATGAAAGTATACAGACCAATAGCAATAAGACCAACAGTCAACAGGAAGATAAGCAGCTGCACTGAGAGGGCTTTTGTTTTTGGTGGAAGTTTCAGCTCAAATGGGTGCTCTATCAGGTAAACAGCTGTCTAGTATATGGACAATTTGGTTAATGCGCCCCTTGATCTGGCCTCCAGTCCTTCTGGGATGAAGGAATGATAAAACATTTATAAAGATATGGGAAGACATTATAAAAAGGGTCTCATTTACAAGGAGTCTTTATATACACGGAGGCAATGCACATCCCCTTTAAATATAAGGGGGAAAGAAAACTTTTAAAAGTTGGTGTGAGGTGTAAACTGGCCAAGGGGCCTTGAATTAAGAGAGATTAAGGCCTAGAGCAAGATAGAGACCCATTTAGGGGTCCATTTACCTGAGTGGAATTTGAAAAAGAGCTGTGTGAGACCATTATGTCTCTTAATTAAACTGGCTATCTGATACCTACAAGGGATGTGAAAGTTCTATTGAATACCTTTTCCAAGAGATTAGCATTGTGTATTTTTAGAAGAAAAATGTATATCTTAGTTATTAACAATAACATCTGTAACTCTAAAAGTAGTATGGCGTGCAATTGGAAAGGCCTTGTATTGTGGCCTAAATATATATGGAGATGTGTGATTTTGACTTATATTTTGGACATCTGTGAGGCAAGAGAGTCCCAGTTTTGTTAGTTTTTTTCTCCCTTAAAGGGACAATTTTAGGCAATGACCCAACAGTTTATAATAAATGTGAAATGAGGCTACTTGTTGGCCAGGGCATCCAGAAGTTTGGTTGAGTGTGTTGTTTCTTGGGTCCCATCCATTATTAGGGACATCCCTGAGATGGAAAACAGCAACATTTCATTGAGCTCCATCATGTATGATGGTTAGCAGTGCCATTTGCATAGTCTATCTACTCCCATTGCTGTTCATTCAGTTAATCCCAAGTGGATTCTGAGCAGCCAAGTGATCTGGGGGAGGGATGACATCCTCCAGCACCATGGCACTTAACAAGGGACTGAGGACAGGGGAAGCCACCTCCTCCTGCAGGTGGAATACGCCAGAGAGCTCAGGTTCGGCTCCATCCTGTCTAAAGAGGCCTTGGTAGCTGTGCTGAGTTTCTGGTGTATTGTTTCTACGACCCAACGCTTAACAAGCAGTTGGGTATGAAAGGTCACAGGCTCAGAGTATGTGAGAGCCTCTATTTTCCAGAGAGCTCAGCATGTATTTTATTTGTTGTTTTAATGGAGTATAGTATGAGGCTGAGAGGGCAGTTTTTTGCATCGTAAGCCCTTGGACAACTTATGGCCATCCTACGTGGTCTAGAGATTCCAGGAGGTATGACAAGAGGTTGCCAAAATTTCCTTGGTGAAAGAGTCCTTCAGGGCACTAACGGGAGTACCTACTGATTTGAATTTGGAAGTAAAATTTGTAAATAAAGAATATGTTGCCTTCAGAACCCCCAAAGTACTAAAACATGTTGGACCTGTATACCTTAAATGTATATCAAATGAGTCTCCTTGGAGGAGGATGTCATCAATGTAACATCACACCTGTGCTCCTGGAAAAAGGTGGATGCAGTTGAGATCTTGTCTGCCTAGATTGTGATGGCAAAGCTGCTGAGGTACCCAATAGATAGTCTGGAAAAGGTGTATTGTGTCTCTTTGAAGTGAAGGCGAACAGCAGCTAGAGGCTGGTGAAATAGGCACTGAACAGAACATGTTAGCCAAGTGTACAGGGGCAAAATATTTACAGGTTGTTGACTGAATAGAATCAGTAATTTCAATAATATTGGATATTCAAAACTACAATGAGGTACCATCTCACACTGGTCAGAATGACCATTATTAAAAAGTCTACAAATAATAAATGCTGGAGAGGGTGTGGAGAAAAGGGTCTCACACTGTTGGTGGGAATGTAAACTGGTGCAGTCACTATGGAAAACAGTATGGAGTTCCTCAAAAAACTAAAAATACAGTTGCCATATGATCCAGCAATCCCACTCCTGGGCATATACCCAGACAAAACTATAATTCGAAAAGATACATGCACCCCTATGTTCATAGCAGCACTATTTACCTAAATGTCCATCTACAGATAAATGGATAAAGAAGATGTGGGATAAATAAATAAATATATATACACACAATTAAAAAGAATGAAATAATGCCATTTGCAGCAACATGGATGGACCTAGAGATTATCATACTAAGCAAAGTAAGTCAGAAAGAGATAGGCAAATACCATATGATATCACTCATATGTGAAATCTAAAATACAACACAAATGAACATATCTACAAAATAGAAACAGACTCACAGACATAGAGAACAGACTTGTGGTTGCCCAGGGGGAGGGGGGTGGGGGAGGGAAGTATTGGGAATTTGGGATTAGCAGATGCAAACTATTATATATATAGGATGGATAAAATATAGGTCCTACTGTATAGCACAGGGAACTATATTCAATATACTGTGATAAACCACAATGAAAAAGAATATGAAAAAGAATATAGATATGTATAACTGAGTCACTTTGCTGTACAGCAGAAATTAACACATTGTAAATCAATTATACTTTAATAAAATTTAAAAGAAATGACATTGGATATTGAGTATGGGGGCCCCAATGGATGGGACCACATCATTAACGTTGCAGTAATCCATCAAAAGGTGGCATTTTAATCTTATTGCTATATAAATTCTTTAATATATTCATTTAGTATATAAATTTTGGATTTACAATTACATCAAATTATAAAACTTTGCTTTAATATTATATTTATGTATATATTATTCAATTACCTTTTATTTTCTGTTTTTGCTTTTAAATCATTAAGTAATCCACAATTAGCATGATGTTTGCTAGATTGGTGTTTGCTTAGTACCTAAGATTTAAAGTTCCTGTTTTTTTCTCCCCTTGAGCTTGTATCCACCTAAAGTGGCAGTCAGTTTTTCTATTCTCTTCCTGTTTCAGGCTTTTGCACCCTGAAGGTGCAGTCTTTACTTTCTTTTTCTGGCTAATAAGAGGAAAAAAGGGAGGCTGAAGGGGCCAGGTGCTTCTGGGCAACTTACCCCCGGGATTGCCCCTGTCCATGGAATCATCAGTCCCTTCCTCACACTGCCACCTTTTTTTTAAAACTTACAGAATGGCTTGTACCTCTAGATGACTAACACTTTTCCTTTTTGTTTTCTGTTGGGTGTTCACCTGATAAGCTCCTATTGGTCGCTAGTGGCCTCTCTGTAAGCAGCGCCCCCCCTTCTCTAGGGTGTGCTAATCAACCTTAGAGGGGCTAGGGTCTACATCTAGGAAAGCAACGGTGGCATCAACTTCACCTTTTACATTTTTTGTTTTGAGCATGAGACTCTTTGCATGTTGATAAGCAGCAGCTCTTATGACGGCCCATATGCATGGACCAGGGCTTTGTATGTTTAAAATTAATTGGATCAACTCTTCAGGTCTTGGCGGGGGACATGCTGGAAACTGGTGCTCCTTTTCCCTCCTCTCCTTCTTCATTAAACACTGAGTCACGGTCTCCAGGGATGGGACCTCTTATACCCTACTAGTGTGGGGAACGGATTGCTTGCGACAGCAGGAAGCAGACATAGCAGAGAAGCTTGTGACCTGAACAGTGCTTGTGGGGAGCCATGATCTCCTGAGAAGGCCCTCACACCACAAATGGCCCACAGCACACAGGTGAGTGCTCAGGTGCAGCCATCTCCGACTACTTTGAGGAACAGGCGGAGATTTGATTCAGAAAAGCTCAGAGGGGAAAAGGAAAATGGTTTATGGATGCCTACAGGAACATGTAACGTCGCAGACACGAGGTACTGACAAGGCCTCACTGGTTGTTGGCACTGCCCAGTCAGTGGATTAGACTCATCCCATGGCTCTAGGAGGGTAGTCATTCCACATCCCCAGCAGATGGACCTTTTCGAAATGTACCAGTTACCTATGTGTATTTGAAGTTTGGAGAAAGACTCCTTTTTTCTTAAAATTAAAAAAAAATTCCAATTTCAATAGCATTCTCAAAGATTGTTAAGAATCCTCACCAAGTGAGAAAAAGTGAGAGTAAAATGGTCAGGGCTTAAGAAGATCAACTATAAAGTAAACGTATGGAAAACGTTTGGCCAGAAAGGTCTGATATGAGGCCTAACACACACTTAAAAACTCAACAACTGTATACTTGGTATTCAAGCTCACAAAAACCTCTTTAACTAGCCTCCTATTGATAGAATCAGAAAGAAAGGGAATATACGATTAGGTTCATGATAATCACTTGTGGGTTATGACACAAGAAGAGTGGAAAATAAAATAGAAATTTTATGACATTTCATGTTTAAGCCAAATTCCCTGCCAGGATATTTTCTGCTTTGATGAATGAAGTAGGACTTGGTCACATCTTAAACAGATTCATAGAAGAGTAGTTTAAGCTGCCATCTGATGCATTAAAATAAAGGAAACATGGTATTTTCCCTAAGTTAAATACCTCCTGTGATGCACTTTTTAGATTGTGGAAGGCAATGAGTTCAAGAAAATTTAACATAAAGCTAGACAACGGTTAAGTAAATGAAATCATTGCAAAAACGGAATACATAAATAATAATAAACAAATTTTGATGTTAACTTCTCAACTATACTTTTTGATATAATCCTCAGTAAAATCATTCTTAAAAGTGAAAATGAGCAAGGTGATGGTGCAACCAGCAGAAGAAGGTCAGTGCTGATAATCTCTACGTGCTCATCCTCTAAGACTGCATCTTATTGTTCACACAATCTGCTCAAGTTCCCACAAAGGGGCTACCATGACCTGTCTCCTTCTACTACAGCTATACGGGCTGCGGCAGACAACAGCAACTGGGATCAAGGAGACTTGTTCTGATTAAATAAACTATATGGAACTCTGTTGCAGGATTTCATGCAACTATTAACTTCATTTTAAAATAAAAGGAAAAAAACCACCCAAATTCAGGGCTAATTTAGCTGTCACTGGACAGTTAAAAAAATAAAACAGTCCTGTTTTAAAAGTTTCATCAATAGAGACAAAAAGGTACTAAGAATGATAGTCATCCTTCCTCATCACTGCTGCTCCAGGCATCTTCAAATGCTGGATTTAACTGTGCTTTGGTTGAAGTCTAAAAAAAAGGGGCAAAAAAGAAAGACTCAATTATTCTACCTCATAATTTTAGGCTCACAATATAGTTATGAAATATATCAGATAAAAAGCAACTAGATTATTTTTGAAGAAACTATATAATTGTTAATTTCAAACCAAAAGTTAACAAAAGAAACACCCCGCATACAATATAAAATAATGTAACTTCATTTTAAATAGACATATCAGACTTTATCTAAATTATCTGTTTCCTTCAAAGTAGTTACCTCATACACACACACAGACACGCACAGACACACATATGCTGCTGCTGCTATTACTTAAGGCATTTTTACACCTCTTTGGAGTTACCTGGAGAAGAGGGCACATTAATATCCATGTGGCTAAGCCTGGACTCAGGTCTACAGTCTGACTTGAGAGCCCAAATTATTAATGTGAGCAACTTTTTACTGCTTGGATGGACCTGATTTTTATAAATAAGCAAATATCCACATGTGGGGAATAAGGTGTTCGTCAGAGTAATATCATTTTTGGTATTAAGTGTCGAGGTTTATGTATGTATGTATGTATGCATGTATGTAGTTAGGAAAGCAGTTGAAAAAGACAGGTAAAATGTATTGGAAACGGTAACATTTTGTCATTAGCACATAGGTTTCCCTGGGAGATTTCTGTGAAAGAGAACATGCATTAGATGGTATTTATCTAAAATAACAAAACATCACAGTACTCTCACAACTTTAATAATAAATGTAATCAGCAACAGAGGAATTTTAATTACCTGTGGTATTTCAAATCAATTCACTTGTCTGGGGAAATTTTTTGAATGGCTAACCTTCTTATTCTTTGGCAAATGATTAAAGGACTTTAAAATGATCTCTTTTTTGAGTATCTGGGCATTATGAGCCACGTGTGCTTCCTACTCTGCAGTTTTTATGTCTGCTGCCAGTTTGTTCAGACTCCAAATCCAATAATGTATTAGTTCTTAGATTATTCTTAAATTATCTTAGATATATTACCTTTTACAACATATAGCAATATTTTATGTTAAGGGTAGCCCCTACTGTATGTCTGAGAATGTTCATTTCCTTTTGATGAACATGATGATTTAGACTCTTAAAATTCAAACAATGATAACAGTAGAAATAGTGGGTGTTTGCAGTAAATTCCCCAAGTATCAGCCAGGACAGTCAGAAAACAATATGTGAATTTAGGTATTCTTTACAGTTGTTAAAGCTTAGATCTGAGTCCATTACTTAATCTAATGGTGGTATTGTCACCATTACTAAACGTAACATTGGCTATTGTCACTTAGTTGCACAAACAAAATTCCATTATACCTGGTGTCCAGATCCAAAACTATTACCAAACCTCAGCAAACTATTCACTTATTTCTAGTAGCAGTCCACTGATTTGCAAGAGTAGCATACTGAAGACTGTTCATTTATTCTTTCATCCAAGTGTTTACTGAATTTCCTACCTTTCTGGGTTTATAATTTAACTACCAAGTTAGGTTATTTAGTGACAGTTTATTTAAAGATGTATTATCCTTAGGGGTTAGGTGGTTATTCTTCCCTACTCTAGCTCTAACAGCCTTTAACTCTGCCTTAGATATCTACCCCAAAATGTCCCTGGGTAGATGAACCACACAAAGGCCATGCCTTCTAATTTCACTATGGAAGCCAAATATGTAACCTATTAAACACTTAAATTTCATTTTAAAAATCAACAGAGAAGCAAAATTATATTTTAATGTAAATTATTGTTGCTATGGTAAGCAAACAAAAATAAGTGAAAATTGGAAAGGCAGTTGCATATAAATTTTACTGTTTATAGCAGTAAAGGATAACAATATGAATATATTACAGTATTATTAGAAGTACATTTTATTGTTAAAAAACACAAATAAAACATCTTACTTGTAATTGAAAGCTTCAGTAAAAATATTATATATGATGTGGTACACAAATACTGTTTGAGACCTACTGATCAAGTTAACTACCATCTATTACTTCAGTTTTCTTTACAGCATCTCCTCCTAGTGGACATTCTTTCTATGCTTGAACATATCCATTCAGCCTGCCTGTTCTACTGACAGATAGTTGTGAATGTTATGGAGACAGGGAAGCATGAGTTTAAAGGGGATATAGTTCAGGTCCATGTAACGGGAAGGAAGAACAAAACCAAACTGGATCATCTTCCATACATGCATCTTGATAAATTCTAAATTTCTTACTGGTAATTAGTGGAAAATCTTTATAGGTAGAATATAGAGTTGTCTCAATATAGCAAGTGATTATACATCTACACAAGTGGTAAATAAAACAGCTACATATTGTGTAACTGTCAAAACAAAGTAAGATTCTTGATGAGAGGTCAGATTTAAACTGTAATATAGTCACCCTAGAGATCTCAGCCAGGAAAAAGTGAGTAGGAGTTACATAGGCTTGCTTTGATTGTGACCAAATGTTAGGAAGAGGGGGCAAAAGGAAGGTAGATTCCTCAGAATATAACAAAACAGCCTGCCAATTAAATAACAGGATTTATGCTTAAAGACCATAAAACCTGCCCCTATTGCCCAATGCCCTTCAATTTCTTATGGTAGAACTAAGTTCCTCTTCTATCTTGGATATCAGAAGAAAACACCCCTAAGGGATTGTATGTTGGTTGATGGAGAAGTAAATCTCATCTCAAGGGGGGATTTGAAAGGAAACCTAAGAACAATTTTGCTTTGATGATTCTGATGTTTGAAGATATCATAAACTTGTCTCAGATCACTAATGAATGGCAGAACTGGGATTCGAACCCAGTTACCAGTACTACTATTATTTAGTTTACCTGAAACTACAGATAAAGTGAGTGTGTGAGTATGTGCATGTGTATGCTTTGTTTTGTGTTAAGTTGCCTCTCTGGGGAACTGCAGCAGTCCTTCATTTGATAGGTGAGATGAAAATACTTTTAAATATGAGTTAAATAGTAAATATACATGTAAGGAACAGGGTCTAGTGTAGACAGACTTCTCTATTGGGATCTGCATCGTGATCATATTCATGTTCTACCTACATTCACAGAAATCTTTCAAACTAAAATTTTGTGGAAATAATCTTAGCACTTACCATTTTATATTAATTTGAGAATGGTGCCTATCCTAAAGAATATATACAGTGCATTTTAAAAGGTAAGGTTTCATAGCTCTAAAGCTTAACTATAAAGCTAACCTATTTTTTGTGTACCTCTGTTTGATTTCTACTTGTTCAGCTTAACTTCCCATATACAAAAATTCTTCTAGATGGGGAGTTCAAACTATCACTGTAACTATATAATGAGGAAATAAACCATCAGAGTCACATACTCTCTTTATAAAATAAGCAATTTAGTTTTCTTCTAAATAATATCCTTTTTTCATACATAAGTCAAAGATGATTTTTTTTTTGGCGCTGGCCTCTCACTGTTGTGGCCTCTCCCATTGCGGAGCACAGGCTCCGGATGCGCAGGCTCAGTGGCCATGGCTCACGGGCCTAGCCGCTCCGTGGCATGTGGGATCTTCCCGGACCGGGGCACGAACCCGTGTCCCCTGCATCGGCGGGTGGACTCTCAACCACTGCGCCACCAGGAAAGCCCAAAGATGATTTATTTCTAGCTTTTTTTTTTTATAGTTTTCATTTGGTGAATGATTGTTAAACTTTCTAACATGGCTTATAGTATTATGAGTTGGATTTAATGTATATAGTAATTCCCAAACAGCAGGACACAGTAATTAAATAATAATGCAAAATCAATGGCTGAACCAAATTATTTGAACATATTAAGCTTTGTACAAAAAAAAATTCAGTATTTAAAGCAGGTGTACACTAAAACTAATCAAAGCCATAATAAATCATAGACACATGATGAAATCTGGAAGATTTCACCTTTAGATAGCTTGACAAAAAAGTAAAAAAATTCAGAGGCTACTACCTAAGACCAGAAATCATGTCTTATTTATCTTTGTTTCCCCACCACATTTTTCAGGTTCTTTATTCACACTGTCATATTTGTACCAGTTTATGCTCTGAGATAGGCACTAACAGACTGCTGGTAGAAGTGTAAACTGATAAAATTTGATAGTGTGAATAAAGAACCTTAAAAATGTCATACGTGATAACTCAAGAGGTAACACTACTTCTAGGAATCTAACCAAAGAAGTAATCAGAAATGTAAATAATTTTTGAACAGATATTTACCTTGATGTGTTTATAATGATCAAAAGAAATGTCTTCCAATAGGAAAATACTTGAGTAAATTATGGTAAATAAATGACAGAATGCTATATTATTAAAAACAATATTTACAAATACTTATTAATGACATGGAAAAAGTCTTAAGCAGGATGCTAAGCTGTATGTTCAAGCATAATATTAACCATGCTAAAAAGTACGCACAGGAAAAAACAAGAATGAATTAAATCAAAATGTTAATAGTAATTAATAAACTTCAGAAATTTATGTTCTTCTCTTAATATTTTTTTGAATTTTCCAAATATAGAGGCAAATTATTTTTACAATCACAAAATAGCAAGAAATGCTTTAAAAGTTTCTCTCATATAAAGTAAATTAATAAAAACTTTTTTTATGATTTAGAAGTCACTGTTCAATTTGTATAAATAATATTTTACCTCCTCATCATCAGGAACTGATTCATGTAAGGATGGTATCCAAGCAAGAATATTGCAGTCTCTGCTACCACTGTAAAGTTCCTATAACACAAAGCAAAGATGTAATTGTAGGTCACTTTAAAGCTGGTGCCAATCTGAAATAAATGACATCAATTTTTAAATGATTATTTCTTAGATTAGATTAATTAAGATTAATTCTATTTCTACTCCCCAAAGAAACTGGGCTGATGTTTTTTTCTGTTTAAGATGTAGTAAAGACTTGTTTTGTATTTAAAAATAGTATTATGATATGTTAACATGTTGCTAACATGTTAAAATTCACAAAAACAATCACTGTAATTTTTAATCAATCATAGTATCCTTTTTTTTTTTTTTTTTTTGCAGTATGCGGGCCTCTCTGTGCTGTGGCCTCTCCCATTGCGGAGCACAGGCTCTGGACGCGTAGGCTCAGTGGCCATGGCTCACGGGCCCAGCCGCTCCGCGGCATGTGGGATCTTCCTGGACCGGGGCACGAACCCGTGTCCCCTGCATCGGCGGGTGGACTCTCAACCACTGTGCCACTAGGGAAGCCCCATAGTATCCATTTATTTCAAGTGTCAGAGAATGAGAAAAAAATGGAAGAAATAAATTTCATCCTTTTCTGTCAATAACTGAGCTTTAATAAAGACTTCAATGAAGAAAATACGAGTTTCTAGCTAAAATAGACCAAAAGTTCAAAAAAAGAACTCAACTAAAGAGCATTAAGACATATATGCCATGCTTGCTGAGAAGCTTATTTTATAAGCAGCTTGGGCTGATGCACAGTCAGTGTCAATGTCTTTATGGATATGCTGCCTGCATATGCTGAACAATGTTCATTCACCTCCCCACAAAACTTCAGAAATATGTTATATTGGCTAGTACTGAAAATATTCCTATGCAGCAGTGAAATAGATACGCTCCCATACAGAGGGTATAAATTGCTATAATCTTTTCAGAGAATGAAATCTCAACATGTGTCAGAAGTTTCTGTATGCATTTCTAGGAAGTCATGCCAAAGACACACATGAAATTCAAGGATATTATCATCAATATTATAATAACAAAAATAATAATAATTTTCCAAAAATTATTGTCCAGGGTAATGATTTCTAAATTTATGCTGCATTAATATGATGTGATATTACATAATCACTAAATTCATTTTTGAAGAATATTTAATGACAGTGGAAAATATTCATATTGTCAAGAGAAAGGAGCAGGATGTAAACCAAATAGTCATAGTGTGAAAAGAAAAAAACAGGATGTAAAATACTAGGTCAATTTTTTAAAAAGCTACTAAGCAAAGAGGAAGGGCTAAAAAGAAAAAACAGCAAAATGTTAAGTGGTTATAAACCTCTGACTGATTAAATGTTTATTTTTCTCGCAAATATATTTCTACACAAATATTTCTAACACTATAACTTTTTTTTCCTGTTCTGGTATGAAATAATTTAGTTTTACTGTTACTCATCTCAAAAGCTATTTGAGGCATGGTATAATTAGTATTTTTCTAAAAAAAATATGTAAAGGTTCTGGGTAAAGGGAAAATAAGATTATGAAGTGATTTATAGGAAATATAGATATAAAGAGAATTAAGTAAATTACATTTAGTTACACATTATCAGATTTCCTAAATGGAACAAAATTCTACAGACTGCACTGTTAAATCTAGAATGTATGGTTACACTAACTATGGATGATGCAAAGATATTTTCATATGCTCAGTGCCCTAGAGCAATTTAGTTTCCTGAGAAGATATATACCCAAGATACACTAAGGTCAGATAACCTTGTCTTATGTTTCCTCATGATCAAATTCAGGTGATATATCTTTGCCAGGAATATCACACACTTTGATAATTTGATTAAGCTGATGTATGCCAGTCTTCTTCAAGGTAAAATTACTCATTTTACCTTTGTAATTAATATTTTGTAGGGTGCTACCTTGAGATTATGTAAATTCCTCATCAGACTTTCAATTTATTACTTACTAATAGCAGAATGGACTCATGGATCCCTATTTTAGTCAAAGGGAAATAATCAGTTATTATCATTATTTATTTTGATGTTGGGTATATATTTTCAAATTTTTACATTTATGATAGAATTACTATAAATATCAATTTTATTTTCAGATAGTGGGTTGTGTGTAACATGTAATTGGTTAAAAGGGTTCTGATGCTGAATGGAGGCAAAAATACTACTCTCCTTTACTTTTATAATTTAGATTTATAATTATTTTCCTTTTCAGAAATCATAATAGGGATAAGAGTTGGAAGCTTTCTGATGTAATGCAGTGATTCAAATCTTTCTTAGGGCACAGCACATATAGAAATGGTATTTGTCACACTTCCCTGGTGGTGTAGTGGTTAAGAATCCGCCTGCCAATGCAGGGGACACGGGTTCGAGCCCTGGTCCGGGAAGATCCCACATGCTGCGGAGCAACTAAGCCCGGACACCACAACTACTGAGCCCACGCAGCACAACTACTGAAGCCCATGCGCCTAGAGCCCGTCCTTTGCAACAAGACAAGCCAGCGCAATGAGAAACCTGTGCACCACAACAAAGAGCAGCCCCTGCTCGCCACAACTAGAGAAAGTCTGCGCACAGCAACGAAGATCCAATGTAGCTAAATAAATAAATAAATAAATAAATAAATAAATAAATAAATAAAAGGACTGGTATTTGCCAGGAGGCAACTGGCCCCAGCTCTCTGGCTATCCTAGGCTTGTCCCAGCTATTCCAGGGACTGAAGGGAATCAAATATCTGGACATACTTTCAATACATTCTAGGAAGCTCTGATTTGGTGGAAAGCAACAACTGGTAGTCAGAATACCTGTGTTAAAATCTTGGCTGTGTCTCTAAGTGACTCTGGATAAGAAAAGAGGTACTGTATTCTAAGAATTTCTTTGAATGGATAATCATGCTTCGTCAATCTACTTGCAGATTTGAGGCAAGTCACATCACCCCTCTGGTTGCCTTAGTAGCCTTTTCCCAGAAGTAACACTAAAAATATTTAATAATTGGTACATCAGGACACTGGCCAATCCAAAGAGATACTGGACATAGAGAGGGAGCAGGGTCTGAAGGTCCCTCTTAGTTACTGGGTCTAGGAGGCCCCAGGGAAGGGGGTGAAGCTGGAAGTCACTTAGGGGGCATAGTACAACAGCTATGTAACAAACAGCAGGATATGAATTTGAGTATTTTAATAATGGATACTGCCATGCTGATGTGTGCTGGCTGAAAAACCAGCCCTGTATATCTTACTTCACAGCGTCAGACACAAATTAAGTAATGAGTATTAATGAATGAATGAATAAGGTGATAAATTCCCTCCTAGCTCTAATAACCCATAATATTCATTCTTTCAGTATTTAATTTTCATGAGCCTCATTTTCGTTATCTACGATGCAGGGAAAATACCAACAATCTTGCTACATTAGGGACTCATTTAAAGGAGCATATGAGGTAATCTATGCAAATGTTCTATGAAAAAACCAATTTGTTCCATTGGTGAGATGAAAGAGAAAGGTTAGGATGTTAAACAAACAAAAAACATAGGTATTTAAGAAATTATGTAAGTTGCATCAACACTAAAGTAAACTTATTAGCCATTGGCAGAAAATAAGAAAAAAATAAAATTTCAGACATTCACACATACGTAAATCAGGATACAAAAACTATATTTTGAGATGAGACACATATGTTCCATTTTTTTCCCAAAAGCTCGTTTGCAAGAAATTATTTTAATTTGCCAGAGATTTTCAACTGCCAAATAAATGGAGCCCATATACAAAAGAAAGAATTTATCCCAGTCAAGTTGCACAGTATTATATTGATTCACAGAGACATCCTATGCCACCTAAAAAAAAATCTATCCTCTATTTAATAAACTCTAGCTCGGATGTGGATAAAAAGTATAATTCCTTAGAAGGAAATTGCAATTTACTCTTTTATATACAACTACTCTGGCAAGCTAGCTACCCGAACATTCTAAATTCCCCTAAATATCATTCTTACCTGGAAATTAGACTGAAATACACAGCAGTCAACACTTTTATAATGTCCCTTAAGCATAGTTATCTGTTCTCCTGAGTAAACTGTATAAACAGCAATGGTGCTACCATATGGTACAAAAACAAATTCTGAACTGCAGCCACAGGAGACAGTGAATTTCAATCCTTTTCTACTGTCATTACACACTTTTCCATAGTTCACCTGTAGGATGTAAAAGCATACAGTTACTTACTTAAATCTGAATTAAAAAGACAACAAAGATAGGAAAAAATATTTACTTAAAATATTCTACTATAGAAATGACTCTAGTAAGTCTAAAAAAAAAAAGATCCATGTCCTAATAGGAATAAGGGCCAATGACATAAATGTACATTTGATATACGAGGGAAACACAAATAGTAAAAAGACCCACAAAAACAAATGTTCACATTTCAACTGTGATAGAAATAAAAATGCAAATTAAGGCAACCTTGAAGAATCATTTTAGACCATTTAGCAAAAATTTTAATAAACCATTGAGACACTCAATACTAGTACAAGTGAGGTAAACGTGTAGGTGGCACCACAATTTGATCATTCTTTCTAAAAGACCAAATGGTTTATTATGCAACAAAATATAAAAGTATACTTTATGTATATGTATATATACACACACACACACACGTATATGTATATACTCCCTCCAGAAAAAAAAATTAAATATATACACACATACATATATAATATGTATACATATTTTTGGAGGGAGGATAACTTTCTTTTTATTTATAACATTTTAAATTATGATAAAATACAAATAACATAAAATGTGCCATCTTAACCACAATTTAAGTGTACAGTTCAGTGACATTAAGTATATTCACATTGTTGTGCAACCGTCACCACTATCCATTTTCCATCTTGCAAAACTGAAACTCTGTACCCTTTAAACAACAAAGACATTATTCCTTGACGTAGTAACTATTACTGGGAATTTATCTTAGGGAAATAATTAAACAGCAAAAAGGTACATGCCAAGAGGAATTCAATTCCACACTATCTAGAATGGCAAAGTAACTGAGAATAGATGTAAATTCCTAATAGTGTTATATTAACTCTACAGTTTACATAGAAATTAAAAAAATCATAAGTATGAAAATTATGCAGAAAATAGGGATAAAAGTTAAGTATAAAAAAGCAAAGAACACAAATACTGTGTATACTACAATTGCAGCTTCTTATAAATAATTATATATTTGGGACAAAAACAAAAATTCTACACCTGTAAGTCAAAGATGCAAGACCAACAACATCAGCATCACCCGAGCAGTTAGAAACAAATTCTAGGCCCCATCGCAATCTACTGAACTAGAATCTTCATTTTAACAAGATCCCTAGATGTTCTGTAGGTCCATCAAAGTCTGAGAAGCTTGGGGATAAAGGTTTACTTCCTGGTGATAATTTAGATAAGAAGCTTAGGGTAAGTGTAAAACCAGTATCTAATCATTTAGGAATTATGAGCAAGCAGATCACCAATATCTCCCTTCACTATGGCTAATAATGGAGTTTAAACAGACAGTGACTGATTTGCCTTCTTTTTCTAAAGGTTGGGTGGGAGTGTGTGTGTGTGTGTGTTTCTGTGTATAAACAAACACTGAGGCTCAAATGGATATATGCTGATAATTGTGGATACTACATTCGGCTTACCCACCCTCGAGGTTAACATGTGACAGAAATGAGCATGTGTGTTCAACTATCTCAATGCAGCAGCAGTACAGTGAAATGTTAAAACATTAAACTTATAATCAGTAGACTTCGGTTTTTGAAACCCACTACACCCCTCCTTTGCCTCTTATGAGTAATGAATGATTTAACCTCTGAGTTTCATTCTTCTAATCTGTTAAAAGGAAATAACATCATTTACCAGAGCTATTGTGAAAAATAAAATGAAATAATGCAGGGACTTGCCTGGTGGCGCAGTGGTTAAGACTCCACACTCTCAATGCAGGGGGCCCGGGTTCAATCCCTGGTCAGGGAACTAGATCCCACAGGCATGCCGCAACTAAGAGTTTGCATGCCACAACTAAGGAGTCCGCCTGCCGCAACTAAGACCCAGTGCAACCAAATAAATATTTTTTAAAAAATGAAATAATGCATAAGAAAACACTTAGGATATAGAAGTATTCAGTGAGTCCTTAGATTTATTAATTCCTATATATTTAAAAGAATAACATTCCCTCATTTGTGTCTTTTGATCCTCCATGCACAACAATCTGTAGAATAACACTGTGGGGTGGGGAGGTGGAGTGGAGAAAAAACACAAATCTCAACTAGCAATTCTCTGTTCCTCCTGGAAAAATTATGAACTGCTAGAATGTGATGGTCTTATTCACACATCAGAACACCTACCTACAAAATCTATTTTCTTTCCACTATACCACATTCCTTCCCAAATGTGAACTGGAAAGTGTTCAATGAGGTATAAATACTGAACCAGCTAATTAACTTTTGTCTTTGTCCTTAGGCGTTCCCCCTGCAATCCATCTTGCAACTTACTGTCCTATTAATCTTGGTAAATCACTGCTGTGATCAAATCACCTGTGGGCTCAAAACTATCAATATCTTTTCAATGCCTATGGAATGAAGTTCTAGTAACAGGTGAAGGAAAGGAGAGATCTACCAATTACTAAGTGCTTAGTGTCACACACTGTGCTAGGTGATTATCTAAGCTCCCCGTTTTATGACTATAAACACTTAACATAAAAAGCAGTATGTGACAAATATCATGCTATATATTATGAAAGTATTGAAGAAGAACAGGGTACTTTTGGTTATGATGTCTTAAAGGTGGTATGTACAGTCTTTGAAAAGATTCTGATGGGGAGGAAATTTTCATAGATGTGGGATAGGATGATGGCAAACACAGTTCCCTATCTTATGAATCCCTTTTATTGTTCCAGGAAATATATACATCTAGTCACTGAATAAATACCTACAGTGATGCCGAGATTCCGTCATAAGGCAGCCCATTTCACTGTCAAACAACTATCAGCATAATTAATAATAATGACAGGTAATGTTTACTAAGTGTTAACATTTGCTGTAAGTATCAGACAATGTGTTAAATATTTTACATGCATTATTTCATATAATATGCAAAACAATACTATAAGATAGGTAGCATTATTAAACAAAAAGAAAACACTTAGAAAGGTTAAGTAAGTATTTCGATCAAGGTCTCTTGGCTAGTAAGTGACAGAATCAGAAACTGAAATCTAGACTATACTAACCAAAAAGCACTGTGCCACACTGTGGTAAATTATTTTTCTTTAATTCCACTAAGTGATGATCACAGTCTACTGTAATACAAGTGAGCACTGGGTACTCTGGAAGCAGGTAAGCTAGACTAGAGGAGTTAAAAAGAGATTGTGCCTGAAATGAATCTTGAAAGCTGAGAAGCAGCTAGGACAGGAAGGAGGAGACGGTATTCCAAAGCAAAGGCAGCAGTCGACGCAAAGAATGGAAGGGTGAGAGAGCATATATTTAAAGACCTTTAAGTAGCTCAGTATGGCTAAGGACACGGGAAAAAATGGGGAAGTGGCAAGATGTAAAGCTAGTGAGTTAGAAGGGACAGCTTATGAAGGCCTTGTGCACAACAGGCAAAAATATTCAGTTTTCATAACCTGAAAGTTTACTGAGGAAACACTTTCACTGGGAGATGAGTTTGGGAAAAGTTAGACGGACGTTAGAGTAATTAAAGAGAGACCATGAGGGCCCAAAGTGAGGCTGGAAGGGAAGAGAGCTAAGAAATAAATTATGAAGAAACAATTAAGAGGACTTGTAAATGATTTAATAGCTGGGATAAGGGAAGGGAAGAATAAAGGATAGACTCCCACTTTCTAGCCATTGGTGACTGGGTGAATGATAACACCAATAACTAAAACAGTAAACACCAGAATAGCTATTTTAAAATTTTGTTGCTGTGCCAAAAGCTGTCTCTCTGTGAATTTTCCCTGTAGGTAGAGTTTTCTGTACTCTAAGGGAATGGTTTCCAGAGTGCAGTTGGCACCTCAAAGAGTCTGTAAGATGATCCATTAAGGTATGAGGGGAAAATGTGAGAATTTCTATTTCATTTTTAACTAAAAAATAAGAAATTAAGCTTTAATAAAATATATGGACTCACAACAGTACGTGTATATAATTTATAAATAATTATACATATATTGGAAGCATGTACTTATACATTTTTCTTAAATTATAAGGGTACTACCAATAAGGCAACACCATACAACAAAAAGTTATCATTTATGATATGCCTATTATTTAGCAGGTACAGTACTACTCTTAACATACTTCCATTTTGCCCTTACAATTACTGTTTAGGTACCTAATAATCCTGATTTACAAGATGGAGACACTGAAACTCTGACCATAGTCCTTCATGATCTCACCTTAAATAAATTGCCTACTACCCAAATTACTAAATGGCAGGGCTGAAATTTGCTTACTATTCTGTCTGACAGCACTTTAAGTGTTTGAATACAGTGTGCTTCCCCTGAGAGTTACTTTTTCTGGGATCAATGTCCCAATTCCTTTAAGTGTTCTTTGTAGGTGAGTTTCTGGGCCACTTTAGTATTTTTGCATGAATGACTTTTCCTTTGATCAAGTCCTTTTTAAAATGTATTATCCATTCTAAACACACTATTCAAAATATGGGCTTACTAGCAAAAATCCATAGAGTATGAGTATCACCACCTTCAAGATGGAGAGAAAAATGGAATAAAATCACATTAACAATTTATGTATGTACTCAATACCATTTATTTCTATCACATTCACCTTTGATGCACATGTAACCTACTTTTCCAAAATGACCCTGTCACTTCTCCACTCAAAAGCCTTGAGTGGCTTTCTATCTCACGCATAGAAAAAGCCGAAGCCCTTACCAAGGGCTACAAGCCTGTAAGCTCTGGTATCCTGTTCCTTCTGTTGCTTATCTCCTATTACTCTCCCCTTTGCTTACTCTAGTCTAACACAAGAGCCACATACATGCTCCTTGGGTATCCCAAGCATGCTCCTGCCTCAGGGTCTTTGTACTTTCTTTCTTCCTCTTCCTGGAATGCTCTCCCTCCCAGATGTTGGATGGCTCACTCCTTCATTTCCTTAAGGCCAAATGTCATCTTCTGAGTCAGACCTAGCCTGACTGCCCTAGGTAAAACATCAACTCCAGCTTCTTAATATTTTCTATGCTCCCTTCCTTGCTTTTCTTTTCTTTACAGTACTTACTGCACCGAATATATATTTTACCCATTCGTCCATCCATCCATTCATTGATTGATGGATGTCTTTCTTTCTCTCCCTGGAACGTAAGCTCCACAAGGATAGAACTTTTCTGTTTTGTCTATTCCTGTATAATACTGCCTGGAAAATAGGAAGTACTCAATAAATTCTTATTAAACAAATGAATAAAATGAGAAAAAGGAAGGTGTGACCTGATTAGGGACATGGTACAATATAATGAGTGAGAGATTCTAAATTAAAATTTGCAATGTCTGAGTTTTTAGCCTGAGACACGATGGAGAAGCATTTCATAAAGAATAAGAGGGATTAGCAAACCCTAAAGTAATCTGGCACAAACAATCCTGACCTTAAAGTTAGTTTTTAATAATAAACGTGATACCTAGAATATCTAAGAGAGAATTAGCTAGAAAGGATGATTAAAGAAAGGAATATGATTAATATTAATATGAACCTTAAGGTAGTTAATAAATGCTTTAAGGGGTCTGGGTATAATCAGCATTATGGCAAGAGTAGAATCTAGAGTCAAACTCTGTTGCTTTCTAGCTATGCAAATTCAGGCAAGTTACCTAATTTTATGTCTTATTTTCCTCATGTGTGTTATAAGAGTAACACCCTTCAGAGTGTTGATGTGGTGATTAAACAACACCATGTATACTCTGGCACATATATTAAATGTTAATTTTTATTAGCATAGTAACTGGCACATAAGCTCTCAATAAATATTAACTATTAGTATTATTGCCAAATTATAAACTTTTGGTAGCTTATTCTGAAAGTGACTAAACCAGAGGTCCATCTGGTAAGGACTATAACATAAATTTTTAAAAAGACTAAAAATTAATTACCACATAAGAATCTAGCACTTGTATGGAGAGGGTGTGGAGAAAAGGGAACCCTTCCACACTGTTGGTGGAAATGTAAATTGGTGCAGCCACTATGGAAAACAGTATGGCGGTTCCTTAAAAAACTGAAAATAGAGTTACCATATGATCCAGCAATCCCACTCCTGGGCATATAATGGGAAAAGATGAAAACTCTTATTAGAAAAGATACATGCAGGCTTCCCTGGTGGCGCAGTGGTTAAGAATCCGCCTACTAATGCAGGGGACATGGGTTTGAGCTCTGGCCAGGAAGATCCTACATGCTGTGGAGCAACTAAGCCTGTGCGCCGCATCTATGGAGCCTGCGCTCTAGAGCCCGTGAGCCACAACTACTGAGCCTGCATGCTGCAACTACTGAAGCCTGTGTGCCTAGAGCCCATGCTCCACAACAAGAGAAGCCACTGCAATATGAAGCCCACACACCGCAACGAAGAGTAGCCCCGGCTCGCCGCAACTAGAGAAAGACCACGCAGCAATGAAGGGCCAACGCAGCCAAAGATAAAATAAATAAAAATTAAAAAAAAAATAAAAAAGAATTAAAAAAAGAAAGAAACATGCAACCCAATGTTCATGGTGGCACTATTTACAATAGCCAAGACACAGAAGCAACCTAAATATCCATCGACAGATGAATGGATAAAGAAGATGTAGTATATATATATATATATATATACAATGGAATATTACTCAGCCATAAAAAAGAATGAAATAATGCCATTTGCAGCAACATGGATGGACCTAGAGATTATCATACTAAGTGAAGTGAGTCAGAGAAAGACAAATATTATATGATATCATTTATAGGCAGAATCTAAAAATGAGTACAAATGAACTTATTTACAAAACAGAAACAGACTCACAGACATAGAAAACAAACCCATGGTTACCTAAGGGGAAGGTGAGCGGATAAATTAGTTGTATGGTATTAACAGATACACATTACCATATATAAAATATATAAACAACAAGGATTTACTGTATAGCCAGGAAACAATATTCAGTATCTTGTAATAACCTATAAAGGAAGAGAATTGAAAAAAAAAGATATACACATATACATATGTATAACTGAATCACTTTGCTGTACACCTGAAAGTAACACAATACTGTAAATCAACTATACTTCAATTAAAAAAAAAAGAATCTAGCACTTTTAGAACACATCTATTCCAATTACCATATGTTTTCATACTATAACATTCATTTTGGATTTTTATTTATTTATTTATTTATGGATGGCTGCGTTTGGTCTTCATTGCTGCGTGTGGGCTTTCTTAGTTGCACTGAGTGGGGGCTACTCTTCATTGTGGTGCGTGGGCTTCTCACTGCGGTGGCTTCTCTTGTTGCGGAGCATGGGCTCTAGGCACGTGGGCTTCAGTAGTTGCAGCACGCAGGCTCAGTAGTTGTAGCACGCGGGTTCTAGGGCGCAGGCTCAGTAGTTGTGGCGCACGGGCTTAGTTCCTCTGCGGCATGTGGGATCTTCCTGGACCAGGGATAGAACCCGTGTCCCCTGCATTGGCAGGTGGATTCTTAACCACTGCGCCACCAGGGAAATCCCTCATTTTGGATTTTTTTTTTTTTTTTTTTGCGGTACGCGGGCCCCTCACTGTTATGGCCTCTCCTGTTGCGGAGCACAGGCTCCGGACACGCAGGCTCAGCGGCCATGGCTCACGGGCCCAGCCGCTCTGTGACATGTGGGATCTTCCCGGACCGGGGCACGAACCCGTGTCCCCTGCATCGGCAGGCGGACTCTCAACCACTGTGCCACCAGGGAAGCCCTCATTTTGGATTTTGTTTAAAAGTCAGACATAATATAAAATTTGACTAACTTTATAGCTTTAATTTATATCAGTTGTTCTCAATCTTTTATTCTTCTACAATAAACTTGAGAGAGATGGCACGCTCCCATTATACACAGTGGCTCAGTAGAGCAATGATTCTACACTAAGTGGGGAGAATGTGGTGGGGTGAGGTGGGGCGGGTTGTCCTGAGTTGAGAATTACTAGTTCACATAATGGAAAAATATTATATAAAGAAAGCTGTGATTCAGAGGCAAGAAACAAAGTCAAATCTACAGAAAAACACCAAGTGTTAAGTCACAGATTCATTTCTTTAATGTAGATCCAAAACATTCAAGGTACTTAAAATGTCTTACTAGTGTGTTTTCTCCATTGGAACTATTCCAGAGCCTCATTCGATTATCTGTACCAACAGTGAGGAGGTGAAGCCCATCACTTGTAAAACATAAGCCATTAACTTTCCCATTATGAGCAGTGTTTGCTGCAATGAAAAACACAATTCAGTTTATCTGTTCTTATAAATTCAACACACACTTAATGCTTGATGATATAGTTATTTAAACATATTAAAGGAAAACTATCTGAATTATCTAAATATAAGTTGATTATATTTAAAACTAATCATCCCTTTGGATTACTTGAACATAAGCTATATAAATTAGAACCATAAAAGCAGAGGAAAATAGGAAAAGCAAAGGGAGAAAATCCTGCCAAATATAATTTTTCTTCAGAGAGTAAGCTGTGCTATCAAACTCAATTAACTGCATAAACTTACCACAAAAATTTTAAATTGAAAATTAAACTTCTTATATATTATTTCCATTTGCAATCTAAAAATCATTCCATGGACTATTAAAAATCAATAATACTAAAAAAAAGAAAAAAAATCAATAATACTAGTATTTGCCACTTAAAGAAGTGTTATAGTCTCAATCAAAATTTATATTACTTCTAAAATGAACAGGTTTGAGAAAGTGTAATTCTCAATAACCTGATTAATTTAATTTAAAAGATTATTAAAACAATCATAGGTTTTATATAGTTCAACCTAATGTATTTCTGGTCCAAATTTAATTCTGAATCAGAATTTTAACCTACACAGAAATTAAATTCTATTATAAAAATGCAATCGAGGTACTTTGTCACCTGGATTGCAGTGGACTCAAATTAAACACAACTTGCAAATTTTGTGACAAAATGGACACAAAATATTACCATTTCTTTAATTTACTGTAACTTCCTAAATGGCACTGAATTTGTATTAGTTGGCCTCATGCGAGGAAAAAAATAAAATAACAAGTTAATCCAGAAAAGTTTCTACATTCAAAAATTCAGGGGCAGAAGAAATGCCATATTTACTTGTATCTTTTAGTTTCTTTCTTTTTTTTTTTTTTTAAAGGCCATGCCACACAGCATGCAGGATCTAGTTCCCTGACCAGGGATCAAACCTGGGCCCCCTGCATTGTGAGCACAGACTCTTACCCACTGGACCACCAGGGAAGTCCCCTTACTTGTATCTTAAAGAAAGACAACCATAACTTATATATACTACCAAATGTAAAATAGATAGCTAGTGGGAAGCAGCTGCATAGCACAAGGAGATCAGCTCGGTGCTTTGTGACCACCTAGAGGGGTGGAGTAGGGAGGGTGAGAGGGAGACGCAAGAGGGAGGAGATATGGGGGTGTATGTATAGCTGATTCACTTTGTTATAAAGAAGAAACTAACACACCATTGTAAAGAAATTATACTCCAAATAAAGATGTTAAAAATTAAAAAAAAAATTAAAAAAAAAAAAAAGCTCACTGGAATCCTTAGTAAAAAAAAAAAGAAAAAAAAGACAACCATAATTTAGTTGATGTAAATTTAGAAACTGATTTGTTGTGAATGCCTTTTTAAAAAAAACATAAAATCTACAATTTGTCAACATACATTTATTATTTGGTTTCAATTCAAAAATTTCAATATAAAAATACTATCAATGCCATATTTCTGTATTAATGTGTTTTTCATTACCTGATTCAACTGCTTGTGACTTTTCCCCATTATGCTGATCAAGAGTAATCAAACATCCTGATGCTCTCCTCACATCCCATAATTTTGCTTTACTGTCAGCACTGAGAAGACATAAATGTGACATTAACGTGTATAGCTAGGATAATAACTGTACTCCTCACCCACCTTTCCAGTATTATGGCATACAGAGGTCTCAGTATATTAGCACAAATGTATTTGTACATTTGGATGGTTGTACTTTTGCCTTTCCAGCAAATATTCAATAGTCAATAGTAGCACAAAGAAGTGAAAAAATAGAAAAAAAAAAAAGTAAATCACAAGGATGGAATTCTGCTGTTTCTTCTGTTGTTTTTAATGACATGAGCATCTTCCTCTCCAAAGACTAGACAGGCTTAGAGCTTTGTTCCTTGGCAAATTTGTTACTATATCTGTTCTACTGTTTGTTATTCAAATGTTGCCTAGATAATCAAGCAGTGAACTAATTTCACTTTGCTTAAGAATCCATTTGGTAGGAATATGGTTTTTCTTTTTTTATGAAAAAAATTAAGAATAAGGTGAATCATAGGACAAAATATTTTTATTTGGTTTCCTGTACTCAAATCAATCTTTGCAAGATATACAAGAAATAAATTTAATGTCTCCTAGAAATTCGACACTTATTTTCATTTTATTTCAAGTGAAACGAAAAAAGGTAAAACCATGATCATATATCAATTTCAGCTTCTAAACTACTACTAAAGAAAATATAAATCAGTTCAACTGATGCTATCATATCCTCACAAAGCCCTCAATAATATTCTAACCTGTTGGGTTTATCCAGGTCATTTTAATTAGAAAGAGTATTACGCTGCATTTTATAAGCTTATTTCTCATTTATAAACCTTTAAAAAAATATCTATACAGGGTTTATCTCTTCCCATAACTTTGGTTATTTTCACAGATCACCATCAAACGTAGCCAATTAGAATAGTCGGCAAAAAGTTAGCATTTTCCATTCTCAATTTGGTTTTCTTTCTTTCCAGCTGGGGAATAGGTCTGCAATGGGAGGAGTCTGAGGACTTAAGTCTCTTCTGAAACAGATTAGATATGCACATAACTAACTCCTAACATTGATTACTAGGTCCATTGTAGTACTGATTCAAATTCCTGGGGTACTCTGAGAATTGAAAGTCTCAGTTTCCCTCCTGATTTGAGGAAAACCAAATTAGAAACAAACAATGTAAATCCAGTCTAGCATGGACCCACAAGTAGTGCCTAGCTCCTCACCTTCACACCTCTTTGGGCAGCCTTCTTATGGCTACATTCTAGACTTTGTTCTACTTCAGAAATCATAAATTCCAATGTCACATTCTGCAAACTACTAACAGAAGCTTCTCTGAGGAATAAACTGTGACAGAGAGGAAGGGCTGGCTGCTATACAAATATTGAGACATTTCTTTATAAGACTAATAAAAGTAGTTTTTGTAATAATTCTTCTGCAAAAAGTTTTATTAAAATGTCTATATCAAAATTTGATTACTACTTCCTGTCCCTTCAGTTTTTAAATTTTCTTATCAACACTCATGCTTGTATCTCATTAGGTCCTTGATCCTTCCTATAAGCCTTTTGGTGATTTTATTTCCTTCCTTATACCTGTGACTTGAACGATTTTTAGACAATTGTTAAGTCTGTGTCATTCAATGTTTTGATTTCTGTGGCTTAGTACAGCTGTGGGCTACACCTTCGATAGAGCACAAAATACTGACCAGCAATCCTATGTGCCCTTAATCAGCTCCTTCTTCCATTCATTAAAACTGTTATTCCAAATCTTTAACTACCTTCCCTGAAAATTGCATCCTATTCCAGTATTTTCAATAGATGACATCAAGTTCTACTCACTAAAAAACAACAGAGGCCACTGGGTTCACATTTCTTGAGCTTCTCTGCCAAAGTCACAAATTTAATTGTATTCATGCCTTTTTCCTCCTTCCATTTAGTCTCATGATACCCTTCATGTGTCAAATCAGTGTCCCCTTCTATTGGGACCCTTGATATTACCCTCTCTTGTCTAGTCAAGGTCCTGATGTACCAATTATTCCCTCCATTTCTTCCTTTTTTTAAAAAAATTAATTAATTTGTTTATTTATTTATTTATGACTGCGTAGGGTCCTTTCTGCTGCACGTGGGCTTTCTCTAGATGCGGCGAGCAGGGTCTACTCTTCATTATGGTGCATGGGCTTCTCATTGTGGTGGCTTCTCTTGCTGTGGAGCACAGGCTCTAGGCACACAGGCTTCAGTAGTTGCAGCACGCAGACTCAGCAGTTGCAGCACGTGGGCCCTAGCGTGCGCGGGTTTCAGTAGTTGTGGCGTGCGGGCTTCAGGAATTGTGGCTCATGGGCTCTAGAGTGCAGGCTCAGTAGCTGTGGAGCATGGGCTTAGTTGCTCTGCAGCATGTGGGATCTTCCCAGACCAGGGCTCAAATCTGTGTCCCCTGCATTGGCAGGCAGATTCTTAACCATTGCGCCACTGGGGAAGTCACCCCTTCATTTCTTATCTTCACTAATTTCTCTCCAGCGATACTTTTCCGTCAGCATTTAAATATGTAAGACACTTCCTTTCAGCAAACAAAACCCCCAACCCCCCTGATCCTCAAGAGTTAAGTGCTTTTAACACAACACTGTAAAACAACTATACCCCAATTAAAAAAAAAAAAAAAAGAAAAGAAAAAGAGTTACGTGCTCTTGTTCTTTTTTCCCATATTATACCTACCAGAGACATATCTCTATTAAAGCATTTTTCAGGATGTTCTGAAATCACTGATTTTTCTGACTATACCCCCTCATTAGACTATTACCTTCTTGAAAGGACTACGCCTGTGTTACCTCTGTGTCCCTAGCACAATGCTTGGCACATGACAGGAGTCATTAAATGTTAGTAAACTGAATCAATGAGTGGATGAATGTGCTGAATCAGATTCAAAATAATTTTGGGTTAAAGAAAATGAATTAAAATGCTACTATTCTTAAATTGACAGTGTTACACTTTTGTAAGCAAAAATGACACAACACAGTTGTTTCATGGGTAGTACTAGTAGATTTGCATTGCTACATAGATTCTGTTGTTTTCTCTGTTTTACAAAGTGAGCACCTTCAAGATAGATAGTCAGGATTAAGATTATGATGCAAAGGAAGATTTCTTTTGGTGATATGAATTAAAATCTGTAACTCAATTATCTTATTTTCTAGGACCTACTTAGCAACTAAATATGCGTCTAACATAAAAACAGTCTTTCCAAAATGCTTATCATTAATTATTAACTTCAAAACCAAATAATTTGCATTTTACCTTGCAGTTGCCAAGATATACTCATAACGCGGTGACCAGGAAACTGCCAATATTTCTTGTCTGTGACCTGCAAAACAACTGTATAAAATGACTTGCAAAATATTTGAAAAAAATCAAAAGATACAGTGCAATTAATTTTGTTGGATTATGAAGAAAGCATAGACTAAATCTTAAAAATAAATTGATACAATCATGATTTTTTCACATTTATAATAATCTATATTTAAATATTAATGTGAAGTCTATGGGGCATTTCTCACAATGCTATTTTATTATAAAAGGTCTGGGTTTGCTTTGGAAAAAACATTCAGAGCAAGTGAGTCTGTCTTTTCAAATACAGGTGTTAGCCTAGCAAGTCTATCTATTAATAAGTGATATAGCTCAAGCTTACTTACTTATCTCTACAACAAAATCCCTGCAACAAACCACCATACAAGATAAACATTCTAAAGAATAAAAATGTTCTCTAAGTTTTCAGAAAGTTATAACAGAAAAAAATTATTTTAAATCATGATTGTAAAAGGTATTTATATAAAAATTTTTATCTAGAAAGCACAAGTGATAAGTTCATAGGATAAGTGATTTCAGCATTTTAATTCACTTCTACCTAACTAAACTATTCAAATCATATATTTTCATCTACCTAGCTTATATTCATAGAAATTCATGATAATGTAAAACAAATGTTATCCATCTCACCAAGTTTTCCTGATATATTTATTATGTGTTTCTCAGAGATGAATAAAAATAGTATATCTGAATTACATCCTATTTTTTCACTGTTTAGAATTAGATGATCTAATACTAATAAAAAAGTAGCAAAAATAATTTAAGCTAGTAAAACTTTACCGAAGTATTATTTCAATACCTTTTTCTAAAATATTTTTATTGAGAAAAGAAGCACCTAAATATTAAGAATGTTTACTCAGCCAGAACAATATTAAAAAAAATGCTCATGGAGACAAATGTACTGATGTAAGTTTCATAAGTAGTTCATTTTTTTCAATGTAGAAATAACACACGGTTTTTGAGTTAGACTTTCTATATTCTTTGAGCTTCCCCTTGGCTACTGTACATAAAAATGTCTCAATAGTTTAGTTTTATAACAATAATGCACAAAAGGATCTTTAATTCCCTGCTGACTTCTAACAACTAGCACAAAATACATCAGTCATGTCACTTATAAAGAATACATTGTTAATAATGTTTCATTTTGTTGAATGGTTTACTCAAAGTAGTTGTTGTTTCAAATACCCTGTAGAATGTGGGAACAGGATCCAGACTTTAAGTCACAAAGTTGTACTTTGGGCCCTCTAGTACCAACTGTAAAAACAAAACAAAAAAAATAGTTTAAGATAATTTTACTATAAATCATCATCAAAAGGAAACAAGAAACTACCCTATGAGTCATGACATATTCACTGTATCCATGCAGAAATATAAAAATGTATGCTAATAATATACTTTAAATAGTTATTAATGTTTATAACTAGAAAAATTCATTTTATTTTAATAGCTTAGCTTTTCCATGGTAATGATATACTTCTAATCACTAGTAACAGATTCACAGAAACTCTGGACACAGACTGAGTGGACCTCAAAGACAAGTTAGTGCCCAAACTCTTTAAAGATGAAGCAGCTGACTGATGTCTGGAGGTGAAGAGATTCATGAAGTGCCACAGAAATAATGTCACAGGGACCTGATACCTGATACCAGGAAGACATTTTTTCTTCTTCACACATGAAAATTTTTGTTGCAGGTGCTTTCATAAAAATGGATGTTTAATTTGAATCACACATTCTAGAGAAAAGGAAATCATTTCCTTGTTTTACTGTGTCAAAATGAAAAAGCTGCCAAATTTTGTTCATGTAAAATCTTTGAAACTTTGGTGATTTAAAAGTAACTCTTTCATGTACCACAATGTTCATTGCAGCTCTATTTACAATAGTCAGGATATGGAAGCAACCTAAGTGTCCATCGACAGATGAATGGATAAAGAAGATGTGGCACATATATACAATGGAATATCACTCAGCCATAAAAAGAAACAAAATTGAGTTATTTGTAGTGAGGCGGATGGACATAGAGTCTGTCATACAGAGTGAAGTAAGTCAGAAAGAGAGAAACAAATACCGTACGTTAACACATATATATGTAATCTAAAAAAAAGAAAAAAAAAGGTTCTGAAGAATGTAAGGGGAGGACAGGAATAAAGACACAGATGTAGAGAATGGACTTGAGGACACGGGGATGGGAAGGGTAAGCTGGGACGAAGTGAGAGAGTGGCATGGACTTATATACACTACCAAATGTAAAATAGATAGCTAGTGGGAAGCAGCTGCATAGCACAGGGAGATCAGCTCCGTGCTTTGTGACCACCTAGAGAGGTGGCATAGGGAGGGTGGGAGGGAGACGCAAGAGGGAGGGGATATTGGGATATATGTATAGCTGATTCACTTTGTTGTAAAGCAGAAACTAACACACCATTGTAAAGCAATTATACTCCAATAAAGATGTTAAAAATTTTAAAAAAAGTAACTCTTAAGGGAACAGAAATGTGCTTTCTTAATCTTTGAATCCTAGCCACTTTGAAACCTAGCACAGTGCCCAACTTGTACAATATCCGTTAAACTGAATACAAAGAGTAATACACACTTTTTTTTTTTTAAAGAATTGTGATCTTCATCAGGGTTAAAATGTTTATATCAAAACTAACTAGATATTAAAAGGGAGAAAGTTTTCAATATGTTAAAAAACAACATATGTACAAACCTGCTACCAAACAGTGCTTGGTGGCAACTGGAGACATATGATGACTATAAACTGTTTCTTCAAAATTAAATACATCTGCAATCTGATAATCAAAAGACATTTAAAATAAGTGTAAGTTCTAATTACAATCACAAAAGCAACAAATTTTCTATTTGCTTATTTTCACAGTTAGCAATTTTTTAATTGACTGTTAGCAATTTATTTATTTTTCTTTAATAAATCTCAGAAATCAAGACAAGACAACCACTTGGTTCACCATCTTCCCTTCCGCTCCATTCTGAGGGACTTCAGCATCTACACAGATGATCTAGCCAGTACTCTGCCTCCCAGTGCCATACAACCTCAGCTACCACACCCAGGACATTCTCATCACCTAGAACTGCTTCTCCTTTGAAATCACCTATTTCAGTTATATATGACCAAATTTTATATCGTTCCAGGTCCCCCCAGCCCAGCTACCTACAAGACACCCCAATAAAGCCCAGAAGTCCTATCAGTTCCTTTCTTCACTTCTTTTCCTTCTTCAGCTTGGATTCCAAGTTTCAATGCTTCAACTGCCAATATCTTTTATGTTATCATTGCATTTGTCAAGACCTCAACCTGACTCCAAATGTCTGCCTTCCGTGTACCTATATCCAGGTTTAACTACACCAGAGGTCAGCAAACTTCTGTAAAGGGTCAGATTGCAGGCTTTGAGAACCAACTACTCATTTCTGTCACTGTAGTGTCAAAGTGGCCATAGACAATAAATGAGCATGTCTGTGTTACAGTAACATTTTTTTTTTTTTTTTTTTTTTACAAAAAGAGTCCATGAGAAGCCTTGGCCCAGAGCCTAGACTTGGCCTATGGGCCGCAGTTAGTTGACCTCTGCCCTATCCAGGTGAAGAAAATCTTATAATAGAGAAGACTAGTATCACTATAAAAGATCATTCATCTCAACTGGGCTTTAGTACTGACTGCCGGTCCTACAATTTCAATAGCGTTGTCTACAATATTTGCAGCTATTTCAAACCTTCGCCACTCTCCACAAAAATCGCCCCTTCATCACTACAGGTGATCTGATCTTTCATTCCAAAGAGAAAATAGGAGCCATTCAATGAGAATTTCCTTATTGTCTTAACAACAAACTTATAAACACATTTGCTTCCGCTTATCTTTTTTCCTTCTTCATTCCTGTTATCATGAAAAAAATGATCCTTCCTCTTATTTAATTTCCCCACCTGTGTTCAGATCACTTTCAGCACTGTCAGAAATCTCACCCTATACATCATTGCCTCTATCTCCCGAGTATGTATAACTGCTCTCTCCCTACTGGCTCGTTCCCATCAGCACTAAAACATGTTCAACTCTCTTTCATTGTAACAGCACTCCCCTCCCCAAGACAAAAAAAACAAAATCCTTTTCACCCAAATTCCTCCTAATTAATCTTCTTCCTCCCCCTTTAAATCCAAATTTTGGCTGTCTCTAATTTCTTATCTCTTATGTATTTCTCAACTTACTGCAAACTTATTTTTTATCTCCACTACTCCCACTCTCACCACCCTGCCAATACCACTGATAACCTTCTATCACCAAATGTAGTCTTTATCTTACCTAATCTGTCAGTAGCATTCAACACAGCTGACTATTCTACCTTCGTTAAGACAATCTCTTCCACTGGCTTCCATTATATCACATACTCCTGATTTCCCTCTTATTCTCTCTGGCTAGGCCTTTTCATTGTCTTCTGCAGGCTTTGTTGTTCCTTCTCCTGTCCTTATAATCTTCCTCAAGGTTTAGACTCCTCTCTTCAACTGCCACCTATATCCTAGTGATTCACAAATCTATATTTTCAGTTTAGACCACACTCCCAAATTCCACCTAGGTATAGCTCAATTCCTGGATTATCTCCACTTGGCTCTACACCTTAAAGTTAAATAGAGAAGACTCTAGAGAAGACATTCCTCTAAGCCACAACATATGCTCAAGCTATTAAAACATGCTCATGGAAAACTGAGATGAAGGTATGAAAAGTACCTAATATATATATTAATAGGAAAAACTAATGATGGGAGTAGACGATGGAGAAAATAATAGCAGAGAAAATAATAGCAGAGGCACAACTGTTTCTTACTGAATGCTTTCAAATTTATTATTAAAAATAAAATACTGTCAGGCTTCCCTGGTGGCACAGTGGTTGAGAGTCTGCCTGCCGATGCAGGGGATATGAGTTCCTGTCCCGGTCCGGGAGGATCCCACATGCCGTGGAGCGGCTGGGCCCGTGAGCCATGGCCGCTGAGCCTGAGCGTCCGGAGCCTGTGCTCCGCAACGGGAGAGGCCACAACAGTGAGAGGCCCGCGTACCGCAAATAAATAAATAAATAAATAAAATAAAATACTGTCATACCTTTATTTCAAACAGAATTATGAACTCATGGAATACTGTTTTAAGTTAGCAAAACATTTACGTTTTAAAGAAAATTTAAATCCAAGATGTCAGAGTTTTAATAGAAGTCAATGTTAAGGAAAGAAAATGTAAATGTATGGCTTATTAATTTTTAATTAATTAAAAAAATTTTAATTAAAAGTCATACTTTTAAATGAAGTGTAACATACAGAAAAGTACACAAAAATCGTAAGTGTACAGCTCAATTAATTTTCACGAAGTGAATTTTCACAAAGTAATGACCACCTTTATTGAAAAACAGAACATTACAAACATTACAAATACCCCAGAAGGCTCCTTAGAACCCCCCCTTACAAATCTCACCAAGAAAGATAACCATCATACAGGCCTCTATCATCATTAGATTAGTTTTGTCTATTTTTGAACCTCTTATAAGGGGAATTATATATTAGGCACTCTAGTTTTTGGTTATTTTATCTAATATTATATAAGATTCATACTTTTTGTTAATACAGAAGTGTTCCCTTGTCATTGTAGGAGAGTGCTCCGATGTAAAATTTGCCAGATTTCATTTGGCTGCTAATGGACATTTGAGTTGTTTCCAGTTCTTGGTTATCATCAACAGTGCTGCTATGAACATTCTTACAAATATCCTTTAGTACACATATGCATGCATTTATATACCCAAAAGTGTAACTGCTGGGTCAGAGGATATGCACATATTTGGCTTCAGTCAATACCAAATATCTGTACCAATTTGTGATCTCATCAGCAACATATGTAATGTGTGATGATGTTATCATCAACCTCTTTTAAGTTTGGCCATTCTGGAGGGTACAGAGAGGTTGATGATGTTATCATCAACCTCTTTTAAGTTTGGCCATTCTGGAGGGTACAGAGAGGTATCTCATTATGTATTTAAATAACACATCCAGGTGCACAATTAATAAAGTTGAACACTTATTTATTGGCTATTTGGATATCCTCTTTCTTGAAGTGCCTATTCAAGTGTTTTGCCTATTTTTCTATAGGACTGTTTTAATTTTTGTTGACTATATAATCTGTACATCAGTCCTTTTTCAAACATATGCATATGTCAGATATATCATCCCATTCCATGGCTTACCTTTACACTTTTGTAATAGTGTTTTTTGATGACTAGAGATTCCTAATTCTAATGTAGCTCAATTTATCTATCTCTGCCTTTTTGGTTTGTAGTTTTTGTGTCTTTAACTGTCATAAGCCATAAACACATTTTCTTTTTTCATCTTTAAGCTGTATCATTTTATCTTTCACATTTATATACTTGTAATCCACCTGAAATTGACTTTTGTGTCTGGTGTGAGGTAAGGGTCAAAACTAGTTTTTAAATATGGATACCTAGTTCAACCAGGACCATTTATGGAAAAGGTTATCTTTTCCCCAATTCACTGCAGTGTTATTTTTATCATAAACCACATCATTATACAGCTATGGGTGTGTTTCATGATTCTCTATCCTGTTCCCCGTGTGTGTTTGTTTTCACTTGTACCAATATCACACTGCCTTGATTAGTGTAATTAAGTTATGGTAAAGTCTTGGTTACAGGTAGTGAAGTCCTCAAGCTTCATTCTTCTTCAAGAGCACCTTGTCCCTCTGCATTTCCATATGTATTATACATTAGAATTACCTAGTCAATTTCCACAAAAGAATTCTGCAAAGGTTTTGATCAGAAATGCACTGATTCTATAGATCATACTGGGTAAAATCATTATCTTTATAATATTAAGCCTTCTAATTCTTTTCTTTCTTCTTCTTTTTAGAATTGAGGTATAGTTGATATACAATAACAAAGTGATTCACAGTTTTTAAAGGCTACATTCCATTTATGGTTATTATAAAATATTTGTCATATTTCCTGTGTTGTAATATATATTCTTGTACCTTTCTTATTTTATACATAGTAGTTCGTACCTCTTAATCCCCTATGCCTATCTTGCCCCTCCCTCTTTCCCTCTCCTCACTGTGGTAACCATTAGTTTGTTCTCTATAACTGTGAGTCTGTTTCTTTTTTGTTATATTCACTAGCTTGTTGTACTTTTTAGATTCCACATATAAGTGATATCATACAGTGTTTGTCTTTCTCTGTATGACATTTCACTTAGTATAATACCCTCCATGTCCATGCATTTGATGCAAATGGCAAAATTTCATTCTTTTTTATGACTGAGTAGTATTCCATTGTATACACCGCATCTCCGTTATCCATTCATCTGTTGATGGGCAGTTGGGTTGCTTCCATATCTTGGCAATTATAAATAATGCTGCTATGAACATTGGGATACAAGTATCATTCTGAATTAGTGCTTTTGTTTTTTTCAGATAAATACCCACGAGTGGAACTGCTGGGTCATATGGTAGTTCTATTTTCAGTTTTTTGAGAAACCTCCATAATGTTTTCCTCAGTAGCTGCACCAATTTACATTCCCACCAACAGCACCCAAGGGTTCTCTTTTCTCTACATCCTCACCAACATTTGTTATATGTGGTCTTTTTGATGATAACCATTCTGACAGGTGTGAGGTGATATCTCATTGTGGTTTTAATTTGCATTTCTCTGATGATTAATGATGTTGAGCATCTTTTCATGTGCCTGTTGGCCAGCTGTATGTCTTCTTTGGAAAAATGTCTATTCAGGTCTTCTAACCATCTTTTAATTAGGCTTGTTTTTTTGATGTTCAGGTGTATGAATTGTCTATATATGTGAATATTAATCCCTTATCAGTTATATCATTTGCAAACATTTTCTCCCATTCTGTAGTTTGCCTTTTTGTTTTGTTTATGGCTTTCTTTGCTGTGCAAAAGCTTTAAGTTTAATTAAGTCCCATTTGTTTATATTTGCTCTTATTGCTTTGCTTTAGGAGATAGATGCAAAAAAAAATTTAGTATGATTTATATCGAGAATGCGCTGAATGTTCTGCTTTCTTTTAGTTTAATGGTTTCCAGCCTTACGTTAAGGTCTTTGATCCATTTTGAGTTTATTTTTGTATATGGTGTTAGAGAATGTTTTAATTTCATTCCTTTACATGTGGCTGTCCAGTTTTCCCAGCACCAGTTATTGAAGAGACTCTCCTTTCTTTTCCTTTATTTGGCCATGCCACAGAGCTTGTGTGATCTTAGTTCCCCGAGCAGGAATTGAACCTGGGCCCTCGGCAGTGAGAGTGCAGAGTCTTAATCACTGGATCACTAGGGAATTGCCAAGACTGTCTTTCCTGCATTGTATACTCTTGCCTCCTTTGTCGTAGATTAATTGACCATAAGTGCATGAGTTTATTTCTGGGCTCTCCATTCTGTTTCACTGATCTATGTATCTGTTTTTATGCCAGTACCATACTGTTTTGATTACTGTAGCTTTGTAGTATAGTCTGAAGTCAGCAAGCGTGATTCATCTAGTTCTGTTCTTTCTGAAGATTGTTTTGGCTATTCAGGGTCTTTCACGTTTCCATACAAATTTTAAAATTATTTGTTCTAGTTCTGTGAAAAATGCCCTCGGTATTTTGACAGGGATTGCAATGAATCTGTAGATTGCTTTTGGTTGTATGTTCATTTTCACAATGTTAATTCTTCCAATCCATATACACGGTATATATTTCCATCTGTTTGTGTGTTCTCCAGTTTCTTTCATCAGTGTCTTATAGTTTTCTGAGTACAGTTCTTTAACTTAAGTAGGTTTATTCCCAGGTATTTTAATTTTTGATGCGTTTATAAATGGAATTGTTCCTTAATTACTCTTTCAGAAAATTCATTGTTAGTGTACAGAAATGCAACAGGTTTCTGTATATTAATTTTGTTTCTGGCAACTTTACTGGAATTCATTGATGAGCTCTAGTAGTTTTCTGGTGGTGTCTTTAGGATTTTCTAATGTATAGTATCGTGTCATCTGCAAACAGTGACAGTTTTACTACCTCTTTTCCAATTTGCATTCCTTCTATTTCTTTTTCTTCTCTGATTGCCATGCCTAGGACTTCCAAAACTATGTTGAATAAAAGTGGTGAGAGTGTGAATGTGACATATCCCACCATTTATTTAGGTTTTAATTTCTCTCAATAATATTCTATAGTTTTCTGTGTAGTGTTGAGTGGTCCTGTACACTTTTCAATTTCTTACTAGGTATATGATGACTTGTGCTGCAATTATAAACTATATTACTCTTGAAATTTCATTTTATAATTCTTTGTGCCTGGAATTCAGATACAACTGACCTTATATTCAGCAATTTTGCTGAATTTTCTTATACTATAATTTGGCTAAAGTTTCCTTTGGATTTTCCATGTTTGTAATCATGTAATCTGTAAATGCCAGTTTAAGGAATTTCCCGTTTATTCCTACTATGTTAGGAATTTAAAAAAAATCACGAATGGGTATTGACTTATATTAAGAAGTATTAAATATTTTCCTCAATAAAATGGGTATAGAGAGAATGTACCTCAACATAATAAAGGCCATATATGACAAGCTCATAGCTAACATCATACTCAACAGTTAAAAGCTGAAAGCTTTTCCTCTAAGATCAGGGAGAAGAGAAGGATGCCCACCCTTGCCAATTTTATTCAACACAGTGCTGGAACTCCTAGCCAGAGCAATTAAGCAAGAAAAAGAAATAACAGGCATCCAAACTGGAATGGAAAAAGTAAACCTGTCTCTATCTGCCCATGAAATGATATTATACATATAAAACGTTAAAGACTTCACCAAAAAACTGTTAGAATAAACAAATTCAGTAAAGCTGCAGGATTCAAACTGTTAAAAAAAATCAGTTGCATTTCTATACACTAATGATGAACTATCAGAAGGAGAAATTAAGAAAACAATCTCATTTATAACTGCAGCATAAAGAATAAAATACCTAGAAATAAATTTAACTAGGGAGGTAAAAGCTGTACACTGAAAACTATAAGAAACTGATGAAAGAAGCTGAAGACACAAATAAATGAAAAGATATTCCATACCAGTGGACTGAAAGAACTAACAATGTTAATATGTCCACAGCACCCAAAACAATCTATAAATTCAGTGCAATTTCTACCAAATTCTCAATGGCATTTTTCTAGAAATAGGAAACAATAATCTGAAAATTTGTATGGAACCACAAAAGACCCCGAATTGCTAAAACAATCTTGAGAAAGAAGAACAAAGCTGGAGGCATCACACTTTCTGATTTCAGACTATACAGCAGTCCCCTTATCTGTATTTCACTTTCCTCCGTTTCAGTTATCTGAGGTCAACTGTGGTCTGAAAATATTAAATGGAAAATTACAGAAGTAAATAATTCATAAGTTTTAAATAATACACTGTTCTGAGGAGCATGATGAAAGTTTGCTTGTCCCACGTGGATGTGAATCATCCCTTTGTTCTGTGTATCCATATCATATATGCTACCCACACCTGAGTATAGGAAAAAATATAGTATATACAGGGTTGGTATATACTATAACCACGGTAATTTGATAGTATCCGTGGTTTCAGGCACTCAGTGGGGGTCTTGGAATGTATCCCACATGGATAAGGGGGGACCACTGCATTACAAAGCTATAGTAATCAAAACATTATGGTACTGGCATAAAAACAGACACACAGATCAATGGACCAGAAAAGACAGTCCAGAAATAAAGCCAGGCATGTATGGTCAATTAATTTATGACAAAGGAACTAAGAATGTACAATGGGGAAAGGATAGTCTCTTCAATAATGATGCTGGGAAAACTGAACAACCATACGCAAAAGAATGAAACTGGACCACTATCTTACACCATGCACGTAAATTAACTCAGAATGGACTAAAAACTTGAATGTAAGACCTGAAATCATAAAACTCCTGGAAGAAAACGTTGACAGTGGTCTTGGTGAAGACTGTTTGGATTTGATACCAAAATCAAAGGCAACAAAAGCAAAATTAAACAAATGGAACTACAGCAAATTAAAAACCTGCTGCACAGCAAAGGAAACCATAAACAATATGAAAAAGCAACCTAAAGAGTGGGAGAAAATATTTGAAAATCATGATAAAGGGTTAATATCCAAAATATATAAAGAACTCATACAACTCAGTAGCAAAAAACCCAAACAATCCAAATAAAAAATGGGCAGAGGACATGAATAGACATTTTTCCAAAAATATAAGAATGGTCAAAATGAATATGAAAAGGTGTTCAATATCACTAATCATCAGGAAAATGCAAATCAAAACCACAATGAGATATCACCTCACATCTGTTAAAATGTCTATTATCAAAAAGAGATAAGTGTTGGTGAGGATATGGAGAAAAGGAAACCCTTGTAACTGGTAGTGGGAATGTAAATTGGTGCAGCCATCATGAAAGACAATATGGGGTTCCTCAAAGAATTTAAAATAGAACCATATGATACAGCAATCCCACTTCTGTGTATATATCTGAAGGAAATAAAATCAATGTCTCTCTCAAAGAGATAGCTGCACCTTCATGTTTTTTGCAGCATTATTTATAATAGCCAAGTCATGGAAACAACCTAAGTGTTCATCAACGCATGAAGGGATAAAGAAGATAACACACACACACATACACACACACAGGAATATTATTCAGCCATGAGAAAGAATGAAATCCTGTCATTTGTGACCATGGACAAACCTTGAGGGCATTATATTAAGTGAAGTCAGGCAGACAAGGACAAATACTGTATAATATCACTTATATGTGGAATCTTAAAAAGCCAAACTGATAGAAACAGTGAATAAAGTGATTACTGGGGCTGGGGGGTGGGAGAAATAGAAAGATGTTGGTTAAAGAGTATAAACTTCCAGTTATAAGATGAATAAGAGAAGGGAGAAGTTTCATAGGGAAGGGGACCTGAGGCAGGGAACATAACACATAACATGTGTTCAGAAGGCAAAAGGAGATCAATTTAGTGGCAGTACATCATTTAGGTTGAAAAGAGGTAGAAGCTAAGGTTGAGAAAGTGGGAAGTGAGGTTATGGAGAACTTAGAATGCCAGGCTGAATTTAGACAATGGAGTCACTAGAGGTTTCGTGTTGAGACAGGATGAAACTGCTTGATTCTGATTAATTCTGGGGTAAACTTGCTGTGGAAATGTGGAAGAAAAATAATGCAGAGAAACCAGTTAGGAGTTTTTAGGAGTAGTCTAGATGTACAGTGATGGTGAGGGAAATAGGAAAGGGAAATCTGAGAGTTTGAAGGAAGAATTGCTAAGATTTGAGGACTAAATGGATGTGAGGAGCCATCATGTTCACTTCAGTTTGGAACATGTTAAGTTTGAGACGATGACATTACATTTAAGTAAGAGAGTTTCTGGGCTTCCCTGGTGGCGCAGTGGTTGAGGGTCTGCCTGCTGATGCAGGGGACACGGGTTCGTGCTCCGGTCCGGGAAGATCCCACATGCCGCGGAGCGGCTGGGCCCATGAGCCATGGCCGCTGACCCTGCGCGTCCGAAGCCTGTGCTCTGCAACGGGAGAGGCTGCAGCAGTGAGAGGCCCACGTACCGCAAAAAAAAAAAAAAAAAAGAGAGGTTCTGAAGACAGGTGGAGACATATGGGACTAGAGCTCAGGGAAAAAATTAGCATGAGAAAGAAATATAAATTTGATCAAATATAAAAACTATTATCTACTGTCTACCTTTACTAAGCTATAATGTTAATAACTTTCTTTTCCTTTAAGTCTTTTGGCCAATAGGAGATAAATCCAATTTTCTTCCCTACACCACTAGACCACAGTAGTTTTTGAATAATAAAACAAATAATAATAATAGCTAATGGTTTTTGAGCACTTACTATATGCTAGGCACTGTTCCAGGTACTTTACATATATTGACCTATTTAATCCTCACAACCATTCTATAAGGTACAATCATTACCCCCTTTACAGATAAATACAGAGAGGTTCAGACAAATATCACACAGACAGTCAGCAGCAGAACCAAGATATGAACTCAAGCACTCTAGGTCTCCTTAACTGCTATACTAATTTCACATATACTATATGACATCTTAGCAAATAATCACACTAAAATGGTTTAGGATTAAGTTCTCATTTATCGCACAGAGCAACTTGGAAAAGTTTTTAATGTACTTACTTGTAACGTATTTGTATCCCATACTTTCAGAGTTTTATCAAATGAGCTTGATGTGAACATGCCAGTGTCATGAGGATACCACTGTACAGTCTCCACACTATATTTGTGAACATCAGGATGGCTTCTACAAAACAGTAATCAAAATTTAGAGATAATTGATTTGAGTTTCAAAACTGATACTATATTCACGAGTAGCAGTCTCAGGAACGATGATATGAATGGCCAAACCTAGATCACATGCCATGTCCTAGCTGTCTAGAGAAAGAGAATATCTAGGCATCTCTAGTTTTAAGCTTTCACAGTATGATGTGGAGGGCTGCTTCCTACTAAGGCTCATAAAATGAGAGACTTCTGATTTCAATACTATATCCTGGAGGGATCAGCCAGCCACACTGGACCGCTTCATGGAGACAGTGATTTTTCCTTACTGGAAGAGATACCTATTCTGGTTTTGGATTTGCTTTTCCTGGCCATCATTTTCTCAACACCACCATTCTTAGAATTGTTGCCTCACATACTTCCGTGGTGTCCCACACAGTATTGCTTCTGATTAAGAACCCTACTTATACAACAAAAGAATGCAACTGGTAGATGCCCATGAGATTCACTACTCTTATGTAACACATCACCCATAGAATCATGATCTGTTGAAGACTCAGTTATGACATCAGTTACAATATAGCACCTTGTGATGATGATGTGCTATCCTGAAGGATGCAGTATATGCTCTGAACCAGTGATCAACACAGTATGTGTCCTTTACTGAATCTTAATTGAAAGACACTGGCTGTTTAGGAACACTTAAGAGACAATGGTGGGACATTTGAACACCAACTGTATACTTAATATCAGGAATTATTATAGATGTGAGATAGTGGTAGTGGGGTTATGCTTATAAAACACCTTTTACCTTTTAGAGATACAAATAATTATGAATGAAACGATATCCTTCTGAGATCTGCTTCAAAATAATCCTCAGAGTAGCTGGGTAGGTTGGGGTGAAGATGAAACAAGACTGGTTATGACTGATAGCTGCTGAAGCTGGGTGATCGGTACACAGTTCATTATACTACTCTCTATTTTCATGTACGTTAGAAATTTTCAATAAGATAAAAGTAAACAGAAGACTACTGCAACCCTATGCAGATAGGACCATCATGAGTTCTGATTCCTTAAGGTGAAGGTCTGGATCACAATACAGAATAAAGGGCCTTGACACATGTGGTGCTACCTGAAGACCTCAAGCTGGCCTTGAGACAGCTGCAAAAAAGGACTGTAGTACCTATTCATATTTCCTTACTTTCTATGTCATGTATATACGTATATATTTTAACTAATTTCCTCTTTCTTTCCTCTTTTTCTTACCTCCGTTATTTTATATAGGTTAACTATACAATTGAGCCCACAGGTTGCATAATCCTGATATAAGATCACGTAAAACCAGTGGAAAAACAGACATTATCCTGAACTGGAGATGGATGTGGTAAATAAACAGACTTAGGGTCATAGCTCTTTGGGGAAGGGGATAATTATATTTTTTTGTCAAATAATGGATACTTGCATTAGGTCAGGCTGAAACTTCTTTTTTAAAAGGAAGGGTAGGTATGGGAAGAAAGGTATATACTGATATTGGACAGCCAAATGGGTGGACTGTAGTGGACATGTGCCCTTTTCTTGGCTGAACATCCAAACTTCCTTTTGGGGGGAAATTCCCTTCGTTTTGTTGAAAGGCAGGGCCTTGCCTCTTGTTACATAAAGCAAGGGGCTCCAGATATTCTCTTCCCCTTGCTCTTGGCAGTGGGGGCATGAACATGTGTCCTGGGCTTCATCAATCCTGCCTGGGACTCTAAAACTCCAGCTAGTAATGCAAACCAAGGATAGTTAGCAATTATTCATAGCTGCAGAGTTGAGAATCTGTGTTTGTGACATGTAGCAGAACCCAAACTAAATTGTTCCTGTGGTGTGACCTTGACTGTGTTCTCTTGTCCTAGTTTCTCTTGCTTTTCTGCTCATTTTCTACATTTGATTCTTCCACCTTCCTGCCATTATGTGAGATATTAAATTTCTTTCCAATAAATTTCTGCTTAAGATAAACAGAACTGATTTCTATTTGTTCCTAAGGATCTACACAGAGATTTTCCAGTTTTAAATAAAATAAATCTTTAATGTAGTGATCACAAATAAAAGCTCATTTATATTTTAGATTTAAAAATAGGACAAAATATTGTATTATTCTCCTACTATGTATGATCTGTCATTCTCATTCACATTTAATAAAAATTTGGGTACAGGAATCTTTTTGGTGCTCAGAACAAACACATTAAGTAAAGCAAAAATAAATATCAGGAAACAGTCTAAGCCACATTAACTTAGTAACAATTTTTATTGAAATTACTTTTTAAAGTTAGATTATAAAGTCTTTGAATGTAAAATGCTATTTTAACTCATTTTGTAAAGATGCTTACTATATGCCCATTTACCAAAGTCATGGTTTTGAAGTTAAGAATTTGAATCTAAGAAGAAAGTCATAATAAAGTAAGATTGATATCCTAAGCATTTACTTGACATCACACACCAGAAAAGCAAATCATAGCCACTCATGGAATAACATTACATAGCAGGTGGTATATATAAAAATATTATTTTAACAGTGTTAAAATGATAGCTAAGATAAAATAAGACAAAGATGAATTTAATTAATGACTGTCTTACACTTTAGAATTTAGATTTTTTGTTTGTTTGTTTGGTGGGAGTGGAGGGAATATAAAATGGTGTAAGCCTCTTAGGAACCAAGTTCCAAAGTACTTGAAGTGGTATCTTGTTTTGTACCAAATGTACCTATAATTATATTGCTTCCTATTTATATGATGGCTTTACAATTTTTAATATGCTTTTTAAAAGACAGTATTTCATTTAAGTCTTACAGAAAACTTACAAGAATAATAGGGCAAGTATAATTATCTCTAAGACAAAATAGTTTTGTCAGAGGCTCAGAGAAATAGTTTCCTTAAATCTGTATTTCCAAAGTGAAGCACCAGAGCCAAGAAACATTCGTAAATCTCCTCACAAATATTCCATGAACTTATGCATCTATCTAGTGCTTTGGGAACAGCTTTAATACAGAGTGGTTGCTGATATGAATGTTCATGAAGTTTTTCCTCTTGAAAACATTTTTTCGACACCTATTCTCTCTGTTAATTCAAGGTCTCCTCAAAATCAGATCAAATACAGGAAATGAAAAAGAATTAAGTAATGATTATGAACAAATTAAAACAAAATCACAAAACACTTTATTAAAGACTTAAAAATAATTCTCACAAGATTGGAAAGCCAGTAAATAGTCAAAAAATTCAAGACAAAGAGAAGTATGTTAAGTTAGGCAGCGTTGAGTATATAGAGAGGTAAGAAAGGGGTGTGTATGTGTGTGTGTGATTGTTAGTATATTTATGGCTTCTAGCTGTTAATCTTTTTGTTCTATTAATGATAGTTGAAAAATCTAATTTGTGTTTATATTTAGCTGGAAAGACTCAAATGAGTCTTATGCTAAGTAGTCTAAGAACTAAAATTAGTTACTGAGGTGTGCTATGTAGGTGGAGAACAAAAAGAACATAACCAAAAGTTTTTTTCATGTTTTGCATTTGATGCAAAAAATACTCAAATGTTTATAAATTCATGAATTACATTTTTAATACACACCTGCCAATGGAACACACTGCTTTACATGTGTAATAAGGTTGTCTGCTGGAGTTCTCAAGATCATAAAGCACCATCACACCATCTGAACCACCTGATAACATGCTAATAATAAAAAAAGTTCACATTATCATTTTATATAGTTCATTTATGACCAAGTATTTCTGAAAATTACTGACCTACAAACTCAAATTTATTATGCCCATAAATACAGAGTAAATCTTCATTAGTATAGGCTGAAATAAACTAAAATTTTTAATCTAGTATTTGTGGAAGAATGAGTATAGAATGATTCAATCTGTGATCAGTTAAAATTTACCTTCATGATTCCAAAAAGAAAGGACAGTAGAAACAAGATGGCAAAAGATACTTCTTATTTAAGGAAGTGAAATATTACAAAGTCATTTTAAATGGCCTAGTTATAAATGGAATCAGACAGACCAGTTATTACTGATGCTAGCTATATGACCCTGGGCAAGTTACTTCACCTAAGGTTTTTCCTTTGTGAAAAGTGGGACATTTTCACCTAAATCATAAAGTTGATACAAAGATAAGTCATATGCAAAGGGCTTTTATACTGCCTGGCAAAAAATAGGGGATCCATAAGTGTTAGATTTCTTCCCTCCATTATGAATGCATTTACTCAACTCATTCAATTTTGAGCTTCTGCAATATGCTAGGCGTTATGCCAATTCAACTATGAATAAGACAGGCATGATTCCTGACGCCCCAGTTTACAATCTAATAGGGAAAACACATAGATTTGTGAATTTAATTTATATATCTATATATGTAAATATTTATGCATCTACATAAAGTATTGCTATTTGTTAATATTACTGCTCACCATCAATTCTGGTGCTGTCTCTATTCATTCTTGTTCTGATTTTATTCTCTGGTAGATTCTTAAGAAAGGCCTAATGAGAACAATACTCCCTGAATTCTTGTATGTTACTAATAATTAGTCCCTTTGTACTTGAAAATTAGTCTGGTTGGATATAAAATCCTTGACTCACATTTTATTTCCTTGAACATCTTAGAAAAGAAACTTCATTTCTTTGAGCAAAAAGCTCAAAATCAAAGTCTGGTTACAATATGATTCTCTTTCCCTTATATGTAGTTTCAGATTTTATTCATTCTAGGAATGTTTCCTTGGAATATAGTTTTAGTCTTTATTCCATTCTTTTCCTTTGGGTTTCTTCTCTGGAAACTCCTATTATATGTATGTTAGATCTTCTTTGCCTATCTTCTACATACATCTGTATCTCAAAAACTTTTCCTTTCTCCATTTCTTTTTGATTTTTAAATGTTTCCTCATATTTTATTTGCTTGTGTTCTTTATGCTTTAGTCTTCATTTCTGAAACTTTCTTTTCTAATTTTTTCTTGAGTTTGATCATCTAATTTTTCAGTTTTTCTAATTCCTACTTATGTTACTCTTTCATACACTGTATCTTTTAAAAATGACTTTTAGGGACTTCCCTGGCAGTCCAGTGGTTAAGACTCTGTGCTTCCACTGCAGGAGCCACAGGTTTGATCCCTGATTGGGGAACTAAGATCCCACATGTCACATGGTGCAGCCAAAAAAATAAAGAAAATAAAAAATAGAAATGACTTTCAGCTAGTTTTAAAATATTAGGTAGAGTTATCTATTTTGTGGGCATATCTTTCTGGCACAACTACACTGTCTAAAGGAACATTATTCTATTTATTCTCTTTGTTCTTAAAATAATTTTGTATGGGCTTTGATCTTAATCCTATTCTTTTGCTCATTTTTATGTAAAATTAATTTTCTTAAACTTTTAAAAGGGAGGCTTCGTTTATAACAATATTTAAAATTTATATCTCTAGAACATCCCCCTCCTCTTCTTTTTCAAATAAGATGCTCAAAATATGGCAGCTAACTTTCAGAGATTTCCTGATTCTATTCACCACCCCAATTTTTATCTGATCCATCTTTTTCCCTTGTTTCTTTCTATTGTCCCTGTACTGCTCACTTTGGATTCTATTCCAAACAGTTTCTCCTCAACGTAGGGTTCTCTCCATTAGGACATCTTTAGGTGATTAGCTGGAGAGATTATAGGGCCTACAGTACTCTAGCCCCTTTGGGTCTTACTGTGAATCCCTTGAACAACTAGAGTACACAATCCTTTCCCAGTTTCAATGTTGTAGTCAAATTGGCTTGCTGAGCTTTCAACTAACTGTCAGTTATTTTGAGTTATCAGGTCTATTAGATGCCCCAGTGGTTTTTATTGCCTCCCCTGGTATAGATGCTGATACCACACTGATTTTGTAGTTATCAGTGTTTTGCTCCCATTCATCCATACTTTGTGGTTTGTGGAGATATTTGATCACTTATATTTGTTATGAGTGTTGTACATTGGTTTTTTATTTTGCCATCTTTAGTTTCTTTGCTATTTATAGTACAACATAAAGAGCTTGTGTCAGAAATGAACACATTTCTTTCTTCACTGAGATAGTCTTGCTACAAAAAAAAATATAGCTTATCTAAACTGTGTGCTTAGTGACTTGTACCACATTCTGGTACAAGTGCCTTATCTAGTTGTGAACCAGATACAAAGGGTTCATGAACTAGCAGCATGTCCAAGAAGCACTGATTTATAGACTTGTTTTAAGAAAAATTCAATATCAATTTGTAGGACAATTAGGTTAATTTAACAGTACTTCTTCAAAGTTCTTTGCTCAAATAGTTCTAAATCTAATTGATAATGGGGCAGTAAAGAAATACAGCAAGTAATGCCATGCTGAAGGTTTTTTTTTTAATAGTGTTAGCTTCATTACAAAATTTTGTGGTTCAGTTACTCATTGTGTATATAGAGAAATCTTTGTAAATTTTAACAACTACAGCTTTTGTTTTGGTTGATAACATGTTGCAGCTTGTTTGAACACAGTTTTGAGTTACATGTGTACCATAACAATTCCAAAAACATTTTCTGCGTATTTGTACTTTGTGAAATACTGTTTTTTTACCATGGCATTGCATGTATTATCAATGTAAAAACAATTGTTTTCAAAGCTGGACTTTTAGACTTAATTTAAATTGTATTTACAATAACATAAGATGTTTCATCTTTGCTAGAATGACTTCCAAAAGCTTTCCTTTGATTACATTAATTGGGTGAAAAAAATTGAACATTATTGTAATTAACTGACTTCGTAGTTGAAGTATCTGATGGCAATGATGTTACCTAACTCTACGGTTATTACCCTGCTAATAAAGTGAACACAGTAAAAGACAGGACTTGACGTTTTTATGTGGACAAGAAAACTCGGTACCAAAGACGCATGGAATCAACTCAGAAGAATTTAGAAGACATAAAAGAAAATTCAAGCTTCATAGGATGATATACAAATGTACTTTATGTAGTTGCACTTGTTAAAATGTTTTCAGATAGACTTCTTCAATTAACTCCTAACTTTGGAAATAAATGCTTCTTTACAAGATTTATGTATTCTAGTTTTCATTCTGGTTTTCCGTGGTATCACTACAGCTCTCACAGTGGTTGGTAAATATTAAGTATTTTGAGCAAGTTACATGTGAATTGATTTTTCTGAGAAAAAGAAGACCTATATTTAATTTTCCATTAAACATTCATTTTGATTTTTATTTCTCTTTTCTGCCAAAAGGGTTTAATGTAAAATATGTCTTAGCAAACAATGAAATAAATAGTTGTAGATTTTTACTATGAAAAAGGGGGAAAAGGGGGAAACCACTGTAGTGAGAATCTTGACTTTTCTGTATATGCTCTGCAAAGACTCCTCAGTCTGTTATTTCTCACACCTATTTAATGCACATGTAATCTATAACTTCCCACATTTCTCACTAACTCTCCCAACTGGTAGCCTACTGGATTCATGTACTTTACAGGTCAAACAACTGATCACTACCCCAAATGACTGGCTGGAGTATTGAACATTTTTTTCTACCAGCACCTAAGACCAAAAGAAATCAGCTATCCCTTGATGCTCATGTCTGGATTATTTTATAAGCAAATGTCCCACACCTGTCCTTAATTGGGAGGTGTTATGTTGAGCCTGGAAAAGGTCAGGAGGAAGAAAAGAATTATCACAGGTCATCTTTTAGATTTAACCATGTGTTAAAGTGAGCATTCGTTCACTGTACATGTTTCTCATATACTATTAGGTGAGACCATGACAGAGGCTGGAAATAAAAAACAGATTTCTATTAAACCTACTCTGGCTTATTTTAATGTAAATAATAATACTTCATTATAATATAAAAATTTGGGGGCAAATGCTAAACAGAACATGGTAAGACAAACTTTTCTTTAGTTACTTTTACATTTTTCTTAATTATAGACCACATGAAGGGTTTTGAACTTTCTTGTAAAAGTAATGTGGGGTAGATGAGTTTTAAGTGGGGGAGATGGCACATTTTTCTATGCACTTCAGCTGTTGTATGGAAAATGGATTGAAAGGAGTAAAAGTATAGGTGATAATGCTTTTGATTAACAACAGTGGTGGCAACCATTTACAGTATGCCATGTCCTATGCTAATCATGTGATACATATTATCTCAATTAATCTTCACAACAAACTTGTTAGATTTTGTTCTTACATTGTGTAGCTAAGGGAACTGTGAATTAGAAAGGTTAGATAAATTGCTCAAGGCCACATAGCTGATGAATATGAAGCCAGGAGGAACTCAAACACAAGTCTGGTGTGCTTCAAACTTAATTTTCCAAAATATACTTCTGCTTTTTATATTTGTTTTCCCAGCAGACTCCTTGAGAGTAACAACTCTGTTTTGAAATAGCAGCTAAAGACATACCTCAGCACTTACATACTCTCTGCATCCAAAAAAGTTCAGTATTCGTTGATTTAACAATGAATATATTTATATTAAAGTAGTTTGGAAATGTTTATTTGGCAACATTGCATAGGTTCAATGTTCTGTATTTATTTGAAATTAATAATGCCAGATTTAAAATGCTACAAATTTAGAATTTTTATTAATTTTTATGAAACTTCAGAAAATTAATCTGAAAGCAAGATTTTACTGGATCTCACTTAGGAACAAAAATGATTATATAATAAACTTACTATCTCCCTTCAACAGGGTCAATGTCAAGGGTGTTAACTCCACTGCCATGGATCCTTTCAACATCTCTGTCTTTGTTTAACTCCAGTCCCAAAACCCTGCAAAACATAAAAATTAAAAGGAGGAAAAGGAAAAATAAAGTTAAACAATAAGAAAGTAATTTAACATTAAAATGTCCTTATTTCACCAAAATTACATGGAGTCAAAAATCACAAGTAATGCTTAAATCTCCTAACATACATCCAAAGGTATTTATAGATTATTAAAGACCTTATACAAATTTTTAAAATAACAAGAGTACTAACAGTTACATGTAAAGAATTTCTCCTGAAGCATTGTCTTATCTCTTATTTAAAGGGTGTATTTTATTAATTTTTAATTTAGATAGCTAGAAACAAACAAATTTTCATGAACAAAAAGTTAAATTCTGATAACTGAAACTTAGCTGAGGACATCTAGTGGACAAAAGTTTAAATTACAGTTTAAAAAAAATTCCCCTGTTTCTTAAGCCTTATAGAAATATAAAACGAGCATGTTCAACTCAACAATTAAGCACATTTAAATAAATCAAATTAAATATAAATAAAAATGATTAACAAGTACTCTCACAAATTAAGACGAATGAAATTTCTGATATTCAATACCTGTAAACCATCATTATCCTGGTGAGGACGTTAAGATTAAATGAGTTGAAACATAAAAAGTGCTCATAACAATGCTCAGCATATAGTAAGTGCCTAGTGAGTGTTAACTATTAGAAGTTGTCTCAATCTTTTGGATGTCAAAAAGCATTTACATTAATTTAACCAAATGATCTCTAAATTCATTATTGATCAAAATAATGTTAATTTAAATAAGATTTTCCCCCCAGTTTTACTGAGAAATAAATGAATACATATCATTGTATAAGTTTAAGGTATACAGCATGATGGCTTAATTTACTTATATTGTGAAATGATTACTACAATGGGTTCAGCTAACATCTATCACCTCATATAGATACAACAAAAAGAAAAAAAAATTTTTCTCCTTGTGATGAGAATTCTTAGCATTTACTAACAACTTTCCTATATATCATACATCAGTGTTAACTATAGTCAATATGTTGTACATGACATCCCTAGTACTTATTTATCTTATAACTGGAATTTTGTACATTTTGACCACTTTCCTCCAACTCCTCCTGCTCCCACCCCCTCCCTCTGGTAACCACAAGTCTGATCTCTTTTTCTATGAGTGTTTTCTTTTCTTTTAAGAGTCCACATATTTAAGTGAAATCATATAGTATTTGTCTTTCTCTGTCAGACTTATTTCCTTTAGCATAATGCCTTCAAGGTCCACCCATGTAGTTGCAAATGGTAGGATTTCCTCACTTTTTGTAGCTAAATAATATTCATTCCATTGTAAATATATACCACAACTTCTTTATCCATTCATTCATATGTGAACACTTAGGTTTCCTTGTCATGGCTATTGTAAATAATGCTGCTATGAACATGGAGGTGCAGATATCTTTGTGAGTTATCGTTTTCATTTCGTTTGGATATATTCCCAGAAATGAAACTGCTAGATCATGTAGTAGTTCTATTTTTAATTTTTTGAGGATCCTCCATTCTGGTTTTCCTCCTCATGTAGTAGTTCTATTTTTAATTTTTTGAGGATCCTCCATTCTGGTTTTCCACAGTGGCTGTACTAATTTACAAATCCCACCAACAGTGCACAAGGGTTTCATATTCTCCACATCCACTCCAGCATTTGTTATCTCTTGCCTTTTTGATAACAGACGTTCTAACAGGTGTGAGGTGTTGTCTCACTGTTTTTGCACTTCCCTGATGACTAGTGATGCTGAACATCTTTTCACATACCTGTCGGCCATTTGTATATCTTCTTCGGAAAAATGTCTATTCAGGTTCTTTGCCCATTTTTCAATTTTTTTTTTTTTTTGGTATTGAGTTGTATGAGTTCTTCATGTTTTGGATATTAACCCCTTATTAGATAAATGGTTTGAAAATATTTTTTCCCATTCTGTAGGTTGTCTTTTCACTATGTTGATGGTTTCGTTTGCTGTACAGAAGCTTTTTATTTTGATGTAGTCTCACTTGTTTATTTGTTTCTGATTTTTTTTGGTAAGAGTGCTTATTCCATGTTATATCACACTGTAGTTGGTAGGTATGCAGTAACCAAAACCCATCCTATATTGGAAAAAAAGCTGTTGAAATGGACAAAAGTTTCACATCATGGCCCTGGTGTTTATTTCCTACCATTCACAGTTTGCTTTCCTTTGGCCTAAGATCCACCCCTCCCCACTCCTCCCCACCTTTGGAGTTCTTGTTTATTTTTGGTTTTGTTGCTTCTGCTTTAAGTGTCATATCCAAAAAATCATTACCAAGGCCATGTCAAAGAGCTTTATTCCTATGTTTTCTTCTAGGATTTTCACGGCTTCAGGACTTACATTTAAGTCTTTAATCCATTTCAAGTTAATTTTTGTGAGGGGTATAAAATAGGGGTCAAGTTTCATAAAATGAGAAGTTTTAACCTACCAAATTATCATAGTTTTTTTAAAAAAAATAACAATGCACAGTGCTAGGAAAGGTACATACTGATATTTTTATGCAGTGACAGTACTATTAATTCCCATAAACATTTTGGAAATCATTTTAACAGTAGCAAGTGTCTGATTTAAAGATATACAAGTTCCTCTTTTTCTCTTGGAAGACAGTTTAGCCTTAGATTCAAATATCCAGTCTAACACTTACTACTTGTCTAACCTTGATCAATAATAAAAACAGCTAATATTAATTAAGAGCCTACTATTTGCTGACATTGTAATCACTTTATTAAGTGTAATAAATGGTAATCCTAAGTAGTAACTTTCCCAGTGGTAGATTACATTATTAAACACTTTACCTGATTATAAAACTAAGACAGGGCTTCCCTGGTGGCTCAGTGGTTGAGAGTCTGCCTGCCGAAGCAGGAGACACGGGTTCGTGTCCCGGTCCAGGAAGAGCCCACATGCCGCGGAGTGGCTAGGCCCATGAGCTATGGCCGTTGAGCCTGTGCGTCTGGAGGCTGTGCTCCACAACGGGAGAGGCCACAACAGTGAGAGGCCCACATACCGCAAAAAAACCCCCCAAAAACCCCCCCAAAAAACTAAGACATAAGTAATTTGCCCCAAATCACATAATTGGTTGAACTACATCTGAACTCTGACATTTTTTTCTCTAGACCATTATGCTCTTCTACCATTTCTAAACTTCAATATTTCACCAGAAAATAATATTTCACATTTTCTCCACTGAAATGCCTATTTCCTCTTAAAATATTTTTCCATCTGATGACTTTTCAAATTATAACAGTAATATTTGCGTCTTATAACAAGTAAAATAGTATCATAAAGACATGTACAAAGAGAATCATCCCTTCCTTGAGCTCCCTCTCCTAACAGTGAAAACATGGTCTCCATTATCATTAATATATTTATTTGATCAATCCCCCTGTATGTAACCAATCTCCCATCTCCACTACTACCCCGTCCTCCAACAAGGATGCTGCTTACCAGGCTTAGGCTTTGATTTCTGCTTCTCTCAGCACCCTGATCAGCTGAGCTTGCCTGTCTCCACCTTTGGACTACCTCCTCAACCTGCTCAGCCAGTGAAATCTCACTTTTGGCCAACCTAATCCCTGCCTTATAGGTAGCCTGCCTCTACCCAACCTAAATACTTTAGGTCTGAATTGTTTGGGAACCAGAAGGAGGGGTTAAGATGAAGGGAATGGGGGAGGGTACTACAATAGGGAAACAGGGGTGGGGTTTGTGTGGAAGGAGGCAAGGTGTGCAAAAAATAGTTAAAATGGCAGGTCTGACACTGCTATCTTTAGAAAGGGCTGCTTGCAAGACTGGCCCTTACCTGCCTTCTGGGATTTCAGGAGGGTTCCCAACATTTCTGGTAAGAATGGCTCACTGGACCCAAACTAATATTTGGAGCAAACAATGGACATTATGAATACCTACATTCCTTCTGGGAGTCTGGAATTTTGGTACATGCTAAGCAGAAAGTGCTTATGTGGCCAGTTCTCAATTAAAAACTCTAGGCACTGAGTCTCTAATGAGCTTCCCTGATAGCTTCACCTAAGCTGTCACAATTCATTGCTAAAGAAATGAAGCTTATCTGTGTGACTCCACTGAGAGCTTGTGCCTGGTTTCCTTCACAAGTCACCCATGTGCCTTTCCCTCCACTGATTTTACCTTGTATACTTTTGCTGTAATAAATCATAGCCATGAGTAATTTGGTACAACCGTATGCTGCATACTGAGTCCTTCCAGAGAATCCTCAAACCTGGGGGTGGTCTTGGGGACACCCTCCACACAAAAGAATAGAAGTAGAAGGAAGAGGGGTAGGGAGAATATGGGAGAAAAGAGGGAGGGGAGAAAGTGAAGGAGAGAGGGTGAAGGGGAAAGGAGTGAAAGAGAAGAGATATGGGAGAAGGCAGAGGAAACTGGGGTAAGCAGGGTAAGGAAAAGAGCGAGTACTTTTAACTTTTTGTTTTAACGTCTTAAGATGGCTTAAAAAATTTATTATATCCTTTCATCTTCTTCAATGATGAAATACTTTCATTTTTATTTTTTTAGGCTATGACATTTTTTAAAAAATACATTTATTTATTTATCTTCTTTATTTTATCTTTGGCTGTGTTGGGTCTTCGTTGCTGTGCGCGGGCTTTCTCTAGTTGTGGCAAGCGGGGGCTACTCTTCGTTGCGGTGTGCGGGCTTCTCATTGCGGTGGCTTCTCCTGTTATGGAGCACAGGCTCTAGGCATGTGGGCTTCAGTAGTTGTGGCATGCAGGCTCAGGACTTGTGGCTTGCGGGCTCTAGAGCCCAGGCTCAGTTGTGGCACACGGGCTTGGTTGCTTCGTGGCATGTGGGATCTTCCCGGACCAGGGCTCGAACCCGTGTCCCCTGCCTTGGTAGGCAGATTCTTAACCACTGTGCCACCAGGGAAGCCCCATGATATTTTTTTGAATACAAGTTTCCCTGTTTCCCCTAAGTTGTAGAAATAGTTTTCCTTTCTCTCCAGATAATTTATAACTTCAATTTTCATTCCATCTTGGACTCAAGAGTTATCTAGAATGTAATTCCTAATTTTTTTTTTTTTTTGCGGTATGTGGGCCTCTCACTGTTGTGGCCTCTCCCGTTGCGGAGCACAGGCTCCGGATGCGCAGGCTCAGCGGCCATGGCTCACGGGCCCAGCCGCTCCGCGGCATGTGGGATCTTCCCAGACTGGGGTACGAACCCGTGTCCCCTGCATCGGCGGGCAGAGTCAACCACTGCGCCACCAGGGAAGTCCTGTAATTGCTAATTCTTTAAACATTGAATTAGAGGTGATGGTGATGTTCTCATTAATTAATTTACTTCCAATTTCTTTAGCTTATGATCAAAGAATATGACCTGTAAAGATGGCTACCTTTTTGAATTTGTTAAAGTTTTCTTGGTAGCCAAGTACATAAAAATTTTGGTAAATGTACCACTGACATATAAAAAACATGCACATTCTCTAAGAGATGTAAAGTTATATATGTCTATTAAATTTGGTGTGTTGTTTATCCATTTCCCCCATATGTATGTATTCTCTCTCTACTATATCAGGACCATTCTGGAAAAGAAACTAGTGTCAAATTTTCTTTACATTTTGCTTTATATATTTAACTGTTTGAATACATGTTTTATTACACCAATTCATCAATTGTGCTTCAAATAATATCATCTATTACAATGTTTGGTGCTTTTAACCAAAAATCTCACCTTAACTAATATTAACAGTGACTTCTGCATTTTGTTGACAATTGTCTAATATCTTTTTATCCTCTACTTTAACTTTTAATATTTAAGAATTTTGTAAACTAGTTAAAAATATTTTAAATTGAGGTATTTCTGAGCAACAGCTTTTAGCTATATTTTATTTAAAAATTAATCTGATAATCTGTGCTTCTTAATGGGAGGAATCAGCCTGTTCACCTTTGGTATGACATCTGATATACTTGATATTATTTATTGTTTACTTAATGTCATAGTTCCATCTTTAACTTTTCATTTTGCTAGTTCAATGAAGTTGCTGTTCATTCCCCTTTGCTAATTTTGAAGTGTGTCTAAAAAGATCTTCATCAGCCATGTTATATATTTCCAGCTTGTTTATTATTATATATTTAGATTTAACCATACACATACTACAAGGTTCACTGCTCTTCTCTGTTTCCTCTCCTCTTCATCATTTACATACCCTGGGGCCTTGTTCAAATACATTTATTCATCAATTAATGTTGTTCCTTGGGTATCTTTTCTTGAAGGGGAAAGGGGGGAAATATTTCTAGGAATTTTAGCATATGCACAATATTGGACAGATTGGCTAAATTTGGATTCCTGACTTGCAGTCCTTTTTTCTTGTTAGTAGATATCATTCCAGTCTCTAGAACTGCTAAGATGTCTAATGTCAACCTGTTTTTCTTTTATGAATAAATTGTTTACCATTGGAAGCTTTTAATAATTTTTTTCTCCATTCCTAGATATATTTACTAGGATATTTTTAATTTTATGTCTTTTTCATCAATCCTATTGCACTTCAGTGAACCTTTTTAGTCTGTCAATCTAGTCTCTGCTTGTTTGTTTTGTTCTCCCTCTGGAATTATTATTGCCTCTGGGGTCTTCTGGGTCTACTCTCCAAATCTCTTATCGTTTCTCTCATACTTTTTATACTTGCTTTGTGATTTGACATATTTCTTTCGTTTGATCATCCACTTCATTAGTCAATACTCAAAAGTAGCCACTCCAGTTTGAGGTAAGATAACTAGCACACTTTACCCATCTCCCTAGAAATACAACTATAAAATGTGAACAAAATGCATGGAATACCTATTTGAGGACTCCAAAAAGTAAATAGCAGCAACTGGACTGGGGGAAACACCAAATCCAACATACCACCAAAACAATGGCCAGTTTATTATTTTTTTCTCCTCTGCTACTTCCTGGCTGGAAACCTGGAAGTGAGCACTGTGGCACAGACAGAGAAAGTTCCAGGAGTAAAAAAGGGAACTCCAATACTCAAGGACATGCAGAAATCACCCATCTATATTTTTTCTCTCTTTTCTCCATTCTCTTGTGGCCCAGCCCCTAGGCAATCTGATAGCAGCACTGGCAATGGCTGGAAATAGTGACCTGAGGGAGTCAAAACTCCTGGGGAAGGAATCTGTTTTCTCTGTTCATCAGAGCTCTGATCCCAAGAGAGTGGGTCCAATCACCATTGCTTTCTTCCTCTGTCTTCTCACTTACAGGACCAGAACTGGGCCCAAACACATTAGTGTATGGTAAACAGGGTAACTGAGCCCAATGTTTCCAGCAGGAGTACCAAAAGGGAGAGTCCCAGTGATGAGAGGTACCAGAAAGATCACTGAGAGAAAGAAGCTCAGGAAGGCAACCTCATAAAGTTATTTATGAACTCCAGGACTCATCACTGAGCAGAGCATGCATGGAGCTAACCTTAAGTAGCATACAAAAGATTCTGAAAACTAAGCTAACAGAGTACCACTCAGGTAACAGACTACTGAGTGGCACACATTGGGGGCAGATTTGAAATGGCTTTGAAAACTGAATTGACATTAGAACCATGGCAAACATAAGGAGGTAAGAACTTTCAGCCTGAACCTAACTTCGCCAATTGCTTCTTAAAACAAAAATATCAACATTCTTCATAGGACTGAAAAAAGACCCAGAGTTTCATGACATTACAAAATGTCCAGGATACAATGCAAAATTACTCTGCATATGAAAAACCATGGACATTTCAACTTGTATGGGAAAAGACAATCAGAGAGACACCAAAGCTGAGGTGACACAGATGTTGGAATTATCTGACAAAGACTTCAAGGTAGCCATTAAAATATGCTTGAGCAAGCAAATGTGAACATAATTGAAACAAATGTTAAAAAAGGAAAGTCTCAGCAAAGAAACAGAAGACATAATTAAGAACCAAATGGAAATTTTAGAACTGAAAAATGTTAAATTATTTTTCATCAAAAATCTAATTTTCATTAAAAACTATTTTTCTGATAGACTAAATTGCAGATTAGAGATGACAGAGGAAAGTCAGTGAACCTAAACACAGATCAATTGAAATTACACAATTTAACAACGTAGGGTAAAAAGACTAAAAAAAAAAAGAAGAAAGAAAAGAACAGAACACAGCCTCAGGGACCTAAGTAACAATTATAAAAGGCCAAATGTCATCAGAGTCCCAGAAAGAAAGAAGAAAGTGGTATGTAAAAAATATTGGACAGAAATAATGGCTGAAAACATCCTAAGTTTGTGGAAAGATATAAATCTGCAAGTTCAAGAAGCAGAATAGACTCTATGATAAACCCAAAGAAGTCCATGCTCAGACACATTATAATCAAACTGCTGAAAAATAAAAACAAAGAAAATTTCAAAGCAACCAGAGAGAATGACAAATTACCTACAGAGAAACAAATGATTGAACTAACTGCAGATTCCTTTTCCAAAACCATAGAGCCATCCAGCCTTGTTCTAAAAGAATTTCTAAACAAAGTTCTTCAGACAGAAGTGAAGTGATATAGGAAGGAAACTTGGGATATCAGAAATGAAAAGAGAACACCAGAAATGATACATATCTAGGTAAATAGGCTATTCTTCCCTTTAAAATATGTTTGATGGTTGAAAACAAAAATTGTGACACTGTCCAATGGAGTTTACAATGTATGTAAATCTAATATATAAGACAACACCACATATGGTGGAAGGTAAAGGGTGATAAAGTTTCAATATACCAAATGAAGGAGTAAAATATTGATTCTAAGTAGAAAATGAAGTTAAGTAGGTGTTTTACAATTCCTAGAGCAATAACTAAAAAATACTATACAAAGAGATATAGTCAAAATCACAATAGATAAATTAAAACAGAATATTAAATAATGTTCAAATAACCCAAAAGAAAGCAGGAACAGGTAAATAAAAATGTGAAGCAATCAGTACTTCCATTCACTGCTGATAGCAATGTAAGCTTTTAGAGAACTGTCAGTTTCTTAAAAAGTGAAACATATACCTAGTCATTCCACTGCCAGGTATTCACCCAAGAGAAATAAAAGCATATGCCCATACAAAGACTTGTGCATGAATCTTTAGAGCAACTTTATATGTACTAGTCCCAAAACAACTCAAATGCCCATCAACAAATGAATGGATAACGAGTCATGGTATATCCACAAAATGGAAAACTCCTCAGCAATAAAAGAATGGATACATGCAACAGGATGGAGAAATTTCAAAATAATTATTCTGAGTGAAAGAACGCTAAGAAAAAATAATTTCATTTATAAAAAATTCTGAAATATACAAACTAATCAATAGTGACAGAAAGCAGATCGGTAGTTTCCTGGAGTAGAAAGAATGTGAAACAGGGAAAGAAGGGAGAAAGGGATTACAGTCTTGATGAAATTTTGGGGCTTATGGATGATTGTTATCTTGATTATGGTGATGGTATCAAAAGTGTATATATATGTCAAAACTCATCAAATTGTATACTCTAATGTGCAGTTTAGTGTATATCATTGTACCTCAGTAGAGTTATAAAATAAAAAAGGAGGGTATGAATTATAAACATTGCATTTTAGTGTTCATGTCTTTGCCTGTAGTCAACGACAAGGAAGAAACTAGGGCAAATGACAGTAGACATCTTCTTTGAATAAAATAGGACTGTATTTGTTTAGTTAAGCTAAAATATCATTAAAGAGGGGAATCTTAAAAAAAAACTACCTTAAACAGTTTAACTTAAATATACAAGTAGTTCTTATTTTGCATTGTCTGATACACACGAATTTCAGTTACCATGATTTAGTTAATACCAGACCACGACAACATGGTTCAAATCTCAGTTACCATGGTATATTAACTGTGAGTAAAAAGCGCAGTGTTCAATACTTGCTTTTCAGTCCACAAGCTACTATGAAAATAACATGTACATTAAAATTAGTGAGCACTTTGCATGACTTCTTTCAAAGTCTGCAGATGATCACTGTGCATTTGTTATTCAGTTCACACACAGCATTTAGTTTTGTTACCTCTGTGCCCCTGAGATAAACCCACAAGGAATTCCACAAAAATGGATAACTGAATGGGGGAATTAGCAAACATAATTAAAGTGCACAAAAGCAACACAAAGTGATGATACTGGAAGTGAAACTCAAATTGAATGTAAATGGAATTACAAAAGAAATAGCTCACTGCGGAATGTTGACATTGCTGCCATTTTAGAAACTCTAGATATGCAGACTGAAGAGATCAATGAAGGTGAACTTATCGACATAAATGAGGTAAAGTGTTTGCGATGAAAAGGCTGAATATGTCCCAGAAGAAGTGATGCTGGCAGAAATCTTCACATTAAAAGAACTCTCAAGGACTTCCCTGGTGGTCCAGTGGTCAAGACTCTGCACTCCCAATGCAGGGGGCACAGGTTCGATCCCTGGTCGGGGAACTAAGATCCTGCATGCCGCACCACATGGCAATAAATAAATACATAAATAAATAAAGAGAACTCTCAGAGATATTTCAAGCCATTGAGAATGTAAAGGATAAAATGTTGGAATCTGACACAAATTTAGAAAGGCGTGTGATAATTAGCCAAGGTAAAGAAAAGATGCTCAACTTGTGAGTTGTTCAATGAGAAGACAAGCACTGCTCAAACTACTCTTGACAAGTTTTTTTTTTTAAACAAAGAAATATACTTTGGTTCTCATCATTTCTAATATTTTACGTTACACAGATAACTGATAGTGACTTCTAGTGCTTCAAAAAATTTTTTTAAAGGTCACAGAACAATTTGAATTTTCCGCACTAATTATTAAGATAACTTTGCATACGTTTTAGCTTACACAATCAGTTTTATGGATGTGCACTACTATGCAAAGCAAAGACTGTCTGAATATTAGCTAATTTTTTGAAGAAGAATGAAATGTGCTGAACAGAGGGCCATAACATCTTTCTTCCATACACCATACACATATTATATATAGTCTATGATTTTCAAGGATTGTTAAAATTTGTTTTTTATTTATTAATTTATATATTTTAGTTGGGTGAAAATTTAAGACATATACAAAGCAACTGAATATGGAATCTAAGACATATGCAAAGCAATTGAATGTGGAGTCTTTCTTAAGCAATGATTCTCATTTCTAGCTATACATTACAATCAGCTAGGGCGCTTTAAAAAATTCCAGTGTCCTAGACCAATTAGACTAGAATACATGGGGTTGGAATGATAGCATGAGGATTTTTTCCAAATACCCTATGTTATTTTAAATATTCTGGCAAAGTTGAAAAAGACTGTTTCATCTTTTTACACTTTCCCCAAATCTTTTATAATAACTGTCTCAATCATATCTCATTTTGTTTTAAGCCATTTGTTTGCACTATTTCAAAAGTGGTCCATTTAGTTTTATAAGAATAGCAACTTTTGTATTCATACTTTATCAGCTCCCACTAAAATGACATCATCAGAATAATAAATAAAACTAGCATTAATAGGGTTAGGGAGAAATAATGACTTTTGATAAGCACACAAAGCAATTGGTGGGAGAGATGTGCATGAGATTACTAGAGTACAGGTTTGTAACCAGAAAGGTTAAGTATGCTTGGGGAATCAATGTTTTACAGAGGAAATGAAATCTATTTAAAGATGGATTAATCTGGCAATTTGGTTAGGAAACCTTCACTGTTTTGAATTTTTATTTCTTCTAATGAAGTAAGAGGTTTAGGTCACAGAATTTTGACTGTGCTAAAGAGCTATACTTAGTTGCTTCCTCAGACCAAGGACTTTTTGGAATTAAAAGACAACAAGAAACCAAATTTTTCAGACACTCAGTGGTGCACACGATTTACATTACTACTGATATGATAAGACCTCTGGTCATATGAGGGAAAAAAGAATAATGCTGCTTCTTTTCAAAAAAGTACCGCTACTGTCACTGAAATTAAAGATAATGGACAATGTCACTCATTTTCCAAACTTTACTTCGCTGATCATTAGGGAAGAATTGCAGAACTACTTGATGGAAACAAGCCACATAGTCAAAGCAGACTGACAAATTTAAGCAGACTGACAAATTTTGATACATACAAATTTTGCTTGATTTCTTGCAGTTACTGGAATAAAAAACTCTGGATATGCCTGTATGCTTTTGTTAAAGTGGATGACCTAGCTGAAAAGGAATTACTGTCAACTGTGCACTAACGGGGGTTGGAGGACAGTAGGAGATGCAACCCCAATCATGCTTAAAACTAACCAAAACATGGTAAAAAAATTAATACTCTCTTATTTAGTTAAAACTGTATGTACTATCTAGAAACATATTTACCCATTCTAAAAGCATAATACTAAAATGTAAGGATAATACATCTTAGAACACAAAACATCATACAAATTGTGCCAAACCCTCTTCTAGGCAATGGGAATACAGGGTTTTAGAAGACAATATACCAGTAAAAAAAATAAGTATATAATACAATTTCAGTGGCAATAAATTGAATGAAGAAAACAGAGCAGAATAATGGGATGGAGAACCATTGAGAGCAAAGAAGGGATTCGGGGGCAGCAACTGACACATTTGATGGCTCCCTCTTCAAACAGTCTTCCCTCAGCATCCATGATACCTCACCACCCTAGTTTGCCTTCAATCCCTCTGGTTACTCCTTTTCAGTTCTTCTGCAGTCTCATCTTCTGCCTAACTTTAAGTGTTGGTATTTTTCAGGTTTGTAATCACTGAAGTGCTTCTCTCTTCTTACTCCACAAATAGTGCCTGGGTGATCTTATGTCCTCCTCACTTCACGTATCATCTTGCATTAAACAATCTAAATTTCTCCTGAGCATCAAACATATACTATATGCAACTGTGTCCTGCACTCTCCAAGTGAAATCTCCACAAGTTCCTTGAAAGCAATATGGGAAAAGTCAATATGAACAAAATTAAAGTAAAACTTGCTCCCTCTTTGGGGAGAGATGTTACCATCATTCACCCTGACATACAAGGCACATAGCTGGGAATCATTGCAGACTTTTCCTTTTTCATCATTCATTATATCCAGTTAATCTCCATGGCTGGTTGATACTATTTCTTAGATTTTTTTCAAATATCTTCACCCTCTTGGCCCCAACTGCCACGTCCCTGGCTTGGGCTTCCATCAACTCTCTCCTTGCAACAGTTACCTAACTTGGCTCCCAATCCTGCTCTCAACTTCAATCCATTCTCTAAGCAGATGACAAAATGCAACAGTTGTCACCTTATTCTCATCTTCTTACCACTTAACCAAGCATACAAGACTCTTCCCCATCTAGCCTCCCCTACTTCTCCAGCTTCATCTCTTGTCAATGGCCCTCTCTCCACAATTCTCTGCTCTAGTCATGCTAAACTTTGTTCAATTCCTGGCCTATGCTCCGCCTTTAACATATTGCTTGTCACATAGTAACAGCTCACTAAATACGTTGACTAAATGAAAGAACGAATTCTTGGAAGATAGTTATTCCTTGGGAATCGGGGCGAAGGAATAAAGTAAAATGAAAATATCCTCATTTAGATTTATAGCGCCCTCACTCGAGCCCGCGTGCGCACCCACCTGCCTACAGGTATATAAAACCTATCCTATTTTCTCGAGCCACAGAACAGAAGAGAGAGTAAAGCCCAGTTGTGGTGGAAAAAGTGGTAATGAGGCGGCCAAGTGTGAGGCAAAGCTAACACAGCCATTGGCCCAAATTTTTTTTTTTTTTTTTTGGTGGTACGCGGGCCTCACTGTTGTGGCCTCTCCCGTTGCGGAGCACAGGCTCCGGATGTGCAGGCTCAGCGGCCATGGCTCACGAGCCTAGCCGCTCCGCGGCATGTGGGATCTTCCCGAACCGAGGCACGAACCCGTGCCCCCTGCATCGGCAAGCGGACTCTCAACCACTGCGCCACCAGGGAAGCCCCATTGGCCCAGAATTTAACCTGAATATTAGATAAAAGAATAAGGTTTTCTTTACCTCCGTGTGGACTCCGCTCTCCGAAGGCGAACAGGGTCGTCCAAACCCGCTTGTCGTGCCAACAAAAACCCTAGCATCCCGTCCCTTCACACCGGCTTGCGAACTGGACGGCGCCATGACAGAACACTGAGGCTGGGGTGTAGAGCGGAGTCTCCCATTGGTCAAGCATGATGCCATCCGGCCAATGGAGAGCGTCGTTACTTGAGGGTGTACGGAAGGAGGTGGGTGGGACTCCTCTGAGCAGGTGGGCTGGGTCGGCTGCCTGGGCTTTCTCGCTTTGGTCTCAGGGAACCTCGGCAGGTCACGGCACGACCCGCGCTGGAGCCGGTGGGAAGGCATGGGTTGGTCTCAGAATTTGTTCCATGTCTTGTGGAGAACGCTGTCAAAGGAAGTGAAGGAACAAGTGGGCACAGACCTGTTCGGGAACAAATACTACTATATCCCAGAGTACAAGAACTGGAGAGGTGAGATGAGAGCTAGGGCAGCGGTTGGGGTGTCGAAAAACGATGTGCGGCACTTGTAATCACCAGAGTAGACAACCCGAGTTCGTTCTCCCCACAACCCTCTCTACTCTGGCCGCTGGCTTTCAGACGGGCTGTCGGTGAACGGATACAACGCTAGCGTTGTATCTCCCATCGCCGAGAGCCCCGCCAGCGGAGGACCGCCCCCTCTGCCCCCCTCAGTGTGGGTCCTTGAGGTCGGGCGACGTAGACGGGGACAAGTCCACGGACGTCTTTTACCAAAGGTTCCCGGGAGGGGTAGGGAAGTGCCTTTCCTCCTCCCGTGACCCTCTTGCGACCAGGCTGGCGCGGGGTAATTCAAGAGGTGTATTTTGAGCGCCTCCGCTCTCCTCTTTCGTGGTGTTGACCTTTTTCAGTGGCTCCGGCGTTGGCCCCAGGCGTCACCTTCCTCAAGGCCAAAACTGTCAGAAGTAGGGCCATGCACGCTGACTGTATGGAAAAGAGATCCCCGCAAGGCTCCACGTTACCTTTCCCATGAGTTTACACTCCCAAGACCCTGTTGCGCTGACTTGAAAATACAGGGCGCTAACCGTGTTTCTGTGCAGGAATCTTGCGAAGTCTTGATGTTTGGGGAGGTAGGGGCCGTTGCTGGTCTTTGAGATCACACCACGTGGCAGTCGTGGTAAACTCTTCTGTGTTGTTCCAGCGCCGCGATGCAAAAGATCTCAGGCTTTGGGGTCAGAAAGGCATGGGTTAGAATCTAAACTTTGAGATCTAATAACTGAGGGATCACAGACAAAGTATTTGTCCTCCGCAGGTCTCAGTATCCTCACTTGAAAGTTAGAGATAATAATAATAGCAATAATATTGAGAAACACTAAGACCTTTAAAAGTTGTGTTCCATTCATTTCCCGTAACTCTTGACAGAGGGCATTTCTTCTTCGTAGAGCATATGTAAAGGGTATTCCTTGATTTATTACTCAAAATTGTTTTGCCTAGCCCTTTTCTGTAACTTATTTTAATATCTTAGACTTGTTTCCCTAATGAGCATTTAAACTCTATCAGGGCAGGAAATAAGTCTTAAAAGTCCACAAAGAACCTAGAATGGTGGTGAAGTGTTTCTTGACAGAGGAAGCAGAGAGAAAAATGTTTCTTTTCCATAAGTTGTCAGGTAACGTTAAAAAAATACGAAAAACATCAGATTGACCTTTTTAAATTGAAGTATAATTTACATACAGTAACGTTCATCCTTTTTGGTGTATGGTTTTATGATTTTTGAAAAATGCATACTCTCATGTATCACCACAGTCAAGATATAGAACAGTTCCATCACCCCCAAAAGTCCCTCCTACCCCTTAATATTTCATTCCCTCACCCTGCCCTTGACACCCACCGATCTGTTTTACGTTCCTACAGTTTTGCCTTTTCCAGAACATCATGTATAATAAATGGAGCTATATTGAATACAAGATGCAGTCTTTTGAGTCTAGTTTATTTCACATGGCATAATGCAGTTGAGATTTATCCATGTATCAGTAGTTCCTTTTTGTTACTAAGTAGTATTCCCTTCCATTATATGGGTTTACCACAGTTTATCTGTTCAGCAGCTGAAGGACATTTAGGTTGTTTCTACTGTTTTTGGTGATTGTGCAAAAAGCCTCTGTAAACGTTCACATATAGGATTTTAGAAATTATGTGAACATAATTTCTCTAGGGTGAACAGCTAGGAGTGGAATTGCTGAGTTGTGGGTAAATGTATATATAACTAACTTTGTAAGAAACTACCAAACTGTTTTCCAAACTGGTTGTACCATTTTTCATTCCTGCCAGCAACACATGAAAGTTCTAGTTTCACATTCTCACCAGCACTTGGTTTTGTCAGTTTTTTTGTTTTTATTTTTATTTTAGACATTCTAATAGGTAGATAGTGTTATCTCATGGTTTTAATTTTCATTTTCCTAATGATTGAGGATGTTGAGAATCTTTTCATGTGCTTATTTGCCATCCATGGATCTTTGGTGAAGTATCTGTTCAAATCTTTTGACCATTAAAAAAAAATTTGTATTAATTTCATTTCATTGAAAATACAGTATCATTAAAGAAAGACTTAAATTAACAAAATCATGTGTATTCTAAAATGGTATAATTTGTGAGTCACAGGTAATGTTTATCTTATAATTTTATTATTATAATACCAAGTTGTTTTCCAAAGTGCTTATGCCAATTTATGCTTCAATTAGCTTGATATTTTGAATCCATGTACTCTTGATTGTGAGAAAATCAGGCTTTTACCAATGATGTAGTAGAATCAATGCATGCTGCTGTCTAATGTCTCTGTGTGTCTCAGTTCTTAGATAATTGAGGGCTGTGGTACAGATGTGTTATACAGTCTATAAGTACCATTACACATTTCCTAAGCCTTCTACTATAAAGCAAGGGAAAATATTTTTAGTTTGTTTTCAAGCAAGTTTTCAAAAAATAAGTCATCTAACTTTTCTATTTCCTTGATATGAAAGGTGGTTCTTTAGAGGTCTCCTTGAGTTTTCTTTGAGTTGCATAATTGAACACCATCAATGAAGAGTGTTTAAGAACCCTTTAGAGGAAATTAATTTTTCTTTTAATTCAGTTAATTACTGTGGTGCCAGTCATCAAAGAACTACTATATTTTCCACGTAGGGTTTTATTTAGTAAGAGAAAATCTGTTGTTATGTAATTCAAAATAAGTCTTGAGTATTGTCTAGTCAGCTGAATTTAAGTTTAGAACTGTGGAAATTTTAACTTTTTTTAAAAAAGCATATTGGCATTTCAGGATAAAAGATTATGAGTATAGCATGTACTCGGCATTTTTAATAGCAAAGTGTTGATTGACATCTTTTTATTGAAAGTTTGCTTGCTCTATAGTAGATTATTTAGTAGAAGATTCCTCAAACTTGATCTAGAAAATTCCTTAGTTATTGCACCCTTCTTATTTGTAATTTCCCTGAGTTTTTATCCATACGATTCCATTGATCTCATGTTTCAAAAGGTAATTCTCTTCCTTTCTAAGATAAATTCTTGTATTTGTATACTTGATTCTGACTGGAACCTCTTTGAACCTTGTTTCATTATTTTCACCTCCTTTTGCACATTTATTAAACATCTACACCCCTAAAACTAACAAATTTGTTAACTGAAGAACTATTTTGAGTTGTTATTTGCTAATTGACATTGTGAATGTCCGGATTTTGGGGGTGGGGTGAATATTATGCATAATATGCAAAAACACCTGTTTGGAGTATTGTGTTTGGTTCTGGACACCACAGTTTAGGAGAGATGCTTGAAAATCTAGTGTCCAGACAGGGATAGTTATGATGATAAAATTTTCTGGAAATTATATACGTGAGTATTATTAGCTGTGAGTCTTGAGGAGGTTTACCCTTCGAAGAGAAGATTTACGAGGAACTTCAAGTATATGAAAAATCGTGGTATAGAAAAGGATTAGGCTTGGGACTTACCTGGTGGCCCAGAGGTTAAGAATCTGCTTTCCAATTCAGGGGATGCAGGTTCAATCCCTGGTTGGCAAACTAAGATCCCACATGCCACAGGACAACTAAGCCCATGCACTGCAACTACTGAGCCCCTGTGCCACAACTAGAGAGCCCAAGTGCCACAACTACAGAGCCCACACACCACAACTAGAGAGAAGCCTGCACAACACGATGAAAGATTCAGCATGCCGCAACTAAGACCCGACACAGCCAAATTTTAAAAAAGATAAAAGGAAAGGATTAGGCTCATCTGTATAGCCTTTTAACTCAGAACTTAGATCAGAGGGTAAATGTTTACCTTTTTATAAGAAGCAACTTTCAGACTGTTAGGGCTGTGCTAGAAAAAGAAGAGAGTGCCTTATGTTTGATTGTAGCTGGGAGAATTTAGGGAGATAAGTAGCTGGAAACATTTGATCAGCACCTTGAAGGATAAATACGATTTCACAAAGAGTGGTAGAAAAGTATTTCTGGTTGGCACCTGGAAGGGATAGGAAATACCACAGAGATTAGAAGGTTGTCCCATGTGGGTAGACTTCAGAGTAGAAGAACAATAGAAGCTGTTCTAGTGAGGGGATAGACAAGGTCAGATTATAAAAGGCCTTGCATAGGTTTGAAATTTATGCTTCATTCTGTAGGTGGTAGGTAGCCATTGAAAGCTTTTCAACAGAGAAAAGTTTGTGTCATAATTAGAGCTATTAGAGAAATGACTCTGGAAGCCCTGGGAAAGATGAGCTAGAGGGGAAAGGGAGGGAACTAAAATTCTGTTAGGTGGGAGCATCGCTAGGTTTACTGTGATCCTGGATAGAGATCTATTTGGACTGAAGTGATGGAAAGAAAAGTTTGATTTGACAAAACTTTTGGACTTGGTAATGAATTGGACTGTTAGAAGGGGAAAGAAAAGAGGAGAGGCCAAAGTTGATTTTATTGTTTTAATTCTGGAGAACTGGTGGATGGTAGTGTACCGATTCATGCAAATAGAGGCTATAAGGGACTAATGCAAATGGAGAAGCAGGGCTTAGGCTTGGCTTGGTGGAAGAGTAAATAGAATTTGTTGCTTATAACAGGGCACCTGTATAATCAGGCAATTGTATACTCAGGTCTGCAGTTCCAAAGATGTCAGTGATTAAAATACAAATTTGGAAGCCATCTTAATAGAGGTGATCACTAAAACTGTAGGGATAGTTGGATTCAAGCAGGGAAAGAATAATAATAACATGATATTAAGAGACAGGTATTTGGGGGCTTCCCTGGTGGCGCAGTGGTTGAGAGTCCACCTGCCGATGCAGGGGACGCGGGTTCGTACCCCGGTCTGGGAAGATCCCACATGCTGCAGAGTGGCTGGGCCCGTGAGCCATGGCTGTTGAGCCTGCACGTCCGGAGCCTGTGCTTCGCAACGGGAGAGGCCACAACAGTGAGAGGCCCGCGTACCGCAAAAAAAAAAAAAAAAGAGACAAGTATTTGGGAACCCTGGCATTTCAGTGGCTTCCTGTTACCTGAGAATAAATCCAAACTACCTGGCTGGCATTCATGACCTTTGAGTCCATCTTGAAAGTGATACTTGTTTTTAGTCTAATCTTTAGATCAATGGTTTTATAACAAGCCTAGATATTTATGCTATTAGGAGAGCTCAAACCTGAAAGCTTACATGATTTCCTATCAGAGAGTTGAATCAGATAGTATTTAATTTTCAGCATTCAAAAAATAGCATTAAAATTAATTGAATGTAGTTATTTAAGAGTTGCATCTAGTCTGTAACATTGATGTTCCAAAAATGGAATCGGTTGGGGGCAAGGCAGGGATATCAGTGGACCGTAGGTAACAGCGATGCTTTCTTTTAGAATTCAGGACAAATATTTCATCAAACATGGTAGATTTATTTTTGGAACACATTTTAAAAAATTGTATAACCTTCATTAAGGCTTTTTGTATTGAATTGTTTACACTAGGTTACTGCCAGTGATTTTCAAACTGTTCACAGTTTAATAATTATAAAATAAACCTATTCAAGTTCCAGCATTTTATTAGAAAATCTTACATGCTAAAAGATTTTTTTCATTTTATGCTCAGTTTTTAAATGAGGCATTATTTGTACATTTATAGAAATTGTGAGCAAAGAAAAATCTGTGCTAAGATTTTAGTGAAAGCATTATTGCCAAATTATATTTTCTGTACTTTCTATATTTATATGAGTGTGTTTAGATTCACATATATCTAGATTATCAGTGTGTCAGACACGTTGTTTATAATAATATTTCCTGAATTTTACATTTCATGCTTTTTGGTTAAAAGAAAAAAAAAAGATGGCCTTTGAACATGGCGTTTCCAAACACTCTTGGGAAGCCAAATCAGAAAAGGTATAAGCCGCACTTTAAAGGTGATCATTTAATATTGAGGTCTGTCAATCTAAGATTGAATTTTGTTTAAAATTGAAGGTTATTTTATATCATTTCTATGTGCTTCCTTTTTTAAAAAATTAGTTGGATTTTACCTTTTTTCTAACCTGACAATCATTTATTTTATTTATTTATCCATTTATCTTTAACTATTGAATTATGAAATATTTCAAACATAAAAAATAGAATGATAAAACAAACCACCACGTACCCATCACTCACTTTAAACAGTTATCAACTCATGGTTAAATTTTATTTTCTCCATACCCTGCCACCCAACTCTCCTCTTATTTTGAAGCAAATACCAAACATCATGTTTATTTATATTTTCAGTATATATCCCTTGAACACAGACTCCTTTTTTTAAATATAACAATAACACCATCATCACATATAGAAATCAAAAATTCCTTAATATCATCAAATATTCTGTCCATATTCCCTTGATTGTCCTATAAAATGCTCTTATTTATTGGTTGATTTGTTTACTTAGTTTTGCAGTCGGTATAAATTGACCTCCAAACAAAATCTTTACATCATGATCACTAATATGGTTTTTTTTTGTTTTTAATTTATTTAGTTATTTTTGGCTGCATTGGGACTTTGTTGCTGGGCGCCAGCGTTCTCTAGTTGCGGTGAGTGGGGGCTACTCTTCATTGCAGCGTGCGGGCTTCTCATTGCAGTGGCTTTTCTTGTTGCGGAGCATGGGCTCTAGGCGTGTCGGCCTCAGTAGTTGTGGCGCGTGGGCTTCAGTAGTTGTGACTTGCAGGCTCTAGAACACAGGCTCAGTAGTTGTGGCACATGGGCTCAGTAGTTGTGGCTTGTGGGCTGTAGAGCGCAGGCTTGGTAGTTGTGGCGCACAGGCTTAGTTGCTCTGCGGCATGTGGAATCTTCCCGGACCAGGGCTCAAACCCATGTCCCCTGCATTGGCAGGTGGATTCTTAACCACTGCGCCACCAGGGAAGTCCACTAATACGTTTTTTAAGTCTCTTGTAGTTTATAGGTTTCCTCTTTATGTTGTTTTTGCTCTATCTCTCTCACACACACACCCCTGCTTTTTTGGGAGTGGGTGTTAACAAAAAGTTACTTTTTTTTTTTTAATGGCATTAATCCATTCATGTTTGTTGTAAGAAGTGGTATATTTCATCTTTGGTCATCTTATTTTTTATGCCTTGTTATTTATGTCTTCTTATCCCTACCTTTTTAGATGTCTTTTGTAGTATAGCCCTCATTTTACTTGAACTTGGCTGTACTAAGTGAGACCTGAGTGAATGCTACAGGCCTGTGGCTTCCTATAGGGTTCTCGTAGAATTTCTCTGGGAGAACTGTACTCAGTACTCAGGATGTCTTCACTTTCATCCCCTGCAAGTGGGAATCTTAAGAATGTCAGTATCAGGTCAGAGTTGTAGTTGCCTATGAGAAATAGGGAAGGGGCTCATTGGGATACTTAGCACATACTATTGTTTGGAGCCTTTTAAAAAAGATCTTATTTTGTGACGTCTTACAAGCTCTTCACGTCAGTGATAACTAGGCCTTCCTGTTAGGAGCACTGATGGCATTCCCAAATTCCTTTGACTTGACCCTTACCATTTATTTGCCCCTTGCTCTCATACTTGCTGCTCTAAGATTGGGGTTTTCTCAGTACTTCTTTTTGGAAAAACCCATAGAAATTCTTTCCAGTGTGTCCTGTTATGTCTGTGCTGATTTACAGACCAGTCAGCATTGTTGGTTTTGCCTTCCATTCATCTTGTACCATTCACTAGTTTTCTCATGTGACAAATGTTTATTCAGCACTGCTTTATGCAGAACATATCTGTTTTATGTATTTCAGGTCTATTGGCTTCAGTTTCTCACCTTTTGATGTTTAACTGTATCACTTGTCCAGTTTAGCTGCATCCTATATTCTTTAATAAAGTCAATAGGATTTGGGAAGATAAATGAGGTAAACATAAATCAATGGCAATTTTAAACTGAAGTTTACATATTTAATTTGTAACACAAATTAGCAACACATTTTTTCCTCCATTTTGTTCTCAATTCACGATAGCCTCCAGTCTTTTTAGCAGTAGTTCCATTAATGATAGCTGTCATTCATAGAGTGTTAACTGATTAGTTCATGTCTTTACAGCAGCCATATAACTAAGGATTATTATCCTTATCTTAAACATGAGGTGTTTGTTTCATTTTGAATACATAAATGAACTTTATGTGTATGTGCCTGGGTACAGAGTAGGTACTCAAAAAATAGCTGTTCAATGAACTGAGATATTTATGGACCCAGAATTATAAACGCAAAAACAAAGCAAGATTTTTTTAAAATGTAGGAAATGATTTAGTTTTACAAAATCTTAAAACAGTGATTAAGGTATATTTTTCTTTTTATTTATTATAAATGGGCCAAATTATTCTTCAGGGATTAAAATATTCTCATTAGAAATAAGACTGTCTTTTCCATAACTTTTCTAGTGTGGTTCCAGTTTGAACTTAGCTTAGTTGTGGGCATCAAACTTCTGTTAAAATACCGAGTCATGGGCTTCCCTGGTGGCACAGTGGTTAAGAATCCGCCTGCCAATGCAGGGGACACGGGTTCAAGCCCTGGTCCTGGAAGATCCCACATGCTGCGGAGCAACTAAGCCCGTGCGCCACAACTACTGAGCCTGCGCTCTAGAGCCTGCGTGCCTAGAGTCTGTACTCCGCAACAAGAGAAGCCACTGCAATGAGAAGCCTGTGCACTGCAACAAAGAGTAGCCCCCACTCGCTGCAACTAGAGAAAGCCCCCACACAGCAACGAAGACCCAACACAGCCAAAAATATAAGTAAAATAAATAAGTTTATTAAAAAAAAATACTCCAAAAGATACCCAGTCATATTTGTTTCCTTTCAGGATGAATGAATCATCATCTGATAATTCAAAACCTGTATCATCCAACTGTTAACGTGTGATTATAGAGCTGCATTGTTTTATGTTTTTTTTAACATCTTTATTGGAGTATAATTGCTTTACAGTGGTGTGTTAGTTTCTGCCTTATAACAAAGTGAATCAGCTATACATATACATATATCCCCATATCTTCTCCCTCTTGCATCTCCCTCCCACCCTCCCTAACCCACCCCTCCAGATGGTCACAACGGACCGAGCTGATCTCACTGTGCTATGCTACTGCTTCCCACTAGCTATCTATTTTACATTTAGTAGTATATATAAGTCCATGCCACTCTCTCACATCATCCCAGCTTACCCTTCTGCCTCCCCATGTCCTCAAGTCCATTCTCTACGTCTTTATCTTTATTCCTGTCCTGCCCCTAGGTTCATCAGAACCATCCCTCCCTTTAGATGCCATATATATGTGTTAGCATATGGTATTTGTTTTTCTCTTTCTGACTTACTTCACTCTGTATGACAGACTCTAGGTCCATCCACCTCACTACAAATAATTCAGTTTCGGTTCTTTTTATGGCTGAATAATATTCCATTGTATATATGTGCCACATCTTTATCCATTCATCTGTCGATGGACATTTGGGTTGCTTCGTGTTCCATCTATTGTAAGTAGAGCTGCAGTGAACATTGTGGTACATGACTCTTTTTGAATTATGGTTTTCTCAGGGTATATGCCCAGTAGTGGGATTGCTGGGTCATATGGTAGTTCTATTTTTAGTTTTTTAAGGAACCTCCATACTGTTTTCCATAGTGGCTGTATCAATTTACATTCCCAACAATAGTGCAAGAGGGTTCCCTTTTCTCCACACCCTCTCCAGTATTTATTGTTTGTAGATTTTTTGATGATGGCCATTTTCACCAGTGTGAGGTGATACCTCATTGTAGTTTTGATTTGCATCTCTCTAGTGATTAGTGATGTTGAGCATCGTACCATGTGTTTGTTGGCAATATGTATATCTTCTTTGGAGAAGTGTCTATTTAGGTCTTCTGCCCAGTTTTGGATTGGGTTGTTTTTTTTTTTTGATATTGAGCTGCATGAGCTGCTTGTAAATTTTGGAGATTAATCCTTTGTCAGTTGCTTCATTTGCAAATATTTTCTCCCATTCTGAGGGTTGTCTTTTTTTTTTTTTTTTTTGCGGTACGTGGGCCTCTCACTGTTGTGGCCTCTCCCGTTGCAGAGCACAGGCTCTGGACAGGCAGGCTCAGCGGCCATGGCTCACGGGCCCAGCCGATCCACGGCATGTGGGCTCTTCCCGGACCGGGGCATGAACCCGTGTCCCCTGCATCGGCAGGCGGACTCTCAACCACTGCGCCACCAGGGAAGCCCTGAGGATTGTCTTTTTGTCTTGTTTATGGTTTCCTTTGCTGTGCAAAAGCTTTTAAGTTTCATTAGGTCCCATTTATTTATTTTTGTTTTTATTTCCATTTCTCTAGGAGGGGGGTCAAAAAGGATCTTGCTGTGATTTATGTCATAGAGTGTTCTGCCTATGTTTTCCTCTAAGTGTGTCTGGTCTTACATTTAGGTCTTTAATCCATTTTGAGCTTGTTTTTGTGTATGGTGTTAGGGAGTGTTCTAATTTCATTCTTTTACATGTAGCTGTCCAGTTTTCCCGGCACCACTTATTGAAGAGACTGTCTTTTCTCCATTGTATATTCTTGTCTCCTTTATCAAAGATAATGTGACCATATGTGTGTGGGTTTATCTCTGGGCTTTCTATCCTGGTCCATTGATGTATATTTCCATTCTTGTGCCAGTACCATACTGTCTTGATTACTGTAGCTTTATAGTATAGTCTGAAGTCTGGGAGCCTGATTCCTCCAGCTCCATTTTTCTTTCTCAAGATTGCTTTGGCTATTTGGGGTCTTTTGTGTATCCATACAAATTGTGAAATTTTTTGTTCTAGTTCTGTGAAGAATGCCATTGGTAGTTTGAAAGGGATTGCATTGAATCTGTAGATTGCTTTGGGTATTATAGTCATTTTCATAATGTTGATTCTTCCAATCCGAGAACATGGTATATCTCTCCATCTGTTTGTATCATCTTTAATTTCTTTCATCAGTGTCTTATAGTTTTCTGCATACAGGTCCTTTGTCTCCTTAGGTAGGTTTATTCCTAGGTATTTTATTCTTTTCTTCATAATGGTAAATGGGAGTGTTTCCTTAATTTCTCTTTCAGATTTTTCATCATTAGTGTATAGGAATGCAAGAGATATCTGTGCATTAATTTTTTATCCTGCTACTTTACCAAATTCATTGATTAGCTCTAGTAGTTTTTTGTTAGCATCTTTAGGATTCTCTATGTATAGTATCACATCATCTGCAAAGAGTGACAGCTTTATTTCTTCTTTTCCGATTTGGATTCCTTTTATTTCTTTTTCTTCTCTGATTGCTGTGGCTAAACCTTTCAAAGCTATGCTGAATAATAGTGGTAAGAGTGGACATCCTTGTCTTGTTCCTGATCTTAGAGGAAATGGTTTCAGTTGGCTGTGGGTTTGTCATATATGGTCTTTATTATGTTGAGGTAGGTTCCCTCTATGCCTACTTTCTGGAGGGTTTTTATCGTAAATGGATGTTGAGTTTTGTTGAAAGCTTTTTCTGCATCTATTGAGATGATCATATGGTTTTTTCCCTTCAGTTTGTTAATATGGTGTATCACATTGATTGATTTGTGTATATTGAAGAATTCTTGCATTCCTGGGATAAACCCCACTTGATCATGGTTAATGATCATTTTAATGTTCTGTTGTATTCTGTTTGCTAGTATTTTGTTGAGGATTTTTGCATCTATGTTCATCAGTGATATTGGCCTGTAGTTTTCTTTCTTTGTGACATCTTTGTCTGGTTTTGGTATCAGGGTGATGGTGGCCTCGTAGAATGAATTTGGGAGTGTTCCTCCCTCTGCTATATTTTGGAAGAGTTTGAGAAGGATAGGTGTTAGCTCTTTAGAGCTGCATTGTTTTTGATGATGTCACTTCAACTTATTTGTATTTAGTGTTTAAATACACTGAAAACCATAGTTAATTGGTATTCAATTAAGACATAGTTATTAAAAGTCAGAAAAATAAAATGGTCAGAATTATTAAGTAAGGTGTGTCTTTTTTCAGTGAGTAATTGGAAGATTATGATATATAGTTCTTTAGAATGTGATTTTACTCTAACATTTGGGAAATATTTTTCCAGCAGGTGGCAGCATTGTCTTGAAAAATGTAGCTTGCCAGTTTATTAAATATTTTTCTTTGAGCCAGTTTGAGGAAGGAATCTTTTCTTTAAAATAATTGAATTTTTATTTTTTCTTCCAAATAAACCCAGCACTACTGCTTTATAAAATGCTAGTCATAAGACAAGGATTTCAAAATGACGCTATGGATTACTCCTAGTCAGTAATGCAGTGATAAAAGTGACAGTTATGTTTTGAAGAATTGACCAAAATTTTAAAAGATCATACATATAATTTTTCTAACAGTAAGTAATATTCTGTCTTGAGTTATTGGAGATAACATAATATAATCATAACCATGGACATCATCAAATTCATAGAATATCCTAAAATGTTTTATGATTTTACTTAAACCATGCCTTCTGTTTAGGAATACCTGAAAAAAGTTGAACTTCTTTTAAAATCCTTTGTTGAATATAAAATAATAAAAATGGTTAATTTTTTACATAGGTTATCTTAGTGTTCTCTGAATGTTGGAATTTCCATTTTCTTATCTTCATTTTAAAATTTCATTTCTTAATTGTGTTTTCCTCTGAGATTATTTCAATTGCTTATTGAACTTCCTTAGTTTGTGTGTGTATGCATGCATGTACTTAAACACTTAATTGTATTTTGGTGAGGGGAAAATATCAACATTTTCCCTGTAGTCCTTGATTGCATTCCTGTCTCATACCAGTGGAATCACATCAGAGTCATACTTTCGTCCAAGAGAGAAACAGGAGCATGAAATTATTCACAGTCATACAGGCAATCCTTTATACTGTCTTTAAGAATTTAAGGAACCATAATCTTCAATTCTGCCTTTCCCTGCCAGGGAAATATGGGACCTTTTGATCAGAAATGGAAACTAATAATGAATGAGTGACTAAGCTAGTTATATCTATTTCTGAGTGAGGCTGAATATGTTTCATGTAAGAGAAAAAGAGTTATTGTCCTTTTTTGCTTTGAGTATCTCATAATTGCTTTATATTAAGAGTAGTAATGTCAGGCTTCCCTGGTGGCGCAGTGGTTGAGAGTCTGCCTGCCGATGCTGGCGACAGGGGTTCCCATAGTGCCCCGGTCTGGGAAGATCCCACATGCCGTGGAATGGCTGGGCCCGTGAGCCAGGGCCGCTGGGCCTGCGCGTCTGGAGCCTGTGCCCCGCAACGGGAGAGGCCACAACAGTGAGAGGCCTGTGTACCACAAAAAAAAAAAAGAAAAAAAAAAGTAGTAATGTCAATAGCAGCAATCACTGTAATTAGTATTATTAAATCCTATGAATTAGACACTATTCCTAGCACTTGTCATGATTCACTGTATTTGCGGAAGAATTACAGCAAATGAAAAATAATATATCTAGTATTGATTTGTCAATGTCATTTAGTGGTGAGCTCCATTTGTGTTCATCATTGAACCCAAGTTGCTCTGTCCAGGTAAATCAGTTGAAACTATTACTTTTCTTACTTAGCCCTCTCACTTCCCAAAGTACTACTCAGTTCGGCAGTTCATTTTTGCTGCTATTTGGAGACTGTATAAGTGTTAGTTACTCTACAAGAATTACAAAATCAAAAGAGGAGATCAAGATGTTGGAGTAGAAGGACATAGAACTCATCTCCTTCCATGAACACATCAAAAATACATCTACATGTGGACAAATTTTCACTGAAAACTAACTGGAGAGTAGCAGAAAGACTCCTGTACAACCAGGGCTGTAAGAAAGATCCACACAGAATTGGGCAGGAAGGGAAGAGAGGTGAGAGGGTTGGGACCTGTGCCCCTGGGAGGGGACTCAGAAGAGGAGATCCTTGGGAGTGAGTGGTTCAAGCCATATTTTGGGTGCACCAGCCCTGGTGTCTGACAGTGGGAAGCTCAGTCCCCTTGGCCAGTTGGATGGGCAATGGGACTAACAGGAGGGCTCTTGGAAGCTTGGACTCTATTTGTGAGGAGCGCACATATGCTTGCTTACTCCTGAAACAGGGCAGACTGAAACTGCCTCGGTCACTGGCCGGTTTCCCATGACTCTCCTGGCATATGCCCCAGCCTGAGCTGAGCGATTGCTATAGCCTTGCTTGCTCCATGATGCAGCTCCATGTTGGGGTGAGGGCTGCCATAGTTGAGGGGAGAGCTCGGATATGAGGCACAAAGGTGGCTCAGACCTGTAGTGGCCTCTGAGCAGGGCAGGGGCAGCCATTGTGGGCACTTACACAAGCAGTGCATCAGAAGCAGTCTGGGACTCTGACTTTGGCTGGACTGCCACAGCCCATGCCCCCAACCCACTGATTGCTAGCACCTGCCCCACCTGCTCAGTGGCACAGCTCCCTGCCACGGCAAGGGCTGCAGCAGCTGAGGAAGAGCTCAGCTGTGAGGGACAAATGCTGTTCAGACCTGAAGTAGCATCTGAGCAGGGCAGGGACAGCCGTTACTGATTGCTTACACAGGGAGCTCATCAGAAGCTGCCTGCGTTGCTGACTGCAGCTGGGATCAACACAGCCCACGCCTAGACCCACACTAAGGGCCTGTACCAGCCCCTCTCTCTCCAGCACTGCTCACCTCTGTGCCGAGGGTGCTGGTACTGGGAGGGAGAAGAACACACACTTAAAGGGAATGGAGGCAGCTCAAACCTGACCCTCGGGGCTTCTGCTTCAGCAGCTTGGGACCCATCACCCCGAATAGAGTGGTTTTGGATCCTAACCAAAGGAGAAGCCCCAGCTCTCACTTGGCTCTCTAGCACCTCCATCTCCAGTGCCACCTCCTCCCAAGGTGAGTGCTGCCAGCTAGCCCTGAGGAAAGACGTGACTTGTGTTCACATCAGACCCAGCTCTCCCACCAAAGCCACTGGGCACATGCAACATGTATAGGGATGTTCCTATACAAGGACACTGCTTTAAGATTGAAATAGCTAACTTTTCCACCTAATTTCATAGAGACAAAGAAAGTTAAGCAAAATGAGAGGATAGGAATTTGTTTCAATTGAAACAGCAAGAGAAAACCCCTGAAAAAAACAACCAATGATACAGAAATAAACAATTTATTAGATAAAGAGTTCAAAGCGTTGGTAATAAGAATGCTAACTGAATTAGGGAAAAGAATAGATGAACACAGCGAGAATTTTAGCAAGGAACTAGACAATATAAAAAAGAACCAGTCAGAACTGAAGAATACAGTAACTGGAATGAAAAACATACTAGAAGGAATTAACAGCAGATTAGGTGATACAGAAGAATATATAAGTGATCTGGAAGATAGAATAATAGAAATCACCCAATCAGAACAGCAAAAGAAAGATAAAATTTAAAAAATTGGAACAATTTAAGGGACCTCTGAGACAACATCAGGCATACCAACATTTGCATTAAAGGGTTCCTAGAAGGAGAAGAAGCAGAGAAGGGGGCTAAAAATGTATTTAATGAAATTATGGCTGAAAATTTCCTGAATCTGAAGAAGGAAAAAATATCCAGTTAGAGGAATCACAGAGGATCCCAAACAAGATGAATCCAAACAGATGCACACATATGTTAATTAAAATGACAACAGTTAAAGAGAGAAGTTTAAAGGCAACAAGAGAAAAACAGAGTTATATACAAGGCAGGCCTGAAGGGAGTGGCATGATATATGAAAAGTGCTAAAAGGGAAAAAACTGCAACCTGGGATTCTCTAGCCAGCAAGATTATCATTTGGAATTGAAGGAAAGATAAAGAACTTTTCAGAGAAGCAGAAATCAAAAGAATTCATCAATACTAAACCAACCCTAAAAGAAAGGTTAAAGGGTATTCTCTAAGTGGAAAAGAAAAGACTATAGCAAGGAATAAGTATCTATAGGAAAGGCAAATCCCAATAGGAAAGGCAAATACATAGTAAAGGCTGAGGATCAACCAAGTAAGTAAGCTAGTACAAAAATTAAAAGATAAAAAATTTTAAAACCAACTGTAGCTACAATATTCAGTAGAGGGAAACATGAAGATGTAAAATATGACATCAAAAACAAAATATAGGGAGTAAAAAATGTAGATCTTTTAGAATGTGTTTGAACTTATCTGCATGTTTAAAACAAGTAGATATAGTTAGAAATCAAAGTACATGAATCCCATCGTAACTGCAAATCAAAAACCTACAATAGATATACAAAAACTAGAGAGAAAGAAACAGAAGCATAACACTAAAGAAAATCATCAAACCACAAGGGAAGAAACCAAAAGAAGAAAACAACAGAGAACTACAAAAACAACCAGATAACAAGTAACAGAATGGCAATAAGTACCTGCCTATCAATAATCACTTTAAATGTCAATGGACTAAATGCTCCAATCAAAAGACATAGGGTGGCTGATTGGATAAAATGACAAGACACATTTATATGATGCTTGCGTGAGATTAACTTCAGCGATAAAGACACACACAGACTGAAAGTGAGGGAATGGAAAAAGATATTTCATCAAAATGAAAACGACAAGAAAGCAAGGGTAACAATACTCATATCAAAGTAGACATTAAAGTCTATAACAAAAGACAAAGAAGGGTATTATATAAGATAAAGGGATCAATCCAAAAAGAGGATATAACATGTATGCAGCTAGTACAGGAGCACCTAAATATATAAGCAAATATTAACAGACATAAAGTGAGAAATTGACAGTAATACTGTAATAGTAGGGGCCTTTAACACCCCACTTACATCAATGGGCAGATCATCCAGACAAAATCAATAAGGAAAATGGTCTTAAATGACCCTTTAGACCAGTTGGACTTAATCAGTATCAACAGGACATTCCATCCCCAAGCAGCAGAATGCACATTCTTTTCAAGTGTACATGGAACATTCTCCATTTAGATCACAGGGTAGGTCACAAAATAAGCCTCAACAAATTTAAGAGAATAGAAATTATATCAAGCATTTTTTCTGAAAACAATGGTATGAAACTAGAAATCAAGTACAGGAAGAAACATGGGAAAAGTATAAACATATGGAAACTAAAACAACATGCTATTTAAAAACCAATGGTTAAATGAAGAAATCAGAAAATACCTCAAGACAAATGAAAATGGAAACACAACTTTCCAAAATATATGGGATGCAGCAAAAGCAGTAAGAGGGAAGTTTATAGTGATACAGGCCTTCTTCAAGAAGCAATAAAAATCTCAACTGAACCTACCATCTACAGAAATTAGAAAAGGAAGAATAAGTAAAGCCCAAAATGAACAGAAGGAAGGAAAAAATAAAGAGGAGAGAGGAGAGAGGAAATAAATAAAATAGAGACCAAAAAAAAAAAAAAAAACCCAAGAGAAAAGATCAATGAAACCAAGAGGTGTTTTTTTGAAAAGCTAAGCAAAATTGATAAACCTTTAGCTAGGCTCATCAAGAAAAAAAGAGAGCTGGCCCAAATAAACAAAATAAGAAATGAAATAGGAGAAAAAATAACCAATATCATAGAGATACAGAAAAAAATAAAAGAGTACCACCAACAGTTGTATGCCAACAAATTGGACAATGTCGAAGAAATGGACAAATTCCTGAAATATACAGCCTTCCAAGACAGAATCAGGAAGAAACAGACAATCTAAACAGACCCATCATTAGTAGTGAGACTGAATTTTTAACTAAAAAAAAAAAAAAAACAAACAGAAGTCTGAGATTTGATGGTTTCACAGGGAAATTCTACCAAACATATAAAGAAAAGCCAATACCTATTCTCTCAAACTGCTCCAAAAAATTGATGAGCACTCCCAAATTCATTCTGTGGGGCCATCATTAACCTGATACAAAAATCACACAAAGACACTACAGAAAAAGAGCATTACAGGAGAATGCCTCTGATGAATGTAGATGCAAAAATTCCCCCCCAAAATATTAGCAAATTGTATTCAGTAATAAATAAAAAATACACACCACAGTCAAGTGGGGTTTATTCCAGGGACACAAGGATGGTTCAATATTTGCAGACCAATCAGTGGTCTACCACATTAACAAAAGGAAGGATAAAAATCACATGATCATCTCAACAGATGCAGGAAAAGCATCTGACGAAATTCAACATCCATTCATGATGTAAACGCTCATCAACGTGGGCATAGAGGGAACATATCTCAACACAATAAAGACCCATTTATGACAAACTCACAGCTAATATCATACTCAACGGTGAAAAGCTAAAAGTCTTTCCTCTAAAATAAGGAATGAGACAAGGATGCGCACTCTCGCCACTTCTATTTAAAATAATACTGCAAGTCCTAACCACAGCAGTCAGAGAAGAAAAAGAAATAAAAGGCATCAAATTGGAAGAGAGGGAGTAAAATTGTCACTATTTGCAGATGACATGATACTACACATAGAAAACCCTAAAGTCTCCACCAAAAAACTACTAGAACTAGTAAATGAAAGTTGCAGGATGCAAGATTTATACACAGAAATCTGTCACTTTTCTATACACTAATAAACTATCAAAAAGAGAAAGCAAGAAAAAAAAAGAGAAAGCAAGAAAACAATCTGTTCAAAATCACACCAAAAAGAATAAAATACCTAGGAATAAACTTGACAAAGGAGATGGAAGACCTACACTCTGAAAACTATACAACATTGATGAAGGAAATTGAAAACGATACAAAGAAATGGAAAGATATCCTGTGTTCTTGGATTGGGAGAATTAATATTATTAAAATGTTCAGACTACCCAAAGCAATCTACAGGTTCAGTGCAATCTCTATCAAAATACCCATGACATTTTTCACAGAACTGGAACAAGTAATTCTAAAATTTATATGGAACCACAAGAAACCCTGAATTGCCAAAGCAATCTTGAGAAAAAAAGAACAAAGCTGGAGGTATCACACCCCCGGACTTCAGATTAGACTACAAAGCTGTGGTTATCTCATTTCTTTTCTTGCAGTGCTTCTGCTGCTTTTTCCTCTTAAGCAGCAGCAGCAGAATAAAGAGAAAAGTAGTCCGTTTGAGAGTATAAAAGCCCTTGAGATGGTTTTACTTTAAACCTAAGAGATTTCTTGTCATTTTACCTCTAAAATTTGATTTTCTTTTTCTAAGATGTTATTTCTGAAGCCTCCCTTTTTGCTTTTGAAATGAACCTATATTTAGTGACTGTTCTTAGCAGTGTCTTTTTTAAAAAAAAAATAATCAGATATATTGTTTTATGCCTATATGCCATCTAGGGAGACAGATGGTATAATAGGAGGAGAAATGGGCAGTTCATAAGACTAGAACCACCTCTCACTACTTTCATTCATCTCTTTAATAGTCATTGAATATTGTTTATGTATCAGGCATTTACTAGAAGTGTGTGTTTAAAACAGACCTTATTTCTTAGAAATGTTATTTTCGTAAATTTTCTTATCATATTTCTGTTAAGATCTAGTTTCTAATCAAATATTTTGACTAATTAATGATCAAAATCATAAAATAATACAGTACAGTCAAATATAGGCATTCTTAAAACTGAAAATGCTTTTCCTTAAGGATTGGAGATTACTATATATTGTCAGTGAAAGTCAAAAGTAAAATTATGAGCCAGTGAGAAGGTGTTAAATGTAGAAGTGAGATATTTAAATTTTATGTACACTTTAATACAACTTTTTAAAACAACCAACTTTTATCAAAGCTAGAGCATATGTGGAATACTTAAAGTCTATGGTAAAATTTATGCAGATGCAGGAAATGTACCTTTATTAAGCAGTCTCTCTCATATAATTGTATTTTATTAATGACCTGAATTATGGAATAACATATGATAAATATCATAAAATATTTGGAATACATCATTAGTAGACATTCACCTCACATGTATTTTCTAAAGTATTCTTACCCTCAAGACTTCTTTTGACCACTCAACCATTTGTACCAAAGATAAGTGCTTTCTGGTAAGATAGCACACTCATCTCTAAATCCATTACTAATAGAGACACCTATATTTTTCCTTCATGACTCTTACATGGGTATTTTCCTCCTCTGAATCTTAGATTGACTTGCTTGGTCTTTACATTTTCCACATGAGAGCATTGACTGTGCATTTCTAGTTTTCCAAAGAGTAACTGAAAAATAATCTAGCATAATTTATATTAAAAAGTATTTTTAACTTAAATAATTCCTGGATTTTTTTCTTTTCTGTCTCTGTTTAACACTAAAAGCTATTCTGATAGGAAATTAGAGTTAAAGTGTTTTCAACTCTGATTTTATTATATCAGTAACCACATGACCAGCTTGAAGAACAAAGATAAAGAAATCATTAGGTTATTTAAATTTTTAACCTTGTTTGTCCTTGTGTGTGTAACTTTAAGACACTGTTATTGCCACTCAGATATAAATTGTAAATGGAGGGCCTTTTGAATGGGTACTCTTATTCATTTACAGATGAGGCAACTGAGGTCTGAAAGAGATTGTTACTGGCCCAAAGATCCTAAGAACTCAGGCTATATTTTCCCAGTGTTGTTTAACAAAAATGATCTTTAAAAGTGATTTTGTAGTGTGCTTTTTATTAATGTGCACCACACAATAAATACTTTACTATTCTTTTATACCAATTGAAGCTTCTTTAGTGCTATTATCTTATACACACACACACCCATACACCACATCTGCTACATTTATAGCTCTTTATCTGCTTTTCTTTTGAAAAAAATCTTCTATTTATCAGAACCAAGTCAAACTTTATACTTAGTTCACAAAACTATGCAGCAAGGATTTATTATTGAAGCAATGACATATAGCAACAATAGTAGCCCAATACTGTGTTATAAATGTGGCACATGTTCATCAAGACAGAGGTTTGGTGATTGCAGTGTAGACTCCAATCAGTCTCTTTGGAAACTCATAGAAAGATCTGTCTGACCCTGTTGTGCAATATTCCTGTAACTGTGTCTGACTTCACTAAGGTGTTTTCACTTAGGCAGGATGTCCAAATTTGAGGAAAATAACTGAAACATTGGAAATACTGTAAAAACAGTTGATTAAGCTATAAGAAAGGAAAATGGGTCAAAGCCACTTTAAGATTTTAATCAGCTATATAACAGTTTATCTAGTTCAAATTAGGTATGCTGAAAAGGCTGCTAACATTAGAGTTAAAGACTTAATAGTCTTTAACAATAAGTTAAAGACAACTTACTGTTCAGATAACTTACTTTTGATTCATAATCTGGAAAATAAATCTTGACAACTTGATGTGACATCAGAATATAATTAGAAAATAAAAGAATTAAGCATAATTATTTATAACTAATAAAATTTTATTTTTCCTTTCTTTTTTTTTATTACTTTAATGACCACCATTTTATACCCATTAGCAAATAAAATCTTTTCAGGATCTCCTTTTCCATTCTTACCTTTATTGTGCTTGGATTCCTTCCTCCTTATACTTTTAAATTATATGCTTGTGCAAGAACAAAAATTTTTTAATGTCTAAAATAGCGTCTAAATGAGGTATTAGCATCTTGGAGAAAGGCTTATTCTCTGGCGACCTGCCAAGTATCCTGCTAAATTATTGGCAAGCAAATATTTAATATGATTCTCAGCCAATGAGTGGCACCCACCTTTATCTTTTCTGGGGGTTTGGTATAGAAGGTAGTCAAAATTTTAAACTCTAGGAGTCTCAGAAATGCACCTAGGTCAGCAGAATTAAATTTATAGCTACTGCTTAAATTGTTGAAAAGCTAAATATTCAGGAACATTTTGGGCGACTATAAACTTGAATGAATGAATAATTAAACCAGTAAATCTAAAGCTTTAATTTTAATAAGGACAATTTTAATCATTAACATTTAACTGTGTCCTTTAAGAAACTGATACTGAAGGAACAAAAAAATTAATGATCACTTTCTTTTCTTTTCAGTATGTATCATTTTGAAGGATTATTCTTATATCTGTTTTCCGAAAATTATGAAATAAGATATGTGAAAATCCAAATAAATTGTTTTAGCCGTAAGAAATTATTGCTGTTTTGGAAATATAGTAGTCTCAATACCTTTAAAAATGTTCCTTTTGTTTAATAAATATGTGGAATAGACTTGTAAAATTTTATTTGCTCTCAACATGCTGAAAACATACTTTATCCTATGAATAGGCATGAATATTGGAATCAGAGACTTAACAAAGGCTTTGGTTATTAATGAGTAAACCACAAAAATGTTATAGAGGTTTGAATCATGTGCTCCCTCCAAAGTGAAAAAGATACTATGACTCAACTATAATCTCTATGATCGTCCTTTCTCTCTACAAAAATCCCATTTTTCTCTCCTTCTAATAGTACCCTACACAGCAGGCGATACCTTTCTCTGGCTCCCTTCCCATACTATGACCTATCTCTGTAAAATTACTTACCAAACCTTCATAAGTCCCTTAATTTTTTTTTTCGCTATGTAATTTATTATGATGAGATTTTTCAGAATAGGAGACCCATTATGTTCAGAGGTTTATGATTTAAAATTTTGAGTATTTGAGTGCACTGTATCACCTCCTGTTTTCAGTATACTGAGAGGTATGAAGCCACTTAACAATGGCAGAGGAAGTGAGATTGGAGGGTTTGAGGCTACATGTTCTTAATATAGACTCTATGTATTTAAAACCTTCCAGACCAATTAAAGATGAGTGGAAATAATACTGTGTTACCAGATGAATAGGGAGCAGAGGATCTTGAAAATATTTTCCACATAGCAGTCTCCCTAGTAGATATGAATGTAGGTTGATAAGATAATCTTGATTAAACTACAAGTGCCCCTTTGGAGGAGCAAAGTTATCATTAATTCTCATTTTAGTTTGTATTGCTTTAACCATTAAGGATAACAGTATGCTTTAATCCAATAACACTTTGGACCAAAGGGCAGTTAAATTGGGAGTTGTTTTAGAAGGTTAAGGTGAGTGATCTTCCTCTCTCTTATTTGAGAGGCTTATCTCTATGAGGTGGAAGACTTTTTAGATACAGAAGGAATGAGGAACCATAAAATGGGGGGGACATTTGGGAAAGAAAGTAGAATGGTCGACATAGACTTCGCAGTTTTGTTCAGAGTTCTGGTAGTATCTCCCTGAAAATCACCTTTCTCTTTGTCAGATACAATCTGTAGAATCTCAGATGCCATCCCAGACCTACTGAATTAGAATATTCATTTTTACAAGATCCACCGGTGATTCACATGCATATTAAAGTTTGAGAAGCACTGCTCTAAGTGACTGATATCTGAGTTAAGCAAGCATGGTTAGTTTAGAAAGGAGCCCTTCCACTCTCCCTGTCCCACTCCGCCCCCCAACCCCTTTAAGTTGATCTTCCCAGTTCAGGCTACTCTAGACTCTTGTTTTTCTAGCTCAGTGTTATGTATCCTTAGTACTTCCCTGTTGAGACATGGAGAGAAAGAAGAAAAGATGTGTTAAGGAATATACCACCTAAAAGAGGTTGATGAAATAAGTCAAATTTCCCTCTTATATGACCCTTATCACCTAGCTATGATTTATCAGATGGTAGAAAAGTTTCTTATGTACAGCCTTTCAGAAGATATTCCTTATAAATTCAGAGAGCCTCTCATGTAAGGGAGTGAGATTAATAGATCCTGGGGCACTCTGGAGTAGAGCTTTTGCATGGTAGTATTATCACAGTACCTAATACAAGGGCTGATAGCTACCAGCCAGATGACCAATTCTTCCGTTGCTCTTAAGTGTTCTGCTTTTCTGGCTGATATGAGGAAAGAAGCAGACTTCCAATATCTCATGAGTAAAGTTCAAGCACCATCTAATTCTAATGGTATATTTGGCCCCAAAGAGGCTACCTCCCTCCCTCTTAAAAGTAAAAATGATGGCTATTTCCATGATCATACCACAATTTTAAGATTTATGACCCTCTGCCTACCTTTTAATGTCATTGTACTGTGTGTTGTAAATAAATCCATTAACAGTGTTCATTGTTGAGAACTGTGGACTTGGTAGGTCAGGGCTAGCTAAGTTATATTTTTGCTACTAGAATATTAGTGAGAATACAACAAGGAAAAAAGTAATTTCCTATGTTGTTTGTTTCCTGTACTTTTTCCCTGTACTTTCTAAAAATAATTCCTGAGACTTTTCTTCTTTAAAACTATCTAAAAATGAGTCTTAAAAGTAAGTTCAAAAAACATTTTTGGAACTAACAAAACAGTATTTTACCCCTTCACTTCCTTCATTTGCCCATTTCCATGTCTGTTTCCTTAATAAATCAAGAGAACGTGTGTCATTTGCAGCAAACACCAAGCATTCACACAATTTCCAATGAAATCTTTACAGTATTTGTGGCTGTGTGGTTACTAGTAATCATTGCAGATGCTTATAAGTATTTGGTAAACTGGCTTCTTGGTCACTTGGCCCAAGTTTATTAGCTGTTGCTAACAAGATCTATTCTACAGATCTCCTGAGAATAGAAGCTGTGCCTTCTTTTTGTCACCTTTTTCCTTTTTTTATCACTTTCTGCTCCCAGTAATGATGAGCTACACAAAGAGGAAGGTTGGTAGTGCTATCTCAATACCACATACATTTACGTTAAGGAGTGCCTCAAGTTGATTTGCAAGAATCTAAGGAATCTCCGTCATTCCTCATGTCAGCTCCAGGAAGAGGGTGCTTAAAATCAGTGCCAGTTCAGGGTATCATCCCTACCAAAGATATAACTCAGTTATATCTGAGTATAGTTTCCCAGTATAGTGGGAAACTTTAAGTCAAGTTAAAAGATCTTAGAGTAGTGTTTCTTATCCAAGCTCTTTTGTATTTATGCTTTGAGCATGCAGAAAAGTATACAGTTCAAATAGATAACTACAGACCAATAGAATAGAACTGGAAGTCAGAAATAAACTCATACATCCATGGCCAATTATTAGTAACAAAGGTGCTAAGACCACTCAGTGGGGGAAAGAATAGTTTCTTTAACAAGTGGTGCTGAGACAATTAGATATCCATATACAAAACATGAAGTTGGGCTTCCACTTCACATCACATACAAAAATTAACTCAAAATGGATCAGCTATCTAAATGTAGGCACTAAAACTATAAACCTCCTAGAAGAAAACACAGGGGTAAATCTTTATGACCTTGGATTTTGCAGTGGATTCTTAGATACGACACTGAAAGCACAGTCAACAAAAGAAAAAATGGATAAATTGGACTTCAAAATTAAAAACTTTTCATTTATCAAAAGACATTAACAAAGTGAAAAGTCAACCTACAGAATGGGAGAAAACATTTACAAACTATACATCTGATAAGGGTCTAGTATTTAAAGCAAAAAAGTAATAACCAAATTTTAAAATGGGCGAAGGATTTGAATAGACATTTCTCCAAAGATTTACAAATGACCGGCAAGCACATGAATGGATGCTTAACATCATTATTCATTAGAGAAATGCAAATTAAAACAGTAAGATACCACTTCATAACCACTAGGATGGCTGTAATCAAAAAAGTGAAAAATAAACAGTGATGGCAAAGACAGGAAGAAATTAGAACCCTTCTACATTGCTGGTAGGAATATATAATGGTGCAGCTTCTCTGGAAGACAGTTTGATAGTTCTCCAAAAGTTAAACATAGAATTACCATATGATCCAGCAATTCTCCTCCTAAGTATATATTCAGAAGAATTGATACAAGTACTGAAATACTTGTAGACAAATATTGATAGCACTATTCACAGTAGCCAAAGGGTGAAAACAACCCAAATGTTCATCAGTAGCTGAATAGAAAAATAACTTGTGAATATTACTCATCCATAAATAGAAATGAAGTACTGATAAATGCTACAATATGGGTGACCTTGTGAACATATTAATGTGCTACATAAAAGAATCTAGACAAGAAAGGTCACATATTGTATGATTCCATTTATATGAAAATATCCAAAATAGGTAAATCTATTGAAACCAAAAACAGATTGCTGGGGCTAGGGAAAGGGGAGAATGGGGAATGACTGCTTCATGGTTACTGGGTTTTCTTTTGGGGTGATGAAAATGTTTTGGAACTAGACAGGGTGTTTTCACAACATTTTGAATGTACTAAATGCCACTGAATTGTGTACTTTAAAATAGCTAATTTTATAGACAACTAATGAGAACCTACTGTGTAGCACAGGAAACTCTACTCAGTGCTCTGTGGTGACCTAAATGGGAAGGAAATCCAAAAAAGAAGGGATATATGTATATGTATAGCCGATTCACTTTGCTGTACAGCAGAAACTAACACAACATTGTAAAGCAACTATACTCCAATAAGAATTAATTTAAAAAATAAAATGAAAAAAATAGTTAATTTTATCTTATGTGAATTTCATCTCAATTTTTTTAAAAAAGGATAACTAGTTACACTAGTACACAGGGATAATGCTGTTAATATCAGCATCTTCAAATACAGTGTATTTTGAAATATGTTTGCTGTGAAGCCAGAGTACTTATTCTGGAACTATTTAAAGGAAGTTCTCGAAAAACTAGATGCACTATAAACCTTGTTGGATGAAGTGGTGTTTGTTTCTATTCTTTCCCTTTTACAGAAAAGCTAACAATGTTTAGAATTCCAGATTGAGAGAATTTCTTTCTTTATGGCTGAAATTTGCATAATGATTTTTGATGGGGAAAAATAAAAAATATTAGAAGACAACATGATAGAAGAAAAACATTAAAATTGTTGTAAATGATTGCCGAAGAGCATAATCTTCACAGTGTTGAAGGATCCAGTGCTTAACAGAGTATGTAATTTGTCAGCATTGAAAATGTGCTAATCATCTGCCCAACAAAAAAGATGAACAAAGGGATTAAAAGAGCTTTAGTCTCTAGTGCTCCTTTTCAATGAAAGATGAGTAGATTTAATGTTCATTTGCCACATATGGTTTCATTAATAGCACTTCGGCTTTTCTCTGCCCCATTTGAGGCTTTACACTTAGGTAAATCCAGCCTCCAGTCAGACTTGCCAGAGTTTCTGTATGTACTTTCTGTTTATTCGAAGGTTATGTTTCAACACGTTCTAAACCATATTAAAAATGCTTTATTCATAAATTACCTTCATGTTTAAAGTCAATAAATGATATGCAGTTATTGTGTTTGATAAGAAAACACATGGATATCAAAATAAGAATCTTAAGTATCTGTCTCTAATGACAATGAAGTGCAGATAGAGGTAGACTTAACTTCAAATGAGAACACACTGCTTCCTTTAGGTTAGCCCTTTTCGTGCTGTTTCTGTCCTCATTTAAGAAGACCTGGGACTCCTACCTGTTCTCTTGCCCTCTGGATTAGAAGTTTTCACCTGACTCCTTGGTTATGATCCATCAGTCTCCTCTGTTAGTCCCATGACCAGTGACCATAAAACATCTGAAAATATAAAATATTTTGTGAAACCTTTTGTTTTAGTTTATCTTTTAAATTAAATCTCTGCTAATGTTAATTTAAGAATGATTACAGAATGACAGAGATACAGCTAACAGAGAGTGGGTAATAGAGTGGCTGGAAACATAGAGCATCGGAATGAGTCAGAGGAACAAAATATTGATGATTCCTGGTCCACTTCTTTTTCTTATTCTTCTGTGAATCATTACCATATTATACCATGGCCTTTTTCTAGCAACAGACTCTCTTTGGGCATCCAGCCACCACATGATACTATTCCTGAAGGTTCTATTCTTATTCTCCTTCCTTGGCAGAAACACCCCAGGGAGGGAGCCAACTTGAGTTCCCCTTTCCCAATTACCTTCTAACTATTTCTCCTATCCCATATTCCCAGTTATTCCCCTCAAGGCTTTTCTCTAATAAGTCCAGATGGACCCAACCTCCTTATACTTTTACTTTTAAGTTATATTTGTCTTTCTATATCTTTAATGAGCTCTGCTTCACATTTGCTTGTGTTTAAAAATGATGGGGAGAATGCAAAGAATGACTTCCCTGTGCAACTTTATTTCTAGAGGGAATACCATTGTGAATACTATACACCAGTACAGACTCGTAATTCATTGTGCCCATGATATCCGCTTTCCATTAGTATTTTGTAGGGCTGGCACTGAATTTATTTTTCTCACCTGTGCTGTTCTGGTAGTCTTGTGAGACATTTCAGTCGGTCTTCAAGATAGTGAATCCTTGTTAAATATAGTTGGATTGGAAGTCATATCTGATAAAATATTCTATCACTTTATTATTATTTTAAAATATTTATTTATTCATTTTTGGCTGCATTGGGTCTTTGTTGCTATGTGCAGGCTTTCTCTAGTTGCGGCACGCAGGCTTCTCATTGCGATGGCTTCTCTTTGTTGTGGAGCACGGACTCTAGGCATGTGGGCTTCAGTAGTTGTGGCACGCGGGCTCAGTAGTTGTGGCTCATGGGCTCTAGAGCGCAGGTTCAGTAGCTGTGGCACACGGGCTTAGTTGCTCTGCAGCATGTGGGAACTTCCTGGATCAGGGCTCGAAGCCATGTCCCCTGCATTGGCAGGCGGATTCTTAACCATTGCGCCACCAGGGAAGTCCCTATCACTTTAGATATTTGGAAAATCTCATTACATTGTGATGAATGACTTAATAAATAAAAAGAAGTCAGAATTTCTGTTATTTAACTATAAAATCTTTTTATGTTAGAGACATTTTTCCTTTTGCCTCTTTCCCTTTTAGGTTCTAACCTCAGAATTTATTCTGCTGGCATCCTCAGGCATCATCTGCATCCCCCGATCAGACCGTATACAGTCACCTTATAATGCAGAAGTGTTGCTGGCCCAGTGCCAACCGAGATTATACCTTAAAACAAAATAACAACCTGCTTGCTTACCTACCCTCTAAAGCTGGTATCTCATATTTTCTCTGCAGCTGGACTGAGGATTTAATGAGTTGGGAAAGAATGGAAAGGATTGATAGGAAGACTGTGGTGCAAGTGTAGGATGGTGTAAGCTGCCTGCATGGATAAGCTCTGTCAAGAGCTGGCTAGGAAAGCAGTGGGAAAGTACCAAAAAGGACAGTATTGTCAGAAGGTGGAATTGGGACTTATAAAAGAGTAAAAACCATTTCCTTAGTTCACAACTCACGGGATCAGTTATTAACTTTAAATTATCAAATAAGTCTGATTTGTGTTTCCTATTCTGTGAATCCTCTCTAGTCATAGTTTAAGATAAGGAATGCAGCTTTAGTTTAGTATGTCACTCACTTCTCTGTCCACTCAAGTGAGGTGGGTATTCAACCCTAACTTCTTTAGAGTCTTAAGTAGTCATATATATATATATTTTTATTCATTCTGATTTAAGATTATAAAAGTCTTGAAAATGTGGTTTTATGTTTCTAAATCTACTACATTTAAATCAATGTATAAGTTCAAGGGCATTGGAATCAATATACTTTATGGTTCTTTTTTCATCTCAGCATGAATAACTTCAAATTCAGTGAAGTGTTGTTTGGCTTTTCTTACCCAAATGGTATACTTATCTGATTCACTCCACTAGTTGCCTATTTTCCCTTTCAGAAATGTCTGTTCTCTCACCAGGAGACTAAAACATTGTGCAGATGTACAGTTGGATACAATGATGCCAATATAATATATGCACTGTTCAATAATTTATTTTGTATCTGGAGTGATGCATCTGTTTCCTTCTTGTGGGAGGGGATTTGAGCTTCATTTCAATGTCATTTTAGGTACTGGTCCAATTTTTCCATCCAGTTAACCAAAAATGAAAATTTCCATCTGTTCAATTGCCATTCAGAGGAATGTTTTATCTCTGAAGCACATTATGACAACTAAAATTGACAGCATAATCTGTTTGACTTTTTTCTCTTTTATTCCCTCTTCAGATTCTCTTGAGCTTTAACAAGAGAGTATTCTTTTTTATAGCTTCCTAAGATTATAGGACTTACTCTTTCTTCTCTCTAGTAACTGTAGACCAGTAGAGTATGAATGGCTGTCTACCATTCACTGCTTTATTATGTATTTTTTTCTGTCCATTTCTGATCCTACAGTAAACATACTTGTTATCATGCTATTAACAGAACAATGCAAACATAGCATTCTCTTTCTATAAGAGTAAATGTCTGGCAGTACTATTTGGCATCCCATTGAACACAGACTCTTTCCAGTTGATGTTTGGAAGATACCATTACAGGCTGATTTTTATTGATCGTTCTGTACTTTAGGAAATTGGCTAAGGAGGCCTTTGGAATATACTGTCTGTAAAGTTTTTAACTCTTTACTTAAAGAACTAAGAATATTGCCTCAAATAAGTTTTATTGCTAAAATGGCAGAAAGATTTCTTTCTGTTATTAATATTTCAATTTAAATTAGCCCCTTCACAAAAAACCCTTTCTACTTATGGACCAGGTAAAAATTTTAGGTGCAGTGAATTAAACAAGGTCCTGTCTCGCAGATGAAAGGTTATATCCTTGAAGCAGCATGATCAGGTTACAATAATTTTTGTAACAATGTAAAATAGACATAGCAATACCCTAAAACTTCAGCTCTGCTAAGCCCCAGAAAAAAATTATTCTAGATAGCTGGGTTTCTTCATAGTGTCTGCGTTGATAATAAACATCTCTGGCACCCTGTACCCTTTCTTGTCTTCTTGAAGATATTATATGATGGTTTATATTATAGTAATGACCACCACTTACTTTTCTATCCTGTAAAATATTTGTGCCCTCATAGCTCTTTTGAGGTATATTGGGTAGTTTTCATCTATGTTGTTTATCCTTCATGCCTGTGTTCACTGAGTTTTTCTGTTCTTACTGTTTTTTATTTTTTTCTCTTTTCCCATGCTCTTGGCTTACACATATCCCTTTTACCTTCCTATGTCTATGTACCTTCCTATAGCAAACATGATCTCCTGTGGATCAAATCAAATGAGTAAGTTAGAGTACTATATACCAATGATATATTATGCTACTGAATGTAAAGAATAATACTTTAAAACTGAAATTGATGGGTTCTTATTGTACAAAATCTTTTATATAATGGATAACCAACTGTAGACTACTCAATATATGGAGTATTTCAAAAGCTGTGATTGTGAAATCAAGTGGAATATCACATAAGGGAGTAAAAGAGCATTCTTGAGAGTGTTAAACATCAGAACTAAAAGATTTCATATCTTAGATGTTTTTTAGCTATAATAATATGAAAATTTATATATGCTTTTGTGTATTTATGGGAGGCCGAGTAAATTTAAATCTAGTATTTGAGTTCCTTGGGATCTCGTGATCCTAGAAATTCTCCTATTAAACTGTTATTGGTGTCTCAGCTTCACTGGGAATGCTTTAATTTGTCACAGTCTACCCTATGGACAGTTTTCTTGGAGAAATGTAACTAGTTGGCATTTAAGACATAGTCACATCATTTGAAGGATTATAATTTCTTGTAATTGTAGGACTAGATGTTCATTCTTTTTTTTAATTTTTAAATTTTATTTTATTTAATTTTTTATACAGCAGGTTCTTATTAGTTATCCATTTTATACATATTAGTGTATACAGGTCAATCCCAATCTCCCAGTTCATCACCCCCCCACCCCCCTGCCACATTCCCCCCTTGGTGTCCATACGTTTGTTCTCTACATCTGTGTCTCAAATTCTGCCCTGCAAACTGGTTTGTCTGTACCATTTTTCTGGGTTCCACATATATGTGGTAATATACGATATTTGTTTTTCTCTTTCTGACTTACTTCACTCTGTATGACAGTCTCTAGATCCAGCCACATCTCTACAAATGACCCATTTCGTTCCTTTCTGTGACTGAGTAATGTTCTATTGTATATATATACCACATCTTCTTTATCCATTCGTCTGTTGATGGGCATTGAGGTTGCTTCCATGACCTGGCTATTGTAAATAGTGCTGCAATGAATATTGGGGTGTATGTGTCTTTTTGAATTATGGTTTTCTCTGGGTATATACCCAGTAGTGGGATTGCTGGGTCATACAGTAATTCTATTTTTAGTTTTTTAAGGAACATCCATACTGTTCTCCATAGGGGCTGTATCAATTTACATTCCCACCAACAGTGCAAGAGGGTTCCCTTTCCTCCACCCTCTCCAGCATTTGTTGTTTGTAGATTTTCTGATGATGCTCATTCTAACTGGTGTGAGGTGATACCTCACTGTAGTTTTGATTTGCATTTCTCTAATAATTAGTGATGTTGAGCAGCTTTTCAGGTGCTTCTTGGCCATCTATATGTCTTTGGAGAAATGTCTATTTAGGTCTTCTGCCCGTTCTTGGATTGGGTTTTTTTTTTTTTTTTTTTTTAATATTGAGCTGCATGAGCTGTTTATATATTTAGGAGAGTAATCCTTTGTTCGTTGATTCGTTTGCATATATTTTCTCCCATTCTGAAGGTTGTCTTTTCATCCTGTTTGTAGTTTCCTTTGCTTTGCAAAAGCTTTTAAGTTTCATTATGTCCCATTTGTTTATTTTTGTTTTTATTTCCATTACTCTAGGAGGTGGATCAAAAAAGATCTTGCTGTGAGTTTTGTCAAAGAGTGTTTTTCCTGTGTTTTCCTCTAAGAGTTTTGTAGTGTTTGGTCTTACATCTAAGTCTTTAATCCATTTGGAGTTTATTTTTATGTATGGTGTTAGGTAGTGTTCTAATTTCATTCTTTTAAATGTAGCTGTCCAGTTTTCCCAGCACTACTTATTGAAGAGACTGTCTTTTCTCCATTCTATATCCTTACCTCCTTTGTCATAGATTAGTTGACCATAGGTGCATGGGTTTATCTCTGGGCTTTCTATCCAGTTGCATTGGTCTATATTTCTGTTTTTGTGCCAGTACCATACTGTCTTGATTACTGTAGCTTTGTAGTATAATCTGAAGTCAGGGAGTCCAATTCCTCCAGCTCCATATTTTTCTGTCAAGACTGCTTTGGCTATTCGAGGTCTTTTGTGTCTCCATACAAATTTTAAGTTTTGTTTTGTTTTGTTTTGTTTTTGCATTACGCAGGTCTCTCACTGTTGTGGCCTCTCCTGTTGAGGAGCACAGGCTCCGGACGTGCAGGCTCAGCGGCCATGGCTCACGGGCCTAGCTGCTCCGCGGCATGTGGGATCTTTCCGGACCGGGGCACGAACCCGTGCCCCCTGCATCGGCAAGTGGACTCTCAACCACTGTGCCACCAGGGAAGCCCAATTTTAAGTTTTTTTGTTCTAGTTCTGTAAAAAATGCATTGGTAATTTGATAGGGATTGCATTGAATCTGTAGATTGCTTTGAGTAGTATAGTCATTTTCACAATATTGATTCTTCCAATCCAAGAACATGGTATGTCTCTCCATCTGTTTGTATCATCTTTAATTTCTTTCATCAGTGTCTTACAATTTTCTGCATACAAGTCTTTTGTCTCCCTTGGTAGGTTTCTTCCTAGGTATTTTATTATTTTTGTTGCAATGGCAAATGGAAGTGTTTCCTTAATTTCTCTTTCATATTTTTCATCATTAGTGTATAGAAATGCAAGAGGTTTCTATGCGTTAATTTTGTATCATGCAATGTTACCAAATTCATTGATTAGCTCTAGTAGTGTTCTGGTGGCATCTTTAGGATTCTCTATGTATAGTATCATGTCATCTGCAAACAGTGACAGTTTTACAGGAATACTTCAATTTGTATTTCTTTTATTTCTTTTTCTTCTCTGATTGCTGTGGCTAGGACCTCCAAAACTGTGTTGAATAATAGTGGTGAGAGTGGACATCCTTGTCTTGTTCCTGATCTTAGAGGAAATGCTTTTAGTTTTTCACCACTGAGAATGATGTTTGCTGTGGGTTTGTCATATATGGCCTTTATTATGTTGGGGTAGGTTCCCTCTGTGCCCACTTTCTGGAGAGTTTTTATCATAAATATGTGTTGAATTTTGTCAAAAGCTTTTTCTGCATCTATTGAGATGATCGTATGGTTTTTTCTTCAATTTGTTAATATCGTGTTTCACATTGATTTGCATATATTGAAGAATCCTTGCATCCCTGGGATAAATCCCACTTGATCATGGTGTATGATCCTTTTAATGTGTTGTTGGATTCTGTTTGCTAGTTTTTTGTTGAGGATTTCTGCATCTATGTTCATCAGTGATATTGGTCTGTAGTTTTCTTTCTTTGTGACATCTTTGTCTGGTTTTGGTATCAGGGTGATGGTGGCCTCGTAGAATGAGTTTGGGAGTATTCCTTCCTCTGCTTTATTTTGGAAGAGTTTGAGAAGGATAAGTGTTAGCTTTTCTCTAAATGTTTGATAGAATTCGGCTGTGAAGCCATCTGGTCCTGGACTTTTGTTTGGTGGAAGATTTTTAATCGCAGTCAATTTCAGTGCTTGTGATTGGTCTGTTTATATTTTCTCTCTCTTCCTGGTTCAGTCTCGGAAGGTTGTGCTTTTCTAAGAATTTGTGCATTTCTTCCAGGTTGTCTATTTTATTGGCATATAGTTGCTTGTAGTAATCTCTCATGATCCTTTGTGTTTCTGCAGTGCCAGTTGTTACTTCTCCCTTTTCATATCTAATTCTATTGAGTTGAGTCTTCTCCCTTTTTTTCCTGATGAGTCTGGCTAATAGTTTATCAATTTTGTTTATCTTCTCAAAGAACCAGCTTTTAGTTTTATTGATCTTTGCTGTTGTTTTCTTTGTTTCTATTTCATTTATTTCTGCTCTGATCTTTATGATCTCTTTCCTTCTGCTAACTTTGGGTTTTGTTTGTTCTTTCTCTAGTTCCTTTAGGTGTAAGTTTAGACTGTTTATTTGAGATTTTTCTGTTTCTTGAGGTAGGCTTGTATTGCTATAAACTTCCCTCTTTGAACTGCTTTTGCTGCATCCCATAGGTTTTGGATCGTCATGTTTTCATTGTCATTTGTCTCTAGGTATTTTTTGATTTCCTCTTTGATTTCTTCAGCGATCTTGGTTATTTAGTATTGTATTGTTTAGCCTCCATGTGTTTTTGTTTTTTACATTTTTCCCCTGTAATTGATTTCTAGTCTCATAGCATTGTGGTCAGAAAAGATGCTTGATATGATTTCAATTATCTTAAATTTTCTGAGGCTTGATTTGTGACCCAAGATGTGATCTATCCTGGAGAATGTTCCGTGCGCACTTGAGAAGAAGTGTAATCTGTTTGGGGATGGAATGTCCTATAAATATCAATTAAATATATCTGGTGTATTGTGTCATTTAAAGCTTTTGTTTCCTTATTAATTTTCTGTTTGGATGATCTGTCCATTGGTGTAAGGGAGGTGTTAAAGTCCCCCACTATTATTGTGTTACTGTGGACTTCCACTTTTATAGCTGTTAGCAGTTGCCTTATGTATTGAAGTGCTCCTATGTTGGGTTCACATATATTTATAATTGTTATATCTTCTTCTTGGATTGATCTGTTGATCATTATGTGTGTCCTTCCTTGTCTCTTGTAACATTCTTCATTTTAAAGCCTATTTTAACTGATATGAGTATTGGTACTCCAGCTTTCTTTGATTTCCATTTGCATGGAATATCTTTTGCCATCCCCTCACTTTCAGTCTGTATGTGTCCGTAGGTCTGAAGTGGGTCTCTTGTAGACAGCATATATATGGGTCTTGTTTTTGTATCCATTCAGCAAGCCTGTGTCTTTTGGTTGGAGCACTTAATCCATTCACGTTTAAGGTAATTATCGATATGTATGTTCCTATGACCATTTCCTTAATTGTTTTGGGTTTGTTTTTGTAGGCCCTTTTCTTCTCTTGTGTTTCCCAATTAGAGAAGTTCCTTTAACATTTGTTGTAGAGATGGTTTGGTGGTGCTGAATTCTCTTAGCTTTTGCTTGCCTGTAAAAGCTCTTGATTTCTCTATCAAATCTGAATGAGATCCTGCTGGGTAGAGTAATCTTGGTTGTAGGTTCTTCCCTTTCATCACTTTAAATATGTCATGCTACTCCCTTCTGGCTTGTAGAGTTTGTGCTCAGAAATCAGCTGTTAACCTTATGGGAGTTCCCTTGTATGTTATTTGTCATTTTTCCCTTGCTGCTTTCAATAATTTTTCTTTGTCTTTAATTTTTTCCAATTTGATTACTATGTGTCTTGGCATGTTTCTCCTTGGGTTTATCCTGTATGGGACTTTCTGCACTTCCTGGACCCGGGTGGCTATTTCCTTAACCATGTTAGGGAAGTTTTTGACTATAATCTCTTCAAATATTTTCTCTGGCCCTTTCTCTCTCTCTTCTCCTTCTGGGACCCCTATAATGCGAATGTTGTTGTGTTTATTGTTGTCCCAGAGGTGTCTTAGGCTGTCTTCATTTATTTTCATTCTTTTTTCTTTATTCTGTTCAGCAGCAGTGAATTCCACCATTCTGTCTTCCAGGTCACTTATCCATTCTTCTGCCTCAGTTATTCTGGTATTGATTCCTTCTATTGTAATTTTCATTTCAGTTATTGTATTGTTCATCTCTGTTTGTTTGTTCTTTAATTCTTCTAGGTCTTTTTTAAACATTTCTTGCATCTTCTTGATCTTTGCCTCCATTCTTTTTCCGATGTCCTGGATCATCTTCACTATTATTGTTCAGAATTCTTTTTCTGGAAGATTGCCTATCTGCATTTCATTTAGCTGTTTTTCTGGGGTTTTATCTTGTTCCTTCATCTGGTACACAATCCTCTGCCTTTTCTTCTTGTATATCTTTCTGTTAATGTGGTTTTTGTTCCACAGGCTGCAGGATTGTAGTTTTTCTTGCTTCTGCTCTCTGCCCTCTGGTGGATGAGGCTATTTCTAGATGTTCATATTTTAAAAGAATTTTAAGCCTCTCTCCTTAATCACCTAAAAATAAAAGAAGGGAAGGGAGAGAAGAAATGGAGAATTAGGGAGAGAGAGGGAAAAAAGGAAAAGAAAAAAGAGAGAAGGAAGGAGTGATAAGGGAAGGAATAAAAGGGTTGGATTCAGGTCCTTGACTTAACTCACAGTCTTGTGGAAAAAATCAGTCATAATAAGAGTAGGAAAAAATTGCTATGGGAATTCAGAAGTTGTATGTCTAACTATTTCTTTCAATGCTGGGAAAGACTGAAAAAAAAACCAAGTTGTGGTTCTTGAAAACAAAGTAAGAAGTTTTTAATAGAAGAAGGAAGGGATGGGATTAGAGATGTGTTCTGGGAAGAAGAAATGGTGTGAATTGGTTCTGTACCTACAGATACTCACATACTGATTTTGTTTGTTAGTCTAGTACCTAAGAACTTATAGTATGAAATCTAAATGTTATTCAGTAAGTATATATTTATAGGATATTTTACACACAGCAGTGTACTAGGGGATATGGAAGATATGAAAAATAAGTCAGATCCAATCTTGTCCTCACAAGCTCTCTGATACAATTGGTAAGCTTTAAGGATGGGCACCCAACTAGTCCTGGATTTGAATCCTAGCTCAACCACTCAGTCCTTTTATGATTCACTGACAAATATTTGTTGAGCACCTACTATGTTCCTGGTAATATTTGAAGTTCTGAGATACTGTGGTAAGCAAGATGTAAAAGGTACGGTTTTCTCGTGGTATTTTAATTTTTTCCGCCAGGTTTATTGACATATAATTGACATAGAACATTGTGTGAGTTTAAAGTGTATAACATTATGATTTGACACATAAATGTATTGGGAAATGATTACCACAATAGGATTAGTTAACACTCCATCACATCACATAATTACTTATTTTTTTGTAGTGAGAACATTTAAGATCTACTTTCTTAGCAATTTTCAAGTATATAATATAGTATTGCTAACTCTGCTGTACATTAAGTTCCCAGAACATTCATCTTACAACTGGAAGTTTATACTTCGTCCAACATGTTCCATTTTCCCCATCCACCAGTCCCTGGCAATCACCATTCTACTCTGTTTCTATGAGTTTGGCTTTTTTAGATTCCATATATTAATTGAGATCATGCAGTATCTTTTTCTACCTGACTTATTTCACTTAGCATAATGCCCTTAAGGACCATCAGTGTTGTTGCAAATGGCAGGATTTCCTTCTTTATCATGACTGAATAATATTTCATTGAATATATATGTACTACATCTTTTTTATTCATTCATCCATCAATGGACACTTAAGATTGTTTCCATATCTTGGCTAATGCTGCAATAAACATGGGAGTACAGATAACTCTTTGAGATACTCATTTCATTTCCTTTGGATATATACCCTGAAGTAGAATTGCTGGATCACATGGTAATTCTATTTTTAATTTTTTGAGGAATCTCCATATTGTTTTCCACAGTGGCTGCACCAATTTACATTCTCACCAACAATGCACAAGGGTTCCCTTTTCTCCACATCCTTGCCAACATTTGTTACCCCTTGTCTTTTTGAAACTAACCGGTGTGAGATGTCATGGCATTCTGATTTTAGAAGAGGGAGGCACAAAATAAACAAATAGATAAACAGTATTCTATCAGATAATGAGAAATGCCATTATGAAATGAACTGTGGTGGGCTTCCCTGGTGGCGCAGTGGTTGAGAGTCCGCCTGCCGATGCAGGGGACACGGGTTAGTGCCCCGGTCCGGGAAGATCCCACATGCCGCGGAGCAGCTGCGCCCGTGAGCCATGGCCGCTGAGCCTGCACGTCCGGAGCTCCGGATGCCTGTTGCTCCACAACGGGAGAGGCCACAACAGTGAGAGGCCCGCGTATCGCCAAAAAAAAAAAAAAAAAAAAGAAATGAACTGGGGTATGTGATAAGCAAGGCAGGGACAGGGACATGTGGATTTTGCTTTTTGACTGAATGATCAGAAAAGGTCCTAAAGCAGGAGTGGTTTTCTCTTCCGGCTTATGGATGGACTGTAGCGAGCAAAGGGGAGAGTAATATGAAATGAGATCAGAAGTATTTAAGGCAAGATCAAATGGTAATGAGTTTGGTTTTTATTCTAATTATATTTGGAAGCTCTTGAAAGATTTTAAGCAAGTTTCCCTGCTTAAAATATAATGGCATGATAGGATTTGCCTTTTAGCCTTTCAATTTTTAAAAAAAAATCCTTTTTGTTTTGTTTTATAAAATTTGATGTCCAAAATGGAAATAGAGAATGAGTTATACCATTTGACTTTTCTGTTTAATCTAGAAAACCAAGAATACAAAATAAAATTGATATTGGTTAGTAATCTCAATGGTAATAGTGTCCTCCCTATGAGGCTGAGTGTTCCTTGAAGATAGATGTTATATCTTATTCATTTTTGTATCCCCAGCCCCTTAATATTGGTAACTGGCACTTTTTTTTTTTTTTTACGGTACGCGGGCCTCTCACTGTTGTGGCCTCTCCCGTTGTGGAGCACAGGCTCTGGACGCGCAGGCTCAGCGGCCATGGCTTACGGGCTTAGCTGCTCCGCGGCATGTGGGATCTACCCGGACCGGGGCACGCACCCTTGTGCCCTGCATCGGTAGGCGGACTCTCAACCACTGCGCCACCAGGGAAGCCCCGGAAACTGGCACTTTTACGGGCAAATCACTTGGTGCCTGTGGAAGAACACATAGGGTCTAAGTGATCGAGTACCACCAGCCATGGAGAGAGACACACAAAGAGCTGTTTCAGATCAAAGACACGTTAAAATTTAAAGCTTTTCTGAGATAAGGTGGGTTTCCCATAGCACTGAACCCGAAATAGTCCAGTCAAGTCCCTAGGTCATCCTTTATTTCAGACACTGGAATACTAATCCTTTATGGCTATAAAATGTCTTTTATCTCAATAGGACTTCACCATTTATTCTTTTAATTAGAAAACTGTATTTAACCATAATTAATCATTCCTGGGGATGTGTCTAGAGAGTATACTGGAGTCAGGGTATTACCATCTAGTTAGTTAATATTCTAATAGAAACATGACGCTTTATTTATTTAAACTGAATGATCATTTAGGTTAAAGCATTTGACTCATCAGAACTTACAAAAATACTAGTAACACTTAAGTGTCTGGTTTTGAAATAATACAGTAGAAAGAAGCTGTCAATCAGTGTTTAGTTCCTGAGGAACTGAGGTTACCATTTCTCAAACCTTGATAAATGGTATTACTAAGAGCAGTCTTTGTAAGAAAGGTTAATAAGCATGTGTACACAAATAACAAAGGTATTTATGTACATTTTTATTTAATAGTGCTTAAAATTTTTATGGCACTTTACAGCCTTCAGAACATTTCATTTACACCTTATTCCTCTTGATATTCAAAATGACCTCTCAAGATCTTAGAAAAGTTGCTTACATTCACTGACCCTCAGTTTCATTACCTATAAAATTAGGATGATTCCACCTATCTTAAAGCATCTGTGAATAGTAACTGAGTATGTAAAGAAGTACCTGCCTCTCTTGGTATGTAGAAAGTGATCAATAAATAGTAGTCAGTATTATTATCATCACCTTCATCATTACATTCATGAAACATTTTAGGCACATACTGGCTAGTTGACTTAGCTCATAAGTGACAGAATCAGGATGTGAACATAGGTACTTCTCATTCCAAAGCTAATGGTCATCTCTTTCTATTATTATCTTGTCCATAGAGGCAGATAATATTAAGTCTGTAGAGAAAATAGCATTAAAGAGGGCGGTGAAAGATAGGTTGCATTTGTAGCATCCAAGGCTTTTTATGAACTACCTTTATTATCTCTCACCAGTTTTTCAAATTTTATTATTTATTTCCCTAAGTATGTCTTCTACTTGAGCTTCTTCATTCCTACTGTTTGCGTCTTTCTACATTATCATTTCTACATGTCATGTGCATATTTTTATGGGGTCTTCACTACTAATCCATACATTTTATAATTATCTTCATGGTTTATAGTGATTCCCTATATTTTGTTAAAAGTCTCTAGCAGTGTTTTCAGATCACAGAGTATTCTTAGGTTTTACAAGATAGAAGTATGCCAAAGCCAATACAGTTGAGGAACAATTTGTTCAATAGAGTTACATAGATTACCTAACAAAACACAGAACTTCTTGGGCTTTTTATTTGCTGTTGTGCACTGAGAATCTCCAGGAGGGAAGGTGGGTATATAGTGGGCAGGATATAGTATCATCTCCTAAATTAATTTGGCCAAGGAATCCTTTTTTTTTTCTTTCCCCCGCTAGAGCATTTCTAGAGATTAATTTCATTGGGACACACAGATCTACAGCAATGATTGCCAGAAAACTCTGGACCCATTATATCAGAATTGGTTAGGGTTTTTTAAGTTCCAGGATTCCTAGGACTCACCCCAGTCCTATTAAAACAGAATCTTGGAGAAGGGAGGTAAAATGTCTCCTAGTTTTTCTTTTCCCATCTCTTAAATGATTGGGCTAACTGGAGCTCTTTCCCAGCTGTCTACTAGTCTTACTGTACATCTTCTTCAAGCCATGGAATTCACTTGCATGGCTTCAGTGCTCATTGTTCTAAAACATATTAGATCCATTCCCCCTATTTTCTGACTTTAGACAGAAACAACAGCATACTGAACAATTCCTATGAAATACTTCAATGAGACCTCACACTCAGAATGTTAAAAGTGAGACTAATTATTCCCTTCCTCTAAACAAGAACTAAAAATTGCTTTTCCTCTAGTATTTTCTCTCTTAGCAAATGATGCCTACCCTCTATCTAGATATCCAAGTTAGAAACCCGAGAGTCAGTTTTCTCCCTTATTCCCAGTATCCTTTCAGTTACCAGGCCTGCCAATTATACTTTCTAAATAGTTCTTAAAGTGGAAGGCCACTTCTTTCTACCATCAGTACCTCTACCCCAGTCTAGGCCCTGCCACTTCTCTCCTGAACTACAGCTGCATCTTGATTTTCTACCTCCAACCTGTTCTCCTCTAATCCAGGCTCCACACTACAGTCTTAATGATATTCCTACATTTCAAATCTGATTATAGCACTGTGTTGCTTTAATCAGTGACTTCATACCACCCTAGGATTAAGTCCAAGATGCTGAACTTAAGAGGACTTTCACAGAATCGGGACCCTGCCTCTCTGACGAGCATTATCTCACTTCATTCTTCCCCTTACTCTCTACTATAGCCTTCAGCCCACGAGAGACTTTTCTGTTCCTTCTCTGTGTATCATTCCATGCCTTTATACCTGTTTCCCTCGCCCCTAACTGCCGTCTCCTTCTTCTCTCCTTTCTGCCTCTAACCTTTCCATCAGCTAAGTACTCATCCTTTACTTTTCATTTAAATACATCTTCCCCAAGGAGATCTTCCTTATTTTCTGGACCACGTCAGAATCCTTTGCTCTTCATTGTTATTACGTATCTTATTGTAGTGGTTGTTCATTGTGAGCCTACTGTGGCTGATGCTGCTATTTACCTCCCACTAGACATTCATTCCTTCTTTCTTAGCAATAAGAATTCTTATTTTTAGCTGGGCACATTGCTGCATAACAATGACTATATTCTCTCTTTTCCTTTACAGCTCCATTTGCCTTATGATTAATTCTTAGGAAATGAGATAAGTTGAGTGCGATTTCTGAAAACTATCATTAAAGGGAAGGCACATACTCTTCTTTGCCCCTTCCCTTTTCTCCTTCTGCTGACTAGTATGTGAATGTGCTGACTGGCACTTGAGTAGCCATACTGGGTCATGAAGTGGCACTGAGGACAACAGAGCAGCCAGATAGAAGGGACCTGGATTCCTTATGACTGTAGTTTACTACCATATCAGCCCTGGACTCTTGGCTTCCATATTTCCTTTATGTGAGGAAAAAAATAAGCTTCCATCTTTTTTTAAGCTAGTGTTACTTACTCCAGTGTGTATTTTTACTCTGATATAGCTGCTTTTCATCTGAGCCTCTTCTTGTGTTTGGATAATTCTGTACCTTATGAGTCTTACTAGGAGACAGAGCCCCTCTCACAGTAGAAAAGTTGTGTAATCACTCCCTCAGCTTCCCTTGTAGCTGGGGTATGATGTACGATCTAGACTTAACCGAACTGAAGTGTCTGTCTCACTTTTGAATTCATGCGTTAGTGATACAAATAAGTGGAGGCAACAGTGAATTCTTCCTGGCAGTGGCTATAGTAGGTAGAACTTTGGGGGTGGGTGGCAATAGAACTTTCAGGTTGGAGGTGCCATCCTTTGTTTAGGGCCAGTGAGATGACAGTTGTAGCAGTTAAAGCTTGGTGACAGCAGCAGTAAGGTCTTCATTGGACTAGTTCTGTGGTATCATTTTCCATGCTTTTCTCCTTCATTACATAGTTTCTGAGCCTGTTTCTTCAGCATGCCAACAATTCTGTGAACTATCTAACATTTCATTTTTGGTTGAAACTAAGCAAAGGTTTCCGTTGCATGCAGTTAAAATCTTTTACTGATACAGTCATGATCGGTCTTCTCTAGCAGATTATAAATGCTGTCTGGACTGTCTTCTCATCAGTATATCCCCATAGTGGTGGGTAGCATCTCAATGTAGCCTAGATCACTGCCTGGTACATTAAATAGGTACTCAGTTTTTGTTTGTTTGTTTGTTTGTTTTGCGGTACGCGGGCCTCTCACTGTTGTGGCCTCTCCCATTGTGGAGCACAGGCTCCGGACATGCAGGCTCAGCGGCCATGGCTCACTGGTCCAGCCGCTCCACGGCATGTGGGATTTTCCCGGTCCAGGGCACGAACCCTTGTCCCCTGCATCGGCAGGCGGACTCTCAACCACTGCACCACCAGGGAAGCCCTTGTTTGTTTTTTTTTTTTTTTTTTTAAACATCTTTATTGGAGCATAATTGCTTTACAATGGTATGTTAGTTTCAGCTTCACAACAAAATGAATCAGTTATATATATACATATGTTCCCATATCTCTTCCCGCTTGCGTGACCCTCCCTCCCACCCTCCCTATCCCACCCCTCCAGGCGGTCACACAGCACCGAGCTGATCTCCCTGTGCTATGCGGCTGCTTCCCACTAGCTATCTACCTTACGTTTGGTAGTGTATACATGTCCATGCCTCTTTATTGCTTTGTCACCGTTTACCCTTCCCCCTCCCCATAGCCTCAAGTCCATTCTCTAGTAAGTCTGTGTCTTTATTCCTGTTTCACCCCTAGGTTTTTCATGACATTTTTTTTCTTAAATTCCATATATATGTGTTAGCATACGGTATTTGTCTCTCTCTTTCTGACTTACTTCACTCTGTATGACAGACTCTAGGTCTATCCACCTCATTACAAATAGCTCAATTTCGTCTCTTTTTATGGCTGAGTAATATTCCATTGTATATATGTGCCACATCTTCTTTATCCATTCATCCGATGATGGACACTTAGGTTGTTTCCATCTCTGGGCTATTGTAAATAGAGCTGCAATGAACATTTTGGTACATGACTCTTTTTGAATTATGGTTTTCTCAGGGTATATGCCCAGGAGTGGGATTGCTGGGTCATATGGTAGTTCTGTTTGTAGCTTTTTAAGGAACCTCCATACTGTTCTCCACAGTGGCTGTATCAATTTACATTCCCACCAACAGTGTAAGAGGGTTCCCTTTTCTCCACACCCTCTCCAGCATTTATTGTTTCTAGATTTTTTGATGATGGCCATTCTGACTGGTGTGAGATGGTATCTCATTGTAGTTTTGATTTGCATTTCTCTAATGATTAGTGATGTTGAGCATTCTTACATGTGTTTGTTGGCACTCTGTATATCTTCTTTGGAGAAATGTCTATTTAGGTCTTCTGCCCATTTTTGGATTGGGTTGTTTGTTCTTTTGTTATTAAGCTGCATGAGCTGCTTATAAATTTTGGAGATTAATCCTTTGTCAGTTGCTTCATTTGCAAATATTTTCTCCCATTCTGAGGGTTGTCTTTTGGTCTTCTTTATGGTTTCCTTTGCTGCACAAAAGCTTTTAAGTTTCATTAGGTCCCATTTGTTTACTTTTGTTTTTATTTCCATTTCTCTAGGAGGTGGGTCAAAAAGGATCTTGCTGTGATTTATGTCATAGAGTGTTCTGCCTATGTTTTCCTCTAAGAGTTTGATAGTTTCTGGCCTTACATTTAGGTCTTTAATCCATTTTGAGCTTATTTTTGTGTATGGTGTTAGGGAGTGATCTAATCTCATACTTTTACATGTACCTGTCCAGTTTTCCCAGCACCACTTATTGAATAGGCTGTCCTTTCTCCACTGTACATTTCTGCCTCCTTTGTCAAAGATAAGGTGACCATATGTGCGTGGGTTTATCTCTGGGCTTTCTATCCTGTTCCATTGATCTATATTTCTGTTTTTGTGCCAGTACCATACTGTCTTGATTACTGTAGCTTTGTAGTATAGTCTGAAGTCAGGAAGCCTGATTCCTCCAGCTCCATTTTTCGTTCTCAAAATTGCTTTGGCTATTCGGGGTCTTTTGTGTTTCCATACAAATTGTGAGATTTTTTGTTCTAGTTCTGTGAAAAATGCCAGTGGTAGTTTCATAGGGATTGCATTGAATCTGTAGATTGCTTTGGGTAGTAGAGTCATTTTCACAATGTTGATTCTTCCAATCCAAGAACATGGTATATCTCTCCATCTATTTGTATCATTTTTAATTTCTTTCATCAGTGTCTTATAATTTTCTGCATACAGGTCTTTTGTCTCCTTAGGTAGGTTTATTCCTAGGTATTTTATTCTTTTTGTTGCAATGGTAAATGGGAGTGTTTTCTTGATTTCACTTTCAGATTTTTCATCCTTAGTGTATAGGAATGCCAGAGATTTCTGTGCATTAATTTTGTATCCTGCTACTTTACCAAATTCATTGATTAGCTCTAGTAGTTTTCTGGTAGCATCTTTAGGGTTCTGTATGTATAGTATCATGTCATCTGCAAACAGTGACAGCTTTACTTCTTCTTTTCCGATTTGGATTCCTTTTATTTCCTTTTCTTCTCTGATTGCTGTGGCTAAAACTTCCAAAACTATGTTGAATAAGAGTGGTGAGAGTGGGCAACCTTGTCTTGTTCCTGATCTTAGTGGAAATGCTTTCAGTTTTTCACCATTGAGGACGATGTTGGCTGTGGGTTTGTCATATATGGCCTTTATCATGTTGAGGAAAGTTCCCTCTATGCCTACTTTCTGCAGGGTTTTTATCATAAATGGGTGTTGAATTTTGTCAAAAGCTTTCTCTGCATCTATTGAGATGATCATATGGTTTTTCTCCTTCAATTTGTTAATATGGTGTATCACGTTGATTGATTTGCGTATATTGAAGAATCCTTGCATTCCTGGAATAAACCCCACTTGATCATGGTGTATGATCCGTTTAATGTGCTGTTGGATTCTGTTTGCTAGTATTTTGTTGAGGATCTTTGCATCTATGTTCATCAGTGATATTGGCCTGTAGTTTTCTTTCTTTGTGACATCCTTGTCTGGTTTTGGTATCAGGGTGATGGTGGCCTCATAGAATGAGTTGGGGAGTGTTCCTCCCTCTGCTATATTTTGGAAGAGTCTGAGAAGGATAGGTGATAGCTCTTCTCTAAATGTTTGATAGAATTCGCCTGTGAAGCCATCTGGTCCTGGGCTTTTGCTTGTTGGAAGATTTTTAATCACAGTTTCAATTTCAGTGCTTGTGATTGGTCTGTTCATATTTTCTATTTCTTCCTGATTCAGTCTTGGCAGGTTGTGCCTTTCTAAGAATTTGTCCATTTCTTCCAGGTTGTCCACTTTATTGGCATAGAGTTGCTTGTAGTAATCTCTCATGATCTTTTGTATTTCTGCAGTGTCAGTCGTTACTTCTCCTTTTTCATTTCTAATTCTATTGATTTGAGTCTTCTCCCTTTTTTTCTTGATGAGTCTGGCTAATGGTTTATCAATTTTGTTTATCCTTTCAAAGAACCAGCTTTTAGTTTTATTGATCTTTGCTATCGTTTCCTTCATTTCTTTTTCATTTATTTCTGATCTGATTTTTATGATTTCTTTCCTCCTGCTAACTTTGGGGTTTTTTTGTTCTTCTTTCTCTAATTGCTTTAGGTGCAAGGTTAGGTTGTTTATTCGAGATGTTTCCTGTTTCTTAAGGTAAGATTGTATTGCTATAAACTTCCCTCTTAGAACTGCTTTTGCTGCATCCCATAGATTTTGAGTCGTCGTGTCTCCATTGTCATTTGTTTCTAGGTATTTTTTGATTTCCCCTTTGATTTCTTCAGTGATCACTTCGTTATTAAGTAGTGTATTGTTTAGCCTCCATGTGTTTGTATTTTTTACAGATCTTCTCCTGTGATTGATATCGAGTCTCATAGCGTTGTGGTCGGAAAAGATACTTGATACAATTTCAATTTTCTTAAATTTACCAAGGCTTGATTTGTGACCCAAGATATGATCTATCCTGGAGAATGTTCCATGAGCACTTGAGAAAAATGTGTATTCTGTTGTTTTTGGATGGAATGTCCTATAAATATCAATTAACTCCATCTCATTTAATGTATCATTTAAAGCTTGTGTTTCCTTATTTATTTTGATTTTGGATGATCTGTCCATTGGTGAAAGTGGGGTGTTAAAGTCCCCTACTATGAATGTGTTACTGTCGATTTCCCCTTTTATGGTTGTCAGTATTTGCCTTATGTATTGAGGTGCACCTATGTTGGGTGCATAAATATTTACAATTGTTATATCTTCCTCTTGGATCGATCCCTTGATCATTATGTAGTGTCCTTCTTTGTCTCTTCTAATAGTCTTTGTTTTAAAGTCTATTTTGTCTGATATGAGAATTGCTACTCCAGCTTTCTTTTGGTTTCCATTTGCATGAAATACCTTTTTCCATCCCCTTACTTTCAGTCTGTATGTGTCTCTAGGTCTGAAGTGGGTCTCTTGTAGACAGCAAATATATGGGTCTTGTTTTTGTATCCATTCAGCCAATCTGTGTCTTTTGGTGGGAGCATTTAGTCCATTTACATTTAAGGTAATTATCGATATGTGTGTTCCCATTCCCATTTTCTTAATTGTTTTGGGTTTGTTATTGTAGGTCTTTTCCTTCTTTTGTGTTTCTTGCCTAGAGAAGTTCCTTTAGCAGTTGTTGTAGAGCTGGTTTGGTGGTGCTGAACTCTCTCAGCTTTTGCTTGTCTCTAAAGGTTTTAATTTCTCCATCAAATCTGAATGAGATCCTTGCTGGGTAGAGTAATCTTGGTTGCAGGTTTTTCTCCTTCAACACTTTCAATATGTCCTGCCACTCCCTTCTAGCTTGCAGAGTTTCTGCTGAAAGATCAGCTGTTAACCTTATGGGGATTCCCTTGTGTGTTATTTGTTGTTTTTCCCTTGCTGCTTTTAATATGTTTTCTTTGTATTTAATTTTTGACAGTTTGATTAATATGTGTCTTGGCGTATTTCTCCTTGGATTTATCCTGTATGGGACTCTCTGTGCTTCCTGGACTTGATTAACTATTTCCTTTCCCATATTAGGGAAGTTTTCAACTATAATCTCTTCAAATATTTTCTCAGTCCCTTTCTTTTTCTCTTCTTCTTCTGGAACCCCTATAATTCGAATGTTGGTACGTTTAATGTTGTCCCAGAGGTCTCTGAGACTGTCCTCAGTTCTTTTCATTCTTTTTTCTTTATTCTGCTCTGCAGTAGTTATTTCCACTATTTTATCTTCCAGGTCACTTATCCGTTCTTCTGCCTCAGTTATTCTGCTATTGATCCCATCTAGAGTACTTTTAATTTCATTTATTGTGTTGTTCATCGTTGCTTGTTTCATCTTTAGTTCTTCTAGGTCCTTGTTAACTGATTCTTGCATTTTGTCCATTCTATTGTCCATTCTATCTCCAAGATTTCGGATCAACCTTACTATCATTATTCTGAATTCTTTTTCAGGTAGACTGCCTATTTCCTCTTCATTTGTTAGGTCTGATGGGTTTTTATCTTGCTCCTTCATCTGCGGTGTGTTTTTCTGTCTTTTCATTTTGCTTTCATTTTGCTTATCTTACTGTGTTTGGGGTCTCCTTTTTTGCAGGCTGAAGGTTCGTAGTTGTTTTTTGTGTCTGTCCCCAGTGGCTAAGGTTGGTTCAGTGGGTTGTGTAGGCTTCCTGGTGGAGGGTACTAGTGCCTGTGTTCTGGTGGATGAGGCTAGATCTTGTCTTTCTGGTGGGCAGGTCCACGTCTGGTGGTGTGTTTTGGGGTGTCTGTAGACTTATTATGATTTTGGGCCGCCTCTCTGCTAATGGGTGGGGTTGTGTTCCTGTCTTGCTAGTTGTTTGGCATAGGATGTCCAGCACTGTAGCTTGCTGGTCGTTGAGTGAAGCTGGGTGCTGGCGTTGAGATGGAGATCTCTCGGAAATTTTTGCTGTTTGATATTATGTGTAGCTGGGAGGTCTCTTGTGGATCAGTGTCCTGAAGTTGGCTCTCCCACCTCAGAGGCACAGCACTGACTCCTGGCTGCAGCACCAAGAGCCTTTCATCCACAGGGCTCCTTAATTTGGGATGATTGTTGTCTATTCATGTATTCCACAGATGCAGGGTATATCAAGTTGATTGTGGAGCTTTAATCCGCTGCTTCTGAGGCTGCTGGGAGAGATTTCCCTTTCTCGTCTTTGTTCTCACAGCTCCCAGGGGCTCAGCTTTGGATTTAGCCCCGCCTGTGCGTGTAGGTCCCCGGAGGGCGTCTGTTCTTTGCTCAGACAGGACGGGGTTAAAGGAGCCGCTGATTCGGAGGCTCTGGCTCACTCAGGCCCGGGGGGTAGGGAGGGGCACGGAGTGTGGGGCGGGCCTGCGGCGGCAGAGGCCGGCGAGACGTTGCAGCCTGAGGCGCGCCTGTGCGTTCTCCCGGGGGAGCTGTCCCTGGATCCCGGGACCCCGGCAGTGGCGGGCTGCACAGGCTCCCCGGAAGGGCGCGCGGCCAGTGACCTGCGTTCGCACACAGGCCTCCCGGTGGCGGCAGCAGCGGCCCTAGCGTCCCATGTCTGTCTCTGGGCTCCGCACCTCCAGCCGCGGCTCGCGCCCGTCCCCGGAGCTCTCCCAAGCAGCGTTCCCAATCCCCCCTCCTCGCGCACCAGGAAACAAAGAGGGACGTAAAAGTCTCTTGCCTCTTCGGCAGTTCCAGACCCCCCCCCCCCCCACTCTCTCCCGGCCAGCCGCGGTGCACCAACGCCCTGCAGGCTGTGTTCACGCCGCCAACCTCAGTCCTCTCCCGGCGCTCCGACAAAAGCCGGAGCCTCAGCTCCCAGTCCCGCCCGCCCCGGCGGGCGAGCAGACAAGCCTCTCGGCTGGTGAGTGCCGGTCGGCCCGATCCTCTGCGCTGGAATCTGTCCGCTTTGGCCTCCGCACCCCTGTTGCTGTGCTCTCCTCCGCGGCTCCCCCCTTGTTTGTTTTTAATAAATGAGGAATCCGTGCCTCTGATCTCAACTCTTTTACCTACCCCAGTAATTTCACTTTAGCTCCAGTAATCTTCTGAAATTGCTCTTGGTAAGATCACTGCCAGTATTCTGCTTTCCAGATCCAGTGTTTTCACTATAACTTGATGAACTTCTTTAAAGCTTTGAACACACTATCCTTCCTGGTTCTCATTTTACCATTCTGATTATTTTCTTTTCAGGTTTCTGAAGTTATTCCTCATTATCTGCCAGCTGTTATATTTTAGTGATCCCCCAGAATTCTTTATTCAGCTCACCCACTCCTATGGCATCAGTTACTCTACATGATGATGATTACCAAAAGTTATCTTCTACCCAGATCTCTCTTTTGAGCTTCAAACCATTATATCCAGCTGCCCACTCAATATCTCCATCTGGATATCCCACAAACCTCTCACACTCAACATATCCTACATGCCTAAAATTAAACAAGTTTTGTTGTCCTTCCCCAATAGACAGATACTGTAGATATGGCTATTAAATCATTTGCTTAATCTAATTATCAACAGATTAGCTGAAATTAAGTTAATGTACATGGTGCAAATTCACAGTTAAGATTTATTTTCAGATATTTTTTCTTTCTTTAGTACTTTCGTTTTTTTGGTTTTTTAACAGTTTATTTTTTTGAAGTATAGTTGATTTACAATGTTGTGTTAATTTCTGCTGTACAGCAAAATGATTCAGTTATATATGGTATATATAAATTCTTTTTCATTTTAGTCTAGTACTTTCTATTTTTCTATCAGTGTACAATTAAGACTATAGATAATTTCCAAAAATTCTGTTTAGTACCAGGAATTTACTACTGAGCGTAGACACAAATAATATTAGTATTGTATGTTGAATAGACCAAAACTAGAATACATTTGCATCTATATTAGTCTATATTGAGAAATCATTTTAATTACATTTTAAACAATTTTAATTTACCATTTTTATTTAGTAGAAATTTTAATCTTTTCGAAGTAGAATTTAGCTTTCAGAAAAATGTGATATAAAAGTAGTCAAACTTTATTTCTTACATAAAAATTTCACCTATAATCTCACTTATTCACCTTGACATTTTCAATTAAGTTTTTTGAAAATTATAACAATAATTTGCTTTAACAAATTTGTATATTGCCTGAACTCTCTAGGTAGCAATCATGTAAATAGCATGACAGGTAGTTTCAGTTAGAAACCTCTTCAACAGTTTGGTTACATTGTAAGAAAAACTTCTTCATATTGGAGAATTATTAAGCCACGTAAACAAATAAAAATTGGTTGTTATTGTTGCAAACATTCAAACAGAGAAGTTGAGAAAATTATTGAAATTTGCAGAGTAGCTTTTTATATTTAATCACCCTCAGAAAACAGCTGATGCAAAAAATATGTTAATGCAGTTTTATTCATTTGAAACCGTTAAGCTGAATTAGATTTTTTTTTCAAACAATTTATGGAAGCACGGTAGTTTCTTTTGGATTTTAATTTTGTCTAATGTTCAAAAGTACATAAAAAGAAATTTTTCCCTTTATAATAATTTCTTTCAACTCTCTTAAAATAAGGTATTTTAAGAGTTCCCTGTGTTGATATATTGATAAAATGCTGTGTGTTGTATACTTGGATTATATTAAAGCTAGTGGATTTATTTCTAACTATTATTCTTTTCTGTTAGACATCTGTTTGAAGGTTTAAAGATTCTTTTTTTTCTAAATTTTTTTATTTATTATTTTTGACTGCATTGGGTCTTCATTGCTGCATGCAGGCTTTCTCTAGTTGTGGTGAGCATGGGCTACTCTTTGTAGTGGTGTGCGCTTCTCATTGTGGTGGCTTCTCTTTCTTGTGGAGTGCGGGGCCTAGAGCGCATGGGCTCTAGGGCACTCGGGCTTCAGTAGTTGTGGCATGTGGGCTCTAGGGCGTGCGAGCTTTAGTAGTTGTGGCGCACGGGCTTACTTGCTCCGCAGCATGTGGGATCTTCCTGGACCAGGGATCAAACCTGTGTCCCCTGCATTGGCAGACAGATTCTTAATCACTGCGACACCAGGGAAGTCCTGAAGATTCTGAATAAAGCCAGTTTTTAAATTCATTGCTGTGAATCATATGACATTGAATATGCTTGTACAGTCACGTATTCTATGGACCTTTGCTGTGCATCACTGGAGCCTAGCTAAGATATCTTTTGGTCCTGATTGTTCCCAAGTTTATCTCTTCCTTTTGTAGAGTTAGGAATTCATGGAAGTAAAATCAGAATTCATAGGAGTAGTAGAAAACATAAAGCTAGAAATTTGAAAAGGTACTGAGAAGTTTCAGTGAGGTTTGTATAATTTATGTGTATGTCATATACAAAGCATCTTTATAGGTATTCTGTTTTATACAGTGGACCTTGGCACAGTTCCTGTTGGAGACTGTTGAATTTGATCGTAGGCCATTTTTCAATTTTTATTTTGGCATAGTTGTTAACTCTTATTTGAGGCTAGTTTGGAAATGCCAAAACTGATAAACTTTCTATTATTGTTAATTACCTATATAACAGACCTTGGGTTTTAAAAGTTTAGGATAATGTTAAACTCTAACCACTTACAGGGAGAAGAGAATTTCTTTTGCATATGTTTAATATTCATTGAACACCCATGATATAGACATTAAATAAGAATGTGGATTCTTTGTTTCTCCACAACTTTCTTGTTCATTACCTGTTGAGACCAAATTGAAGTAAAAGAACTATCACAAGCAAGATTGATTTTTTGGACATTTTCTGACTTTGTTCTGAAATAGATATGCTTAGGTATGAACTCCTATTAACCCTGAAAGTGTGTACTACTAATGGTAGAATTTGTTTTAAAAACTGAGTGACTGAACCAATGTATACTTACCTGATATACTATTTTTAATTACTTTAACAATGTTATTAAATGTAATACCCAATCTCTTGTATATATTTTTATCTTTAATAGGAGATTCATGGAAACAAGTAGATTGTTTAAATATTTCTTGACCTTCACCACTACTCAAAAATCTTTCCACATTATTGCACAGAAAATTCTACATGTCAGAATAGCAATTGTACTCTAAATTTCCAAACTTCTATTTAAAGGACGATTTAAAATCTCGAGGGAAGAAGTTAAACAATAATAATTGTGAATTATATTTTAATAATTAAATACTTTGCTAGTAGGATTTTTTAAATGATTCATACAGAAGTAAAAATAATTTTTTTTTATGTAAAAGTAGAAAAAGATGAAAGGCAGCAGAGGTAGGGAGTGGGATGCTATGTAAATTGGGGATGCAGTAGGCTGAAATTACATAACTATATGTTGGGGGAAATAGGACTAATTTCAGTGAAATCCTGTTGGATGGTTGCCGTGGTTGCATGTGTATTGAAATTATAATAATGACATTTCTGGTAGGTGGCAGCCAAGTAACGTGAAAGCTGGTAGCAAATAACTATGAAGTGGGAAAACTATGGATTAACTGTCAGGAGGGAATTTGAAGCTTTGTTCTTTTTTGACTCATTTTGCATTCTATCGCGCTAACATATTCTGTCTTGAAGTGCTGCATTTCTTAAGGTGGTTTATGCTTAAACAGTTGCTGTGGTTTCCCCTGCTGTCATGGTAGGATTCTCTGGGACAGTTCTCTCCTCAAAGCTGGAGGCTCCCAAATCAAATGCTACTTTGTTTTCTAATCATCTAAATGTAACCTAAAGTGACTAAAGCTTGTAGTTTTAGATATGAACTTGACTTATGAATATAGATTATAATAAGGGAGTTTGAGTTTAGGGGCCAATGCTATGTTGGAAAGGTAAAGAATAACAATGACTCTTAGGTGTGTGTTTTTTAAAGGATTGGTAGGTTGCTTGTGCCTGGGTAGCCTGTACTTCTCACTGTACCTCTGATGTATCTGGGATGTCTAGCCCCTGAGTGCCTGGCCACTCTTGATAACTGTGAGCACTATCCCAGCAAAAGTACTTATTTTTTCCTCTCTATCCCTCTGTTGTAGTTTAGGGGCTCAACATTTGCCTCAGATCATAAATATCTTCTTTTCTCTATTTTTAATTCTTCTTTTTTTACTCCTCCTCTATTAAGATAAGTTAAGCATGAGACAGCCTACAATAAATAGTAGGTTACAGTAAATCAACTATATTCCAATGAAAATTTTTAAAAAATAGTAGGTTCCACAAGAATTGACTATGTGCTAATAAAATTATTTTGGAATAGCACAAATTCATATTAATGTTATGTTGACAGTGTGTATAAGAGCAAAATAAAAACCTCATACTCAGAGAGTTAAGCATTGGAGTCCTTTCTGTATAAACTTATAATCTTAAATTAAAAATCTATGTAGAAATTTTGAACTAAAATGTAATCAAGCAGATTATTGATTCGGATTTTCTTTGGACATACCGGTAATTTGATATAAATTGACTTTTGCTAAATCAGATAACTGCAGAATTTTTGAACTAAAATAGATGTGTGATTTTATGTGAAATTTCAGAAGCAGCAGTAGTAATTACAGGTGTTTCAAGGTATACTGGAGCCAGCTTGCAATGGCTTATAAGAGCTAATTGTTAACTTTTCAGGAATTTTGTGTGCTGGTTATTCAATACAGACATTATTAAAAATTAAATCATATAAATGTATAATTAAGTTATATTAAAAACAAAGATAATACATACTTAAAATTCATTACTTTATAATTAATTGACTACATTTTACTATTATCTGTGCCCTTGAGGTTATTTATACCTATTGTATCTTTACGGTAGAATACTATATCATGGTGGACTACTGTGCATCTCCTCAAACTCCATGTTCAGTGACATCATGTTAGTAGCTTGAACTTGGCCATGGTGGGAAGTTTATACCACAGAAATTAGCAAATGCTACAAATCAGAGTTTGATATATTGTTTTGTTGATTGCACTTAAAGTAATAGAAAAAAAGGTTAATAAATGCATAGTGTACCTATACTCATTATATTGTAAATTGCATAAAAATTGAGGAAATAGTCTTTCAATATTAAAAAACTGTAATACAATCAACACTCATGGAATTATACCTGGAGATCTGGTTGTTAAATATTTGCTAGCATACCACTGGTTTAAATTCATCAAACTTTGTTAATTTTTTAATTAATAAGTTAAGATTTAACATAAATGCTTTAAATTTAAGCTACACAAATGGCAATAAAATATATTTTTATTCATCCAATATGTTACTACCCAGAGCATGAGGTGTATTTATGCATTTATGACAAAAAGCTAGCTTGTAGTTTTCTTAAATTTTAATATCCTCAACAACCTTTATATTAGAATTTCCATAAGTGACTGATCAAAGTAACAGAAACTTTAAAAATAATGACAGCAGAAACATGAGTTGTATCCTGGAGATTCTGATTCCATAGGTTTATGGATGGCCTAAGAACCTGGCATTTTAGAAACCTTCCCTGGTGGTACCAATCATCAGCTAGGCTTAGGAATCACTGTATGGCATAATTTCCAGTGCCTTTTTTGCATACTGAAGACCTTTACTTAGAACAAGTAAAATAAAAAAGATAGAAGGAGCTTTTGCAACCTTTGTGCTGTTCATCTGTTGAGTTTGACACTATTGTGTGTCTCATGTTGGCACTATTAGAAAACCATGAGCAGTATACTGTGAAGATCTTTTTAGTTTATCACTAAGAAAGTTTTATCCAAATGAAGTATCCGTACACACACAAAGAGTCTGAAGATTTGCTTTCTTGTCCTGATTCTGTCATTTTGGGGTTCTGTTACCTTGCATGTGTAATTCTCATTCTCTTTAAAAGCTTCCATTTCTTCATCCATTATATAAAGAGATTATACTAGATAATCTTTAAGATAGAAAAGATGATTGATCAAAATATTACCTTTTATTCATAGGAATTAATTTTCCAGTGCTGCTTCTGAGTCCACTGAGTATCTTAACCCACAAAGAAAATTAGAGTGATTGTAATTTTTCACTTATTTCTTTTACTGTATGATGGGGATAATAATAGTACACATCATTTTAGTGTTATTTTTGAGTTTCGGTAAGTAAATTTATTAGTGTTTAAAAGAATTTCTGGCACAAAGTACGTGCTGTATAAATATTAGCTGCTATTCTACCTTCCTTCTCTTTTCCTTCTCCTCCCCCTTCCCTTTACTTTTCTTGCCTCTACTTCTTCCCCTACTGTAGCTTACTCTTCATTTTCTGTCCCTTTCTTTTTCACGGAGGGTTGATGGTTCATATTAAACTACCACCCTTTTCCTTCTTCTCAAGTGGAGTATTGAGAAATAGTCTTTAAAAGTGCAGTATGGGGCTTCCCTGGTGGCGCAGTGGTTGAGAGTCTGCCTGCCGATGCAGGGGACACGAGTTCATGCCCTGGTCCGGGAGGATCCCACGTGCCGCGGAGCGGCTGGGCCCGTGAGCCATGGCTGCTGAGCCTGCGCGTCCGGAGCCTGTGCTCCGCAGCGGGAGAGGCCACAACAGTGAGAGGCCCGCGTACTGCAAAAAAAAAAAAAAAAAGTGCAGTATAATTCAATAAGTTTATAACAGATTAAGAACTTTAAAATCTCCTTGTAAGACTTCTTTTTCCATCAACAAAACAGACTAAAACCTGAAAATCTCTTCTGCTACAAAATATTTTGTAGTGCTGGATGAAATATAACCTTTTTTAAATGTCCAGCTGAGATACATATACATATGTATTTTTTAAATAAATGATTTTTACATATACCATTATAAATGAGATTAGCTTTATTTTTCCCTTTTTGTACTGGCCTCCTATGCTTTTGGTATCAGATTATGCTAGCTTCTTAAAAAGAACTGAGGCATTTTTCCTCTTTCTCTATTCTTTGGAATAGATTGTATGAAAAAGGGTTACCTGTTCCTGGAAAATACACCTGTTAGACTTTCTGAGTTAGTGTGTTTTTTTACAGGAAGATTTTTGACAATTAATTCAATTTCTTTAATAGTTGCAGGTTCTATTTAGTTTTTCCAATCTTCTTTGATTCATAATTATAATTTATATATTTTAGAAAATTGTTCAGTTTAACATTTCAAATTTATTGGCATAAAATTGTTTATATTTTCTTACACTTTTACATATATTTGTGTATATTTAATAGTATTTATTTATGCCATCCCATTTAAAACTTGACTAATTAATAAGAAATTTGTCTATAATTCTTTGAAGACCCAGCTTTCAACTTTATAGTTTCTTTTTTATTGTTTATTTATTTTGTATTTCATTAAACATTCTCTTCTTGTTATTCCATTTATTATCCTTCCTTTGTTTTTCTCTCCTGTTGATGTTATTTTTATAATTTCTTGAATTAATTTTAGATCATCAATTTTTACCTTTTTGGTTTTTGATATAAACATTTAGGGCTATATGTTTTCCTATAAATAATAATTTGGATACATGTCTCAATACTTGGTACACTATACTGTGCTCATCTGATAAAGTTTTTAACTGTCTTATAATTTCCATTATGAATTCTTCTTTGACCCATTAATTATTTTGAACTTTTTTTTTAAGTTCCCAGGTGTATTAGGACACTTGATTTGGTGCTTCTTTTATTACTGATATCTCATTTCTAACATTTTGGCACAGTATTAATTTCCTATTGCTGCTGTACAAATTATCACAACTTTAGTGGCTTAAAACTACACAAATTTATTTTCTTACAGTTCTGAAGATTGGAAGTCCAAAATCAGTCTCTCTGGCTTAAAATCATGGTGTTAGTAGGACAGTGTCCCTTCTGGAGGCTCTAGAGAAGAATCTGTTTTCTCTCCTTTTTTGGCCTCTGGTGACCACCTGCATTTCTTGGCCTGTGGCTCCTTCCTCCGCATTAATATCTCTCTCTGACCTTCAAACCTCTGCTTCTGTACTCATATCTCCTTCTCTTACTCTGACTGTCCTGCCTTCTTCTTATCACTCTTGTGATTTTTTTGGGTCTACTAGGTAATTCAGGATAATCTCCCCAACTCAAGGCTCTTAATTTAGTCTACAGGGTCCTTTTTGCCGTATAAGGTAACACAGGTTCCAGAGATTAGAACATGGACATCTATGAGGGGAACATTATTCTGCCAATCACAGACACTATGTTTAGAGTATGTTCATGTGACATATAGGTTTTGGTATTTTTTCAGACTGTCTTTGTAGCTCAGTTAGTGCATCATTAAATTTTATTAAGATTCCGTATATGCTTGAAAAGAACCTGGTTGTGGATATGTAGTTTTCTGCAAGATTATATTTACAAAATCAAGCTTGTTATATATGTAGTGTCCAGAGTTTTCAAATCTTTACTGATTTTTATTTCTTCATTAGATTATGAGAGAAGTATGTTAAGATTTCTTATTTTTTTCAATATTAGTATATATCGGCTTGTAGTTCTATCAATTTTTGCTTTATGTATATTGAGACTCTGTTGGTAGATGTGTTTAGCTTCAGGATTGTTTTGCATTCCAGTAAAATTTCCCTTTTATCATTAATGGCCCTTTCAAAATCTATTAATGCTTTTGTCTATGTTAATACTGCCTATACCAGCTTCATTTTGGTTAATATTTGTCGGGTATATCTTCTCTTATCCCTTTATTTTCTTTTTTGTGTGTGTATATTTTAATGTTTTAGGTAATCTCTTATAAACAGCATAAAAGTATAAATGTTTAAATATTCTAAGATTTTTCAGTCTTTTAATAGGTTAGTGTAATCTTTTTTTTATTATTTTATATTTTATGATATGTTTGGACTTATTTCTATCACTTTATTCATGTTTTCTCTTAATCATGCCTTTACTTCTGTCTTTACCAGCCCTCTCTGACTGATACATTTTTCTATGTTATTTCCCCTCCCCAACCTTTCCCCTTTTACTGTTTTGGATGTTATACATTCTGTTTCTCTTCCTCAGTATACTATTTGGTGTGTAACATGCATGTTTGACTTAACAAAGTCTGAAGTTAATATCTCTGTTGAGCCTCTTCAAAACAAAATAAAGACCTTGAAATTTCATCTTTGAATACCATCCCCTTTTGCACCTTCCTTGTATTCTCTAGCATTTTATTTTCCCTTTGTTTTTAAATGACTTCCATATTAGACAGGGTTATCCAGAGAAACAGAACCAACAGGAGAGAGAGAGAGATTTATTTTAAGAAATTGGCTCATACAATGTTGGAGGCTTGGTAAATCCAAAATCTGCAGAGTAGGGCAGCAGGCTGGAGATCCAGGGATGAATTACAGTCCAAGTCCAAAGGCAGTCTGTTGTCAGAATTTCTTCTTGCTTGGGTGAAGTCAGTCTTTATTATGGTCTTGAACTGATTGGATGAGACTCACCCACATTATGGAAAGTAATCTGCTCTGCTCAAAGTCCACCAATTTAAATGTTAATCTCATACAAAATGTGCCTTCACCAAAACATCTAGAATAATGTTTGACCAAATATCTGGACACCATGGCCTAGTCATGTTGACACATTAAAATTAACCATTACACTCTCCAAATTATTCAGTTTTATTGTTACTGTTCTTAAGATTCTGTGTTTAATTTAGCTTTACCGATATGCTTGCCAATATTTGCTCACACAATTTATTCTTGCATTTCACTTTCCTTTTTATGTTCAATTTTCTTTCTTTAATGGATCTTTCCTGAGAGTCTATGGGAAATACATTCTCAATTTTCATTTTTCTGAAAATATCTTTATTTTGTCCTCAAACTTGAATGATGGTTTACCTGGGTATAGAATTCTTGGTTAACATGTCTATTTCCTCAGCCCTTTGAAGGTATTGTCTGTTGTTTTCTAGCATTTGTTGTTACTTATGAGAAATCTACCTTCAATGTAACTGTCTCTTTTGTAGGCATGCTGCCCTTTTTTTTGCTGATTGTTTTTAAGATCCTTTCTTTGTCTTTGATGTTCTGCATTTTTCATTACAGCTTATTTAGGTATGGATTTCTTGTTATTTATCCTGATTTTTCTCATTCCTGGACCAGGGAAGGGGCTCATGTGGCTCATCAATTTTGGAAACTATCGGCCATTATCTTTTCAAATATTGCGTCCTTCTCCCTTTCTCTGTCATTTCCTCTGGAATGACTATTAAAGATATTCATTCTCAACTGTTCATCTCCGAGTGACTTTACATATCTGTGTTTCAGCTTTTCCAAAGAATATAGATTTTGTGATTAAATATGAATTTGTTTAATTATTAAAAAAATAAAGATATTCATTCTCTATATCCCTTGAGGTTTTCTTTTTCATCAATGTTTATTTTATTTATTTGTTCATTAAGTTTCTTTTTGGCTCTTTCAAAAATATGTTAGTTCTTTTTCCATATGACCAGTTTTTTCATTGTTTTTTCTCTCCTTTTAAAAATCTGTAATCATTCTAAACATTCTTATTGTTTGAGTCACTTTCACATTATTCTGTTTGTAGTTTTTGGAAGCTCCTTTGTATCTTTATTTCACCAGCTAAAACTCTCCCTTCATGGTGCCTTCTTCAAGGTGTAATTTTTTTATGATGAACTCATCTTTAGTAGGAATTATTTCTTTCATGGAAATCCAGTGTAGTATCTGAGTATCACTATAGGGCTGTTTACACTTACATCTTCTGGATCTTTAACGATTTCAAATATCCAGCCAGATTTTATATTATTTTTAAATTTATGAAATTCATACTGTGCTATTGTGTAAATTTGAAACCCTCACATATATGTGATACTCCTCTAGAGTTTTTGATTTCTTACTGGAGACTCCCCCGCACCCCGCATCCCCCAGCCCATTAAAGGCCTCAGACTGGCTTCTTTGCTCCTTCTCAGAGTTCGTGGGGCAGAGTTTTTTGGTTACTTTTTCATGAGTAGCACAGCTCTTTGGTGCTGTGAGCTTTATGCAGATGCTCACAGGTAAAGTTATGTCTCCTCTCCCCCTCACCACCCCACTTCCCCACAAGAGATTTTAAAACTATATATCCCAGCCTTCAGCCCTTAGGGCTTAGAGCTGGGTCTGAAACACTGTGCATTGCCACTGTTTCAACTCAAGCTTAGGGCGCTGGCTTTGATGTCTTGTCTGTTTCCAGCACTTGAGGAACTTCCCTTTCTTTAACTTTTTTAAAAAAAATTTTAGCAATGTATTATTTTTAAAGTATTTTATCTATCATTTTTATATGTTTGAAGCAGGAAGGAAGCCCCTACACATCAGCTTGGACTACCATGTTGTAAGAATTGTCTGTGTTGTTTTGGAAATATTGAAGAAATTTGATTGAATCTTAGTGTCTTTATGTTTTAAGAATGCTGATTGATTTTCTATATTAATACTTTGAAAAAAATCTATTTTAGAATTATTTTAACTTTTCCCCTTCTAGTGGGATTTTTAAACTTTATTTTTTGCAAGTATCTGTACATAAATATTCAATAAATGTTTCTCTAAGTGAAAATAAGTTGATGTGTACTTTGTGCCAAACAGTGTTCTAGATGATTTTAATTAGAGTATTTGCTTTGGGACTCTTGTGTATTAGAGTTAGACCTAAAGACCCTACCAAACTTTATTCTAATGCCAATCTGTGGTATGTAGTATTATTATCACTGTTTTACTGATGAGGTAATTAAGACATTGAGAAAGAAACTTGCCCAAAATCATGGCCAGCAGGTAGCAGAGCTGGATTTGAACTGAGTCTCTCTCCAGGAGTCTCTATTCCTTTTTTTTTTTTTTTTCTTGACATCTTTACTGCAGTATAATTGCTTTACAATGGTGTGTTAGTTTCTGCTTTATAACAAAGTGAATCAGCAATACATATACATATATCCCCATATCTCCTCCCTCTTGTGTCTCCCTCCCTCCCTCCCTATCCCACCCCTCTAGGTGGTCACAAACACCAAGCTGATCTCCCTGTGCTATGCGGCTACTTCCCATTAGCTATCCATTTTACATTTGGTAGTATATATAAGTCCATGCCACTCTCTCACTTCGTCCCAGCTTACCCTTCCCCCTCCCCGTGTTCTCAACTCCATTCTCTACATCTGTGTCTTTATTCCTGTCCTGCCCCTAGGTTCCTCAGAACCTTTTTTTTTTTTTAGATTCCATATATATGTGTTAGTATATGGTGTTTGTTTTTCACTTTCTGACTTACTTCACTCTGTATGACAGACTCTAGGTCCATCCACCTGACTACAAATAACTCAATTTCGTTTCCTTTTATGGCTGAGTAATATTCCATTGTATACATGTGCCACATCTTCTTTATCCATTCATCTGTTGATGGACACTTAGGTTGCTTCCTTATCCTGGCTATTGTACATTGCGGTACATGACTCTTTTTGAATTATGGTTTTCTCAGGGTATATGCCCAGTAGTGGGATTGCTGAGCTGTATGGTAGTTCTATTTTTAGTTTTTTAAGGAACCTCCATACTGTTGTCCATAGTGGCTGTATCAATTTACATTCCCACGAACAGTGCAAGAGGGTTCCCTTTTCTCCACACCCTCTCCAGCATTATTGTTTGTAGATTTTTTGATGACGGCCATTCTGACTGGTGTGAGGTGATACCTCATTGTAGTTTTGATTTGCATTTCTCTAATGATTAGTGATGTTGAGCATCGTTTCATGTGTTTGTTGGCAGTCTGTATATCTTCTTTGGAGAAATGTCTACTTAGGTCTTCTGCACATTTTTGTACTGGGTTGTCCGTTTTTTTGATATTGAGCTGCATGAGCTGCTTGTAAATTTTGGAGATTACTCCTTTGTCAGTTGCTTCATTTGCAGATATTATCTCCCATTCTGAGGGTGGTCTTCTCATCTTTTTTAATGGTTTCCTTTGCTGTGCAAAAGCTTTTAAGTTTCATTAGGTCCCATTTGTTTATTTTTATTTTTATTTCCAATTCTCTAGGAAGTTGGTCAAAAAGGATCTTGCTGTGATTTATGTCATAGAGTGTTATGCCTATGTTTTCCTCTAAGAGTTTTATAGTGTCTGGTCTTACATTTAGTTCTTTAATCCATTTTGAGTTTATTTTTGTGTATGGTGTTAGGGAGTGTTCTAATTTCATTCTTTTACATGTAGCTGTCCAGTTTTCCCAGCACCACATATTGAAGAGGATGTCTTTTCTCCATTGTATATTCTTGCTTTATCAAAGATAAGGTGACCATATGTGCATGGGTTTATCTCTGGGCTTTCTATCCAGTTCTGTTGATCTATATTTCTGTTTTTGTGCCAGTACCATACTGTCTTTTTTTTTTTTTAATAAATTTATTTTATTTATTTATTTTTGGCTGTGTCGTGTCTTTGTTGCTGCGTGCAGGCTTTCTCTAGTTGTGGCAAGCGGGGGCTACTCTTCGTTGCGGTGCGTGAGCTTCTCATTGCGGTGTCTTCTCTTGTTGTGGAGCACGGGCTGTAGGCTCGTGGCCTTCAATAGTTGCAGCACGTGAGCTCAGTAGTTGTGGCTCATGGGCTCTAGAGCGCAGGCTCAGTAGTTGTCACTCACAGGCTTAGTTGCTCCGCAACATGTGGGCTCTTCCTGGACCAGGGATTGAACCTGTGTCCCCTGCATGGGAGGCGGACTCTCAACCACTGTCCCTAGGGAAGTCCCTACCATACTGCCACCAGGGAAGTCCCTACCATACTGTCTTGATTACTGTAGCTTTGTAGTACAGTCTGATGTCCGGGAGACTGATTCCTCCAGCTCTGTTTTTCTCTCTCAATATTGCTTTGGCTATTTGGGGTCCTTTGTGTTTCTATACAAATTGTAAAATTTTTTGTTCTAGTTTTGTGAAAAATGCCAGTGGTAGTTGATGGGGAATGCATTGAATCTGTAGATTGCTTTGGGTAGTATAGTCATTTTCACAATGTTGATTCTTCCAATCCAAGAACATGGTATATCTCTCCATCTGTTGGTATCATCTTTAATTTCTTTCATCAGTGTCTTATAGTTTTCTGCAGACAGATCTTTTGTCTCCTTAGATAGGTTTATTCCTAGGTATTTTATTCTTTTTGTTGCAATGGTAAATGGGAGTATTTCCTTAATTTCTCTTTAACATTTATCATCATTAGTGTATAGGAATGCAAGAGATTTCTGTGCATTAATTTTGTATCCTGATACTTTAGCAAATTCACTGATTAGCTCTAGTAGTTTTCTGTTAGCATCTTTAGGATTCTCTATGTATAGTATCATGTCATCTGCAAACAGTGGCAGCTTTACTTCTTCTTTTCCAATTTGTATTCCTTTTATTTCTTTTTCTTCTCTAATTGCTGTGGATAAAACTTCCAAAACTATGTTGAATAATAGTGCTGAGAGTGGGCAACCTTGTTCCTCATCTTAGTGGAAATGGTTTCAATTTTTCACCATTGAGAATGATGTTGGCTGTGGGTTTGTCATATATGGCCATTATTATGTTGAGGTAAGTTCCCTCTATGCCTAGTTTCTGGAGGGTTTTTATCATAAATGGGTGTTAAATTTTGTTGAAAGATTTTTCTGCATCTACTGAGATGATCATATGGTTTTTCTTCTTCAATTTGTTCATATGGTTTATCACATGCATTGAGTTGCGTATATTGAAGAATTCTTGCATTCCTGGGATAAACCCCACTTGATCATGGTGTATGATCTTTTTAATGTGCTGTTGGATTCTGTTTGCTATTGGCCTGTAGTTTTCTTTCTTTGATATTGGCCTATAGTTTTCTTTCTTTGTGACATCTTGGTCTGGTTTTGGTATCAGGGTGATGGTGGCCTCATAGAATGAGTTTGGGAGTGTTCCTCCCTCTGTATATTTTGAAGAGCTTGAGAAGGATAGGTGTTAGCTCTTCTCTAAATGTTTGATATAGAATTTGCCTGTGACACCATCTGGTCCTGGGCTTTTGTTTGTTGGAAGATTTTTAATCACAGTCTCAATTTCAGTGCTTGTGATTTGCCTGTTTCTTCCTGGTTCATTCTTGGAAGGTTGTGCTTTTCTAAGAATTTGTCCATTCTTCCAGGTTGTAATCTTATTGGCATATAGTTGCTTGTAGTAATCTCTTATGATCCTTTGTATTTCTGCAGTGTCAGTTGTTACTTCTCCGTTTTCATTTCTAATGCTATTGAGTTGGGTCTTCTCCCTTTTTATCTTGATGAATCTGGCTAATGGTTTATCAATTTCGTTTATCTTCTCAAAGAACCAATTTTTACTTTTATTGATCTTTGCTATTGTTTCCTTTATTTCTTTTTCATGTATTTCTGATCTGATCTTTATGCTTGCTTTCTTTCTGCTAACTTTGAGGTTATTTTGTTCTTTCTCTCATTGCTTTAGGTTTAAGGTTAGATTGTTTATTTGAGATGTTTCTTGTTTCTTGAGGTAGGATTGTATTGCTATAAAGTTCCCTCTTAGAACTGCTTTTGCTGCATCCCATAGGTTTAGGTCGTCGTGTTTTCATTGTCATTTGTTTCTAGGTATTTTTTGATTTCCTCTTTGATTTCTTCAGTGATCTCTTGGTTATTAAGTAGTGTATTGTGTAGCCTCCATGTGTTTGTGTTTTTTACAGAATTTTTCCTGTAATTGATATGTAGTCTCATAGTGTTGTGGTCAGAAAAGATAGTTGATACGATTTCAATTTTCTTAAATTTATCAAGGCTCTTTTGTGACCCAAGATATGATCTATCCTAGGGAATGTTCCATGAGGACTTGAGAAGAAAGTGTATTCTGTTGTTTTTGGATGGCATATCCTATAAATATCAGTTAAGTCCATCTTGTTTAATGTATCATTTAAAGCTTGTGTTTCCTTATTTACTTTGACTTTGGATGATCTGTCCATTGGTGAAAGTGGGGTGTTAAAGTCCCCTACTATGATTGTGTTACTGTCGATTTCCCCTTTTATGACTGTTAACATTTGTTATGTATTGAGGTGCTCTTACGTTGGCTGCATAAATATTTACAGTTGTTATATCTTCTTCTTGGATTGATCCCTTGATCATTATGTAGTGTCCTTGTCTCTTGTAATAGTCTTTATTTTAAAGTTTATTTTGTCTGATATGAGAATTGCTACTTCCGCTTTCTTCTGATTTCCATTTGCATGGAAAGGCTTTTTCCATCCCCTCACTTTCAGTCTGTATATGTCGCTAGGTCTGAAGTGGGTCTCTTGTAGACAGCATATATATGGGTCTTGTTTTTGTATCCATTCAGCCAGTCTATGTCTTTTGGTGGGAGCATTTAATCCATTTACATTTAAGGTAATTATCAGTATGTATGTTCCTATTACCATTTTCTTAATTGTTTTGGGTTTGTTATTGTAGGTCTTTTCCTTGTCATGTGTTTCCTGCCTAGAGAAGTTCCTTTAACATTTGCTTTAAAACTGGTTTGGTGGTGCTGAATTCTCTTAGCTTTTGCTTGTCTGTAAAGGTTTTAATTTCTCTGTTGAATCTGAATGATATCCTTGCTGCATAGATTAATCTTGGTTGTAGGTTTTTCCCTTTCATCACTTTAAATATGTCCTGCCACTCCCTTCTGGCTTGCAGAGTTTCTGCTGAAAGATCAGCTGTTAACCTTATGGGGATTCCCTTGTATGTTATTTGCTGCTTTTCCCTTGCTGCTTTTAATATTTTTTCTTTGTATTTAATTTTTGAGCTTGATTAATATGTGTCTTGGCACGTTTCTCCTTCGATTTATCCTGTATGGTACTCTCTGCACTTCCTGGACTTAATTATTTCCTTTCCCATATTAGGGAAGTTTTCAACTATAATCTCTTCAAATATTTTCTGTCTCTTTTTTTTCTCTTCTTCTTCTGGGACCCCTATAATTCGAATGTTCATGCATTTAATATTGTCCCACAGGTCTCTAAGACTGTCCTCAATTGTTTTCATTCTTTTTCCTGTGTTCTGCTCTGTAGTAGTTATTTACACAATTTTATCTTCCACATCACTTATCCGTTCTTCTGCTTCAGTTATTCTGCTATTGATTCCTTCTAGAGAATTTTTAGTTTCATTTATTGTGTTGTTCATCATTGTTTGTTTGCTCTTTAGTTCTTCTAGGCCTTTGTTAAACGTTTCTTGTATTTTCTCCATTCTATTTCCAAGATTTTGGATCATCTTTACTATCGTTATTCTGAATTCTTTTTCAGGTAGACTGCCTATTTCGTCTTCATTTTTGTTTGGTCTGGCAGGTTTTTACCTTCATCTGCTGTGTGTTTCTCTTTCTTCTTATTTTGCTTATCTTACTGTGTTTGGGGTCTCCTTTTCGCAGGCTGCAGGTTTGTAGTTCCTGTTGTTTTTGGTGTCTGCCCCCAGTGGGTAACGTTGGTTCCGTGGGTTGTGTAGGGTTCCTGGTGGAGGGGACTGGTACCTCTGTTCTGGTGGATGAGGCTGGATCTTGTCTTTCTGGTGGGCAGGTGTGCATCTGGTGGTGTGTTTTAGGTGTCTGTGACCTTATTATGATTTGAGGCAGCCTCTCTCCTAATGTGTGGGGTTGTGTTCCTCTCCTGCTAGTTGTTTGGCATAGGATGTTCAGCACTGTAGCTTGCTGTTCATTAAGTGGAGCTGGGTCTTAGTGTTGAGGTGGAGATCTCTGGGAGAGCTTTTGCCATTTGATATTACTTGGAGCCGGGAAGTCTCTGGTGGACCAATGTCCTGAACTTGACTCTCCCACCTCAGAGGCACAGGCCTGACACCCGGCCGGAGCACCATGACCCTGTCAGCGACACGGCTCAGAAGAAAAGGGAGAAAGAAAGTAGGAAAGAAATAAATAAAAATAATAAAAAGAAATAAAGTTATTAAATTAAAACATTTAAAAGATTTTTTAAAAATAAAAAAATTTAAAAGTAATAAAAGAAAAAAGAAAGGAAGAAAGAAGAGAGCAACCAAACCAAAAAACAAATCCACCAATGATAACAAGTGCTAAAAAAAAAAACAAACAACAGAAACTGACAGAACACTAGGACAAATGGTAAAAGCAAAGCTATACAGACAAAATCACACGAAGAAGCATACACATACACACTCATAGAAAGAGTAAAAGGAAAAGATAATATATATATATATAAAAAAGGAAGAGAGCAATCAAATCAGTAAACAAATCTACCAATGATAATAAACTGTAAATACTAAACTAAGATAAACATAAAAAGAGAAGCCAGT
>NC_139019.1:47516797-47798011 GCF_964374135.1 Grampus griseus
CCCCCCAGTATCCTCAGTACTCTCCTAAATTTTTCTTTCTTTAATGTACCTGTGTATAGTACTTATTTCACTATATTTTAATAAATGATCTTCTTCTCTCTCAACTCGACTAACTTCTTGAGGCAAAGAACTGTGTTCTGCACATCTCTTTGTCCCCATGACCTAGTAAAAATTACCTGGCACATAGGAGATGGTCAATAAATGTTTGTTGAAAGAATGAATGATTATTTCATTACTTGTTTTACAGATCACCCATAAGGTTTGCTTACTGCGATGTCCTGTTGAATTTTTATTTTATTTTATTTTAAAAAATTTTTTGGCATTTTCTAGTAAACATGTGTTTTATTGACTATAAACTCACATGTAACTTTTAACATTTTCACTCTTGTTGAATTTTTAAATAGTGCTATGAATTATTTTGTTAGTGACATTAATGAAAAGATGTTTGTAAGAACAAGAAGTTGCTCTCTTGGAATGCGAGTCAATTAATGGGTTTCTTGAGATATCTTTTTTAAACACATGATATTTTTGCTTATTTAGTTGTAAAATAATATAGGTTCCTTAATGGTGAGTTATTTAAAAGCAATTATGTTTAGCTACTCAGTTGAAAGTGATTCTCTGGTGAAAAAGTTAACTCACTTATAAGTATGTATTAAGAAGAATGCCTAGGGACTTCCCTGGTGGTCCAGTGGTTAGGATTCCAGGCTTCCTCTGAAGGCGGAGTGGGTTCGATCCCTGTTGGGGGAACTAGGATCCAGCAGCATGCTGTGCAGCGCAGCCAAAAAAAAAAAAAAAAAAAAAAGAATGCTTAGTCTAACTGGTATAGTTCTTTGCTTTAATATTTTTACTCTTGTCAATACTTAATGAAAATATATCTCATTAAACTTGAAGTTACTAGTAATTATTCTGTGACTGCATTTCATTTATGTACTATCTTGACACTGTATATAGAAATATTAATTTTATGAAAGCTCATAGCATTATTCACCACCAAAAGCAATAGAAAGAAAGATAACCATATACAACAAATAAATCTCTTGAGAAAAAAAAATCTCTTTTAAAACATATAAAATATATTAATGGTTTTTATATCCTCATTTTATATAATTGTATAGAAAATTCAATTCTTTAATTTGGGAGGAAATATTTTGTTTCATGGCTTTTAAAAACATTTAACTCTTTTAACAGGCATGAAGGGGTAAGAAAAGAAAATTACTTGTTTCAGCCTGGTCGGCAGTATATCTGGGCTAGCACTATTTTGCTGCAGCTGAAATTCAAACATGAGGAAATTGGAGAAATTTACAATTCAATGTGTGTTTCATCAGGGAGAAATCCACAGATTGTTTTGACACTCAGTTAGAAATTCAGCATGAAGATGGACGTCTCATGAAATTTGCAGCTGCTGATTGAATTTATATTTCCATAAAGGCCATCAACAGTAGCAGCCTGCAGGGGAAGAGGGGGGAGAGAAATGACAAAAATTGTGAGGCTAGCATTTTTCCTCAGCGTTATAGTGGCAAATTACTGGTAATAAGGGTTTACACTGACCAGGATTAAAGAAAAATATGGACAGCCAGAAGGGAAGGACTTCTCAGTTTAATTGATTTTAACTAAATATGTCTACATTTGATATCTAAATATGTGTTTAGTCATACGTAGAAAATGTAATATGTACCTAAAAGTCAGTTTATTCGTCTTTACTATTTAAATAGGAAAAATAAGGTATTTCTTGAAGTTATAGAAGGTTTTATTGTGTGGGTTATTTTCATAAGAGCCTTTCAAGATAAAAGATGAGTATTGTAGGAACAGAGTACAAGCTTGTTTTTTATACGATTGAAAAATCATTTCATGTTCTTGTAAGTAACACACAATTCACTTTTTGAGAATATCAACTCATTATTTTAAATATTAAAAAAATGTTTTGAACAGACAGCCAAGTAACAATCACAGATAACAAGTTGCCTTTTCAAGGAAATTATTTCATTCTCATTTTAAAGTGGGGTTTTTTTTGAGCAAAATTGGCAAAAAGTTAATTCTTTTGTTTAATGCTTGTCTGGTAGAGATTTCATATTGTACATGATTTTAAAATATTCATGGATTGTAGGTGAACTAAACGACTCAAGAATGTGTTCATTGTTCCCGCAGAGTTCTTTGTCTCTGTGGACAGTGTGTTTTAACCATAACAGGGTGCCCTCAGATGGCTTTATTGGAAGATTAGTATTTGCACAATTGTATGTAAAAATGTATCCTTTCTGTGAAAAAAATTATATTTTGTTTAAAATTATGTAGTCTAAATATAAAAGTGAGATTGTTACCCAGAAAATATATACATAATTGTTAGCTTTTATTTTTTTTAATGTACTAGATTATTTAAGAATATAAGAACATAGAAACTGATTCCATTAGTTTTGTTATATTTAATTATATTTGAGAACATCTACTATATCTATATTGTAAACTATTTTAATTTGAGAAGAACAGTATACATTTCTGATATTTCTATGTATCAGAAACTATTTTAGGTGCTGGCAACTACTGTGGCAACACAGTAGTAAACAACACAAAGCCCCCTCTCCACCTTCATGGAGTTTGCATTTTAGTGGGAGAGAGAGAGACAGTAAATAAATGAATATGTAATATAATGTTACTCATGAATATGAATAACTACAAAGCAAGATAAGGGGCTAGAATGTGACAGAATGGGGATGTGGTGACTAGATAGGAAGTTCTAAAAGGATCTCTCTGATGATGTTCCATTTGAAAAGAAACCTGAGTGAAATGAGGGAGTGTGTAATACTTGGGAGTTCTATGTATTTTCCCTTTACTTTGTATAGCATGAGCATTTCCCCCCGATTTTGCTGTATGAGTGTTTGTTTTTCACTTATCCCCATCCTCTAGTCACACTCAACATGAGTAGTCTAGAATTATGCTTCCACAGCTCCTATAGCTTTTCCATCTCATACAGTTTGTATATTTATATACAAATATGTAGAAATAAGGTTTCTTTGGAGGGAGTATTATTTATTTTTTATAAAAAATGGAATCATTATATTTACCTTTCCCTGGCACTTGTGTTTCTTACTCAGCAGTAAATCATGACCGTTACTTAGATCAGAAGATATAGACCAAAAGCAATTCCTTTTAAAATTCATATTGTCATAATATGGATAATGCCACAGTTTATTTAGCCTTTGATTAATACATTAATGGACATTTCAGTTGCTTGCAATTTTTTTTACTACTACTGAAAATGCTCCAGTAAACATCCTGTACAAATATCCTTTCCTACTAATGCTGTTTTTTTTTTTTTTTTTGCGGAACGCGGGCCTCTCACCGCTGCGGCCTCTCTCGTTGCGGAGCACAGGCTGCGGACGCGCAGGCCCAGGGGCCATGGCTCACGGGTCCAGCCCCTCCGCGGCATGCGGGATCCTCCCGGACCGGGGCACGAAGCCGCGTCCCCTGCATCGGCAGGCAGACTCCCAACCACTGCGCCACCAGGGAAGCCCCCTACTCATGCTTTTACGTATGTAAAATAAATTCCCAGAGTTGACATTGCAGTAGCAAAGGATATGTCCAATATTTATTAATGAATATTACCAGAGTACTTTCCAAAAAATTCTTAACAATGCACATTTCTCACCCCAGTGTAGGGGAGTGTCCCTTTTCTCCATAGCCTTACTAGCACTAGGCAACTTTGTATTATGTTTTGTGTATTTCCTCTGACTGTTTTTAACCCATCAGTCATCTGTCTCCGTGACGCTCAGCTTGTGTGTACCCTGGGCATGCTATTTGGAATAATGGAACACTGTGCCCTTACGGAACTGTACAGATCACTTTTTATCAATCTTACCATGTTGGGTTTTAACACATGTTTAAGTATATTCTTCACCCACTCTGACCCTCTGACCAGTAACACAAGGCCTGACACACTGTAGGAGAGCGGTCTGGGTGAATACTTGCTTTCAAAACTAAATATACGAGATCTTTGCCAAGCCTGTTGGATTATCTGTGCTATTGATTTCTCTTTGTCAATGCACACAAGAGTTCACTACATTTAGAAGTTGTTACCTGAGAGGTCAAACATATTCTTTCCTTGACACTATTTTTCTCTGGGGTTTGAGCAAGCATTTTTCCTATGTTACATATTGCTATGATCAAGACACAGTTCTATTTGTCAGATTGTTGCTTGGCTACTGTGCATTTTTTTCTGAATCTGAAATCACATGCACATTCTAGGCCTATCCCTGAAATTTTTTAAAGTAATATTGTTGACACTTTACTGGGCAAGTGTCTTCATCCCAGTATGTGATGTGCACCAGTGAACAGAGGTCAGGTAAGGGGCAAAGCTGTTTGTCATTTGCCAGGCAGTTTGCTACAACCAGATAAAAGTGTATTCCTATTTTCAGATTTAAAGTATAAACAAAATATATCTCTAGTCTCAACCAGTCTCTTCTTTTTAGAATCTTAATGTTGAAATGTCCCTTTGCTATCAGCTAGCTTAGTCTTTTCACAGCCACCCATTCTAGAAGGTTATGTTTAGAGAGCGTTTTGGTTTCTGCCTTTATTTATTCTTTATGTGAACTGGGAGCTATGGTGATCCAGCAATAGCCTGAGTGACCATAGACTGCATTAGCAGCTGGACTCTAGAGAAAAGGGAAAGTGAAATCCTGATGAAGCTCTGACTGACTGAGATCATGCCTTTAAATGGTGTGTCTAAAAGATTATTCAGTGCTCACAAGTGTAAAGAGCCAGATGGTGTTTCAAGTTTTTAATGTAGGATGAGCATAAAGGTCTTTGAATTAGATTTTAGTAATAGGGCATGTATAGGAATCTTAGGGGATATACTATACTGTCTTTGATGGGTAGTTAGGGAGTGCATATTGGTTAATCCAAGACTTCTGACAAACAGAGTTTTGAGAATTTAGGTAGAATGGACATGACAAGTAGGGAAACTTATCAACTCTTCAAGTTAAGTCTGGAGTTGCCTTATATAGAGTAGCCAATTCTCTTTTGCCTTCCTATTCCCTGTTTTCCCATTCCCTATCTTATTCATTCTTACCATTTAAATGTGTTCAGAGTATGTATCTATTACTCTTCTACTATTTATTAGAGGTTCATGGTGTGGTTCAGAAACTGAGACTTGGAATAACACTTTTGCAAGCTGTGCTGTCACCAACAGACCTCAGCTCTTAGATCCTTTATTAAATCTGACTAGTTTGGACCACATTTCTTTTGAGGTATCTACTTCTTAATTTAGATTTTTTTATGTGTAAATTCGTTGATTATGTTTTCTAATAGTTTTTTGCTTTAAATGTTTTCTTTCTTAGCATTTTTAAAATGTGAAGTGTTTCGATCTATTAAAAGGTTAATAAATCTAAATATACAAGTAAGATATGTTATATAATATCTAGATAGTTTAACAGTTAATTTCCTCTGTTTTCCTCTTCCTTCCTCCCTTCCTTCCTCTTTTTCTTTAATACTTGAAAGCATATTGAAGATTACTTCTAATTCCCGAAATAACTGATGAGGTTTCTTATAGCAAAAGGTCAAGCAGTTTAAGTTTAAAGTTATGTAACCTTTCTATTTTAAACTGGAACATTAAGATTTTTCCTGAACCTACTTCTAACAAACACCCATTCTTTAATTACCATTATTCTTTGCCTTAGGTACACCATTTGTCTGCCTCCTTAGCTCCTTTTCCTGGCTGCCTTATCACTGTCATCTCTTCTGTTTAGTTCCTTTGACTGCTCTTTTAAACTTAGTTTTGTATAGACTCCTTTATTACATCCATTATACTTATCAACCACTTCAACTCATGTGAGAGTCATGGATATAGGTGACAAGTTCTGTACCTCTCAGCAATCGTCGAATAACCATTATGCTTTTACATAGATAACTTCTAAGAAATTGGGTTTATATAAGGTTTTTTTGAACCTTAATTATTACACTATATGAAGACAGTGATGTAGATTTTTTATACTATATATGCCAATACATAATGAATTTATTATAGTACTATGGAAAATATTAAAGATATCCTTTCAAGTAGGGGCTTTATTATATATTATCCTTCATGATACAAATCTGTTTTATAGTCCATATGATACCCATTTTGTGGTATAGATTTAATTTTTATCATAAAATTGTTTACATTTTCATTTAATGGTACCTATAATTAGTAAACCTGGAATGACTTAGGACACTTCTTGTATGATAAGTATTGAACATTCTCTTATACTTGTAAGTACAATTTATTTATAAATTTATTCATTCCAGTATTTGTTCAGCAGAAATTCAGGTTGTTCTGGCAATGATAATCTTAAACTCTCCTTATATAGAATTATTCTTTCTTGGAATGTTTTGGTTCATCTGTATTTTTAAAAATCAGAGTAGGGATAAACCAAAGCTATACTAAGTAGACCACTTAGAAGGACGTAAAATTTCTCATAGAAAAAAGGAATAGGGAGAGATTAGACAAACAAAAGGAGTGTCTTTATATTTAACTCTATAGGAAACAATTGTACATAAATAGTGTGCACGTGCGTTCACACACACACACCTGCTGCATATGATAAATCATTGGCTGAGGTTCTCATTTGTTTTGTCAGAAGGAGAGTGAAACATCTACTATTCGTGGCCTAATTCTGATCATTAAGGAGAAAATTGATCAGTAAAGTAGAAACTTGAGAGAAGTCACTATATAATTTTAGAGTTTATGGTAGCTAAGGAAAGCAGTGCTGTAGAGAGTTAGATATATATTCTAACCCATACATTAGAAGAGGAGTCTTCAGAAAGCTCTGCAGGAAAAATAGGTAAGTATTTATATTTCAAGAGGAATGGAAAAGGTCTAAAAAAAAATTACTGACAGTATATCTGTTACTAATCCTAATGAGGAGATGGAGATGGAAAGTCTGCTAAAGGCAGTGCTCTAACTAGTGTTTTAAAAGGGCAAGAACACAAAAATGTCTGTAACTGTAGCCACAGGAAATGTAATGGCAGTAAGATAGGGGGCCTGATGTGTTCCCACATAATCATCAAAATTCAACAAAACGGCATGTTCAAACTATGAACAGAACACAAAGCCAAGGACAGTTGCTCAAATCAATAAAACATACTCCTAGAAAGACTAAACCTCAAAAAGATGAGACTTTTTTAAGTCTTACAAATGACACAAAATGGCCATCTACTTTTATATATGAATTTATGTAAGTGTATATATTTGGTTTTTCTTAGATGGGTAAATATATGTAGGTAACAAATATGTTCTTCTTTGATAACATTGAATATGAGTATTAAGTAGACACAAAAAGCTAAAAACATTTGGAGCATAAAAATTTCAAAAGCTTAACCCATTACTTAAGAAAATAGTATATTTTTAATAGATGAAAGAGAACAAGACAGCTCTGTTCCCTTTTTTTTCTCTTATTTTTTGAGAAATGCTTGTAAGCTGAAAATATAAAACATAACATAGGCAAGAGGGAACATAAAGAAAATACTTGGGGAGACTTCTCTTGTGGCGCAGTAGTTAAGACTCCTTGCTACCAGTGCAGGGGGCTTGGGTTTGATCCCTGGTCAGGGAACTAGATCACACATGCATGCCTCAACCAAGAGTTTGCGTGCCACAACTAAGGAGCCCACGTGCCGCAACTAAGGAGCCAGTGAGCCACAACTAAGGAACCCACGAGCCGCAACTAAAGGAGCCTGCCTGCTGCAACTAAGGAGCCCACATGCGTCAACTAAGGAGCTGGTGAGCCGCAACTAAGGAGCCCTTGAGCTGCAACTAACGAGCCCACATGCTGCAACTAAGGAGCCAGTAAGCTGCAACTAAGGAGCCTGCCTGCTGCAACTAAGACCCAGTGCAACCAAATAAAAAATAAATAGATTAAATAAATAAATAAATGTTAAAAAAACAAAAAGAAAATACTTAGAAAATCTGTAAATGTTCCAAACTTCTGCAAAGACCATTCTTTATGCCTTCTTTTTTCAACCACAGAACAGCCCTTTCTCTCCTCTTCACTATAATGCCAAGAGGAACAAGACATGGGCCTGCTCCTGGGGTCTCAGCCTAGAAGTAGAACTCCTCATATCACAACACCCCATTTTACAGTTATCTTATTCTGAGGCTTTCTTAATGCCAAACAAATAAAAAGAATGCCTTCAATTCTTTTTTCTGTTTGTCAGTAATAATTAGGCATTTATTTTCATTCATTGTATAGTGTGGAGCATCTGATTAGTCTTATGATGAAAAAATTCATAAGAAAGCTATCATATCCAAATAGAAGTTAAAAATCAGTTGTTATTTAAAATGCAAAATTGTTATAAGTAGGGGATACTTGAACTCAATTAGATAAATAATAAATAAGTTACAAAGCTCAGTGGCTTAACACAAGCATTTATTTCTTGAATCAGGCAGCTGTCATTTATTTTATATTTTCATCACTTGGAAAAAATCTTCAAGGTTGACAAGGGGAGAAGAGAGCTAGCTGAAAGCTCACTTGGGATGATTTTAAGGGCTGGGCCTGGAAGAGGCATATGTCTCTTCTACCCATATTCCACTGGCCAGAACCCAGTCATGTGACCTCCACCAAACAGCAGGGGAGGCTGGAAGATGTAGAGGAGCTTGTGCATAATTGGTGAGCACGAGCTATCTTTGCCACAGTTGATTAAATCCAGTTACGTGAGTGTTTATTGTGAACAGTGTGCATGTGACTTTTCTAGGCACAGGGTTAGAAAGATGAATAAGTCATGGTTTCTTCCTTCAAGTGAATCATAAACGAGTTCTAAACTCATTGTAGACTATAGCCTGTATTTAGTTTTAGATTTTCAAAACAAATCCATTGCCTATTCTTAGTATTATGAGACTAATAAGTATTTTTTAAAACAGCCAAAAGATTTGTATACCATCTGTATCAGTTAGGATTCAGGCAAGAAACAGATGGCACATTCAAATTAGATAATAAGGGACTATGTAAAGGTGTGGGCAGGGTCTAGGAGGGAAACCACAGGGTGTAGGAAACCACAAGTGCAATACTAGAGGGTTAACAGCAGGGTGTCTTCACCATTTGCAAGCCTAAAAGGGTGAGGAGAAGTGGTTTCTTGGGCCTGGAGTTGTGACCTTGAGTAAGGGAAACAGCCAGGCCATTTGAATTTGTAGGGAGTGAGCCAGCAAAATAAATTCTCTGACCTTATTCTCCTTCCTTCCTTCTAGTCTCCTGTTGGTATTCCCTAATATCTGAATCCCAGTAGAATCCAGAGGGCAAAGGGAACCTTTGATGTAATCCATATAGGTCAGCTTCCTAGGGCAGAGGGCAGAAAGGCAGGGACTGGATCTAGAGGGGCAAACAGCACACTGTCCTAAGAAATCTTTTTTTCGTCTAATTGGCAGATATTTTCTAGGCCTTGTTCATTGCAAATGAACATTGTAAATACTATGGGGCATATACAAAAGGTATGCCTTTTCCTTCAAGGACTTTGCTTTCTAGTGAGGGAGAGGGAACCACAAACTAAATTCAAAGGCAAGTCTCTAGAAGATTTGTGTTCAAGCAGTGATCGAGTGCCACATGGAGCATTAGATGAAGTGTAAGTGGTGTAGTTCAGAAGAGAAAGAGATCATTGTGCCCTTGAATTGTTAGGGGAAGCTTTGTGAAAGAACTGAAACTTGAACTTGGCTATGAAATGTTTACAGAGTTTTTATAGACAAGGAGGATAGAGTCATACATACATATAGCTTGCTCAGAGTACACTGAGTGTGGAGTCCAGTTGAAGGTGGGAATTCATACAGAAGTTAGTGAGAGGTAGGTTTAGGAATAGTTTGAGGTCAGAAGTTAGAGAGTCATAATGAGCAAACTAAGGAGTTCGTGCTTCTAAAAACCATCACGACGTTCTAGGACAGATTACAAGGTATTGTGTGGTAGAAGAGTTATGCAATGAAATAAATTTGGGAAATGTATACTCTCCCACCCTTGGATATATATAATGTGTTTTTAGTATATTGAAAGCTCTGAAAAATCTTGTACAGAAACCACTTTTTCTGCTAAGCTTCACATGGCAAAAGAATTCTTTTCTTTTTTGAACTGAAACATGTTAACATCTTGTGAAACTCTATTATTCTATAAAACCTGTTTTGAGAAATGCTTCTATAGGTAATGGTAAGCCTTTGAATAGTTCTGAAAGAGTTACGACATGATTAAAGGGGTAATTTAGGGAGATTATTCTGGCAGTGTTATGCAAGATGGATTGGAGTGCACATGTTCATTTAGGAAGCTATTGCTACTGCAGTAATACAGGCAGATAGTGCTAGTCTGAAGTAAAGGGTGGTAGTGGGCTGTAAAAGATGCACACTTGTGAGGGGCATTTAGAGGAAAGAAATGATAACATGACTTTGACTGAATGTGGGTGATAAGAAGTAGGGAGGGATCAGAGCGAGAGGTAGAGGTCAGTAATGACACAAACTATGACTTTCAGGCCCAAATCTTCTATTCTGTGTGAGTGTGTTAAACTGCAATCTATAATGTACACAGACCATTAAGAAGGAAGTATAAAAGAAGACATTTGAGAAGAATGTGTGACAGTACACAAAGGGCAACAAAATGCCTATTCTGAAAATGAGTTTAAAAGAATGTATCCTGGGAATAATTGTGCATCATCACCATGGTATACAAACTAATCGTGATTCAGGACTAGAAGAGCAGTGTTCTGATCAAACTAGGTTGATGGACCAGACCATTGGGATTATGTATACAGAGCCAACTCAAACTGTATACTTATTAGTTGTACCTGCAAACTTAGGATTTTTATTAAACCTCCCCCCCAAAAAAATTTTTGGCACAGAACCAGTCTAGAGTTAAGAGCCAACTGTATCTTGTTTATTTGAGGTTTTATTAACAGTATTAACCTAAGAACACTGCTAATTTTTATAGCATGTTTCTCAACACCTTTTGAACCCCAGTCATGTTAACAACCAGCTGCTGGCCTAATGTTTGTTTAGCGCCACATACTTAAGGAAACCAGTGTTGGACAAAGAGAGAAATGCTATATAAATCTTTTAAAAATTATTTGTTATTAGGTCATAATCAATCATTCAAAAAGGGGGAAAAGCCCAGGAACAACTCTAACATTGTTTTCGGGAGTCATAGTTCTTAGTTGATACTCTCTTCGCAGCTGTAACTTTCTTTTCATTTCATACGCTCACTGTCATTTGCCCATTTCTCTTCTGTGCTTAAGTGCTTTTCCCTTTATCTTCTTATATTGTGTTTTTATTTAGAGAAGACAAAGTACAATGTGATGCTTCTTCCTTATTACTTGCTAAATTCCTTGTTTACATGCTAAATCCCTATTTTAATGTAGTTTTGGGATAAATTTACTGAAAATATTCAGTGCTTATATTTTCAGTTTTGAATTTATTCATATTTTGACAGTAATTGGTAGAAAACTGTTTCTCACAGCTGACAGGCCAAGGAAAAAAAAAGCTTGGGGACAAAGCTAACACATGCCAGAGTGCTGAGGACCCATCAGATATTTAAAGAAGTGGCATTTGTACTTGCATTATTTAAGCTACTGTTGAAAAGGGGGGTGGGAAGAGACCATATTTGTAGCAAGCGTATTATAGAATTCATTTTCTAAAGAATCATGTTTTTGAAGAAGGTATAACATCTATCAGGCATTTTATGAAGCACACAAAACAAGTAGATAATAGTTCTCAAAAAGAGAAACTATGAATGTTGTGACGTAAATCTTTTTTTTTTTAAATCCCAAAACTCAAAGAAATATATTTACCTCCTAGAAAATAGTAATTAAGCCCAACTTTCAAACTGAATGTTAGTGAATAATTTTGTCATTTTCTACCACAGAAATACTATTTGGTAAACAGTACAAGGAAAGATATATTTAACCTGTTTTGCCAATTAACTTAGATGTTAATTGTCAGACTGTGATTTGGGGGACTTCTGATGTCTTTAAGAATCCCTCAGGTGATGGGATAGCTGGTTCTTTTGTTTTAATGATTGTGACTGTATTTCTGTTCTTTCTGGCAAGTATGAATAATTACATTTAATAAAAATCAAACATCTCACTTATGTCTCATCAAAGAGAAAACCAACCTTGCCCTTAATTCGGATGAGATACACGCTGCTGCAAGCAGGGATGGATGGAACAGTCATCCCTACTTTATTTTGTAATTTTTCATAGTACAGGGTGAAATTTTGAAGGGCCGTTGATATAGATCAAGACACAATAACTCTTTTGGACTTTGAAGATATTCTATTAAATCATCTCAGATCCATCATTGAAATGAAGATTTGCACATAGAACAGAACACTTTAAGAACTTTTAAGAAGTTACAAAGTTGTCCTCTTTCCCCAGCTTCAACCATGAAACACAAATTGTAGAACACTTTAACTTGAAGTTTACACAGTCTGACAAGTTTTTTTTTGTTGTTTGTTTTTTTTTTCTTTTTTCCCTTATACATGGTCAATGTAATGGGTTGAATAGTATCCCCTAGAAGTTCTTGTCTGCCCAAAATAAGGTCTTTGCATATGTAATTAGTTAAGGTGAGGTCCTACTAGATTAGAGTGGGCCCTAAATTCAGTGACTGGTGCCTTACAAGAAGAGGAGACAACACACAGAAGGTCTTTTGAAGATGGAGGCAGAGACTGCAGTGATGCAGCTACATGCCTAGAGATGCCAAGGAATGCCAACACCACTAGAAGATGCAAAGATGAAATCTTCCCAAAGTCTTCAGAGGGAGCATGGCCCTGCCTACACCTTGATTTTGGACTTCTAGCCTCCAGAACTGTGAGAGAATAAATTTCTCTTATTCTAAAATACCCAGTTTGTGGTATTTTGTTATGACAACCCTAGGAAACCAAGACAGTATTCCTAACCATTCTCCTATAAACGTATTATGTTTTACTAGTTACTTTTACATATTTGTTCTGTCTACTGTACTGTGAAGTCCTCAAGGACAAAACCATGTCATACTCATCCATAGTAGGCACATGATTCAGTGTCCCCCAAATATTTATCACATAAGTCTGTGGGTACATTTATTTTCTAAGGTTCCCAAATGTATTCTTCCTGAATAAACATGTTAGTTTTTTATTAAATTTGCATACTTGAGGAAGACAAGAATATAAATAATCATAAGGATATTCTGTATGGAAAAGGTTGGAGATAATTGGCAGGCTTAGGTTTCTATTGTTAGCAAAGGTATGCTAGCTGTTACTACCACTTTTAGATCCCATTCATATGAAAGATAAGATCTGAAGTGAATTTTAAAGTAAATGACATTTCTAAAGGGCTGTCAATCTGAATTCTCCAGAGAATATTCAGTTTGTCACAATTTTGCTCTAACATTATAGAGCACAACTGAAAATAAATGATTGCTTAACTATCAAAATTTTGTCCAAAGCACATATCATTTGTAAAGATTACATTTTAGTAAAAAGACTAAAAAACATAATTTAAAGTAACATGGTATTTTATGAAGAACTGACATTCCAAAATAACATCTAAATGGATATATAAAAATTTAAAATTTTTAATCTTAAAGGCTTATCTTATAGCCTAAATGTCTAAGGTATGAAAAATGGTCATTAAATAATATTCTTCTGTCTCAATTTAAATATATTCTCCATTTACTAGTGTAATTTTTTTTGTCTCTCTTTAATTACAAGTAGTTTTAAATTGCCCCTTTGAATATTTCTTACTCAGTAGTTGAAATACTGCCAATAGAGGCACTAATGACTCTATGAGGTAGTTGTAGGTCGTTTTCACCGGTCCCATTTTTTTTCATGAATTTTAATATACAAGAATTCCTAGTCTTTGTATATTAAATTCTCTCCCTTCTTATAGAGACTGTAAGTAAGAAATATTAATTTAACTCATTACAGGAAATGGACCAGTACTAGAATAAGAGATTGCCAATTTTGAAAACTGGCAAAGACTTAAATGTATGTATTTTTAGCTACATAAATAAATTATGAATTATAAGCAAAATTTAGTTTATCCAACTGGATGAATAAACATCTCTTGTAATGGCTAAATCTTACGGGCAGTCACTCAAATTGTCTTCTCCTAATAAGGAGAAAAGAGTCATTGTTTTTAGTAGAGGACATCTTTTTATTTATTTATTTATTTATTTTATTATTTTTTTTTTTTTTTGCGGTACGCGGGCCTCTCACTGCTGTGACCTCTCCCGTTGCGGAGCACAGGCTCCGGATGCGCAGGCTCAGCAGCCATGGCCCACGGGCCCAGCCGCTCCGCGGCATGTGGGATCTTCCCGGACCGGGGCACAAACCCGTGTCCCCTGCATCGGCAGGCGGACTCTCAACCACTGCGCCACCAGGGATGCCCCGAGGACATCTTTTTAGACATTTGTTCACCATGTTTCCTAGAGGAAAGTGATGATTTTAAGGGCCACTTGGTAATTATTTTCTTTCTGCTTTCCAATGATGCTTTCACATGCCATGAATCAAAATAGAAATCTCTGTGGCAGCCATGGGCAAACCAGGTATGCTTCTGGAAGCCTGACAGTTTCCATGACATATCTTGTGAGTGAATCATATGGATAAAATTACCCATAATAAACTCAAATTAAAAATCTAGATATGAGCAAGTAGATTTATAACTATTACTATGCTGGAGTCTTCTTTAGAAATGTATTTTTACTTTTGGACTTAGTACTATTATTCTAAGTACCTAAATGAACCCAGTAATCTTGATAATGCTGTTTTAACCATAGGAGATTTTTACCTTCAGTTTGAAATTTGTTGGTCCTTTATAAACAAATAATTCCATGATTGTAATTTAAATTCCTCTTAAACCCAAGTGCTTATCATTAGTGGGCCAGTACCATAAATTGTACATATACACAGTAAATGTGTATATGTTACTAAGTAAAAGGAAAAGTGCAGAAAAGTTTGTAGAGTAAGTGATTTGTGGAAAAACAAAAGGGGTAAAATTATATGTGTGTGTATGTGTATAATATACATACATATAAATTTTATATTGACTTTTGTGTGCATAAAAGTAGTTTCTGGAAAGATAAACTAATAAAGAGGGGTTGCCAGCTATGTTTATGTGCAGGGATGGGAACTCAGCCAATAGGACATAGGCATAGGAGGGAGTTTTTTCACTGTAGACCATTTTATGCTTTATGTTTGAACCATGTGAATATATTACTTAGGGAGGGAGGGAGGGATGAGGAAGGAAGGAAGGAAGGAGGGAAGGAAGGAAGGGGAAAAAGAGGAAAAGTGGGGGAGAGAAAGGGAGGAAGGGAAGAGAAGGAAAGAAAATTCTGTTTTTAAAAGTATGCTGGTTGAATTCTTCTTTAAGAGAAGCCCAGTAAGCGAAAACAAACTTTAAAAACAGTTGCTTTTGGGGATTGATATGAATTAATCATGAAAATATATAGAGCACCTGTTAGGTATAAGTTGCCATGTACTGGCAATTAAAGATTCCATGTACTGTCCCTTTGAATCATGATATGACTCTGATCTCCCTTTCAATCAGTAAATTAACTTCATGGTTCTTCTAACTTTTCTGTAGAAGTTGTAGTTTCTAAATTTCATATCATCCTGGTCACCTCTGTCCAGTTGTCCTCCAGTGTATCAGTGTGCTTTGTAAAAACCCAGGGTGAATATGACAACAAATGTTCTAGATTGGTGTGACTAGCTCTGGTTTACAATTTTTGCAGTTTTACTAGCTTTGGGGATATCTTTGTCAAAATATGGACAACTATCAACCATTGAACCTGCTGCTCTGCCTTTGGGCAGGATATGTCTAAGTAGATCCCTGCTCTCTAGGGCAGCATAACAAGCATGCAGTTTTATTCCACAAGATATTCTCATCTACTCCATGAAGCTATCTTTCCAATAAAGGACCTGCCTATTATTGTGAGACTTGATGAAATAGAGTAATCCTATGTAACCCTTTCCTGTCTGAAACACAAGCCCTTCTAGCAATCTTACCAGTTACCCAACTCTGTCTTCCCAATGTCCGTTCTTGAGTTCAGCTCAGGCTAACTTCACCAGTAAACCTGCCTGTCTATCCCCAGTGCAGATGAACTGAGCCCTAAAACTTACAGACTTCCCTACTATGAAGAACCAGTTGTATAGGCTCTTAGATTAGATGAGCTTGGATCATCAAGTGTACCATTACATTGAGAACAGAAGCTTGGACATAATTATATTTCACGTATTATGCTCATATGTTCATTTGGCGGTTTGCAATGATGTATGCTTTGTAGTGATTAGAATCCTTTCCTAGGTTTTAACCACTTAGTATTCAAAAGATGCACCTTAATGTGGTACCTTCTTTCATGCGGGTTGATATTTTATGTCAGTATCTTCCTACAATCACGATTTTAGATGAAGCATTTTCTATCGTTTAGCTCCAGCTCATTTCTTCAGACAAAATGTTATTTGGCCTACCAGTGGAAAAAAACTAAAAATGGAGGTCTTTTGGTTGAAGTGGAGGATTTGTTGGAAGAAGGAAGGGGTTTCCCTGGAACCTTGTTCCTTCCAAGGCTGCCCTTGAAATACTGTCATGGAACCCTTTAGGTTTAATTTGACTTCCATTGTTGTATCTAGAAAAATCAAATTAATAGAAGTAAGGTTAGATTGGCCTTATTTGACAGTCTTAGGAGGATGTTGTAGAGCTTTCCATTTAGTAGGATAGTAATTTTGATTACCAGCAGTTTAGGTACTTTCTTAACATGAACTTATTTTTCTTAACAAGGCACTTACTCGTCTAGTGAAACATGGCCTTTCTTTTTTAATCTTTGAACATTTTTCTGTGTATCCCACCCCAATTCTGTGTATTCAATGGAAATAATCATCTTCGGGGCCTGAATGTCGGTAATAAATCCAATATGGCCCTACCAAAAGCCATTTATGAATAGAAGGATGCCTTCTCTGTAGGCAGTCTTTTAGAGAAGAATGTGTTAACCTAAATAAGAAATAATTCTTCAAATGAAGTAGTGCACATCTGTGGGAATTGTTACCAGTGTTTGTATTGATACTTTGGATGTCAGTGTTTTATTCTTATATTTTTACATTTTAATTTTTTTCTAATTATAAAAGTAATATAAAAATAAAAATATTTAATATAGACATCAGAAGACTACCATAATCCTTCCTCAATCCCTTGAAATAACCACGTTGCAATTTGGAGTGTGTTTATACAAGTTAGAACAGAATAACCATTGAAATTCCAGTGATTTATATGACAGAGATTTCTTTCTCAGTTGCCTACTCCAGGTTGGGGGTGAGAATATTGTCAGTTCCACTTAGAGAACCAGGGTGATGGAGAGATTCCACCATATTGTTGCTGCAACATCTAGAACATGAGGCCTCTTCAGATACTTTGGTAGGGAAAGAGCTCTGGAGCCGTGGAGGAGAATTTCTTTTTAATCTATGCTTCTTTAATTTTTAATGAGGTTGTGCATCTCTATCTGCGTATTTATATACTTTTCTCCTATATAAAGACTATTAATGTCCTTTGTTCATAATTTTATGTTTGTTCTCCTTTTTTTGTTCAACCTATTTGTATATTAGAAACATTTAGCCCTTTGACTTTTTTTTTTTATTGGAGTATAAATGCTTTACAGCCCTTTGATTTTTAATTGGTTAAACACCTTTCTTTTTTTTTTTTTTCCAATTTTTTCTTTGGTCTTTTGACCTTGTTTAATGGTATTTTTTTTTTGCTCCCTAAAAGTTTTTTTTTTTTGCGGTACGCGGGCCTCTCACTGCTGTGGCCGCTCCCGTTGTGGAGCACAGGCTCCGGACGTGCAGGCTCAGCGGCCATGGCTCATGGGCCCAGCCGCTCCGCGGCATGTGGGATCTTCCTGGACCAGGGCACAAACCCGTGTCTCCTGCATTGGCAGGCGGACTCTCAACCACTGTACCACCAGGGAAGCCCACCCTAAAAGTTTTTTATAAAGAAAATTGTGCAGCACTTTTCTTTAAAGTTTCTGGGTTGTCATTTATAGAAAGGCCTTCCCAATTGAAGATTTTTTTTTAATATTCATGTCTGAAATATTAAACTTCAAATAAGGCATCCCCAAAATATAAGGGTTTGCTTTCCCTAGGCCCCAGTGACTGTTTTGTGGGTTCCTCTGCACATTTTGACTTCTTACAGTTATATTTAACCGTAGTCTCTGATATCCATTTTGCTATATATTTCTTATCTGTCATAGCATATAAGTGAAATAATATTGACTGTATTCCCTAGGCTGTACATTAAGTACCTTGACTGATTTATTTTATAACTGGAAGTTTGTACCTCTTAATCTCCCTCACCTATTTCGCTCATTCCCCCATCCCTCTTCCATCTAGCAACCACCAGTTTGTTCTCTATATCTGAGTCTGTTTCTCTTTTGTTTGTTTATTTGTTTTTTAGATTCCACATATAAGTGGAATCATATGGTCTTTCTCTGGCTAATTTCACTCTGCATAATACCTTCCAGATCCATCCGTGTTGTCGCAGATAGCAAGATTTTATTCTTTTTTTTGGCTGACTAATATATCGCGTGTTCTTTATCCATCATCTATCAATGGCATCTGGTCCTGGACTTTTGTTTGTTGGGAATTTTTAAAATTACTGATTCAGTTTCATTACTAGTAATTGGTCTGTTCATATTTTCTTTTTCTTTCTGGTTCAGTCTTGGGATATTGTATGTTTCTAGGAATTAATCCACTTATGTCATCTATTTTATTGTGTATAATTGTTCACAGTAATCTCTCATGATCCTTTGTATTTCTGTGGTGTCAGTTGAAACTTCTCTTTTATTTCTGATTTTATTGATTTGGGCTCTCTCGCTTTTTTTCTTGATGAGTTTGGCTAAAGGTTTATCAGTTTTGTTTACCTTTGCAAAGAACCATTTTCATTGATCTTTTGTATTGTTTTCTTAGTCTCTATTTCACTTATTTCTGCTTGATCTTTATGATTTCTTTCCTTCTACTAACTTTGGGTTTTATTTGTTCTTCTTTCTCTAGTTGCTTTAAGTGTAAGTTTAGGTTGTTTATTTGAGATTTTTCTTGTTTCCTGAGGTAAGCTTGTATTGCTGTAAACTTCCCTCTTAGAACTGTTTTTGCTCTGTCCCATATGTTTTGGATTGTTGTGTTTTTACTTTCATTTGTCTCTAGATATTTTTTGATTTTCTCTTTGATTTCTTCAGTGATCCATCAGTTGTTTAGTAGCATATTGTTTAGCCTCCACATGTTTGTGTTTTTTGCAGTTGATTTCTAGTCTCATAGTATTATGGTTGGAAAAGATACTTGATGTGATTTCAGTCTTTTTAAATTTACTGAGTCTTGTTTTGTGGACTAGCTTGTGATACTGAGGAATGTTCCATGTGCATTTGGAAAAAAAATGTGTGTTCACCTGCTTTTGGTTGAAATGTTCTCTGTATATTTATTAAGTACATCTGGTCTAATGTGTCATTTAAAGCCAGTATTTCCATATTGATTTTCTGTCTGGATGATGTCTATTGATGTAAATGGAGTGTTAAAGTCCCCTACTATTATTGTGTTACTGTCAATTTCTCCCTTTATATTTGTTAGTTTGATTTATGTATTTAAGTGCTCCTATGTTGGGTACATATATATCTACAATTATTATATCTTATTGGATTGATCCCTTAATTATTATGCAGTGTCCTTTGTTTTCTTGTTACAGTCTTTGTTTTAAAGTCTATTTTTTCTGATATAAATATTGCTACCCCAGCTTTCTTTTTGTTTCCCTTTGCATGGAATAGTTTTTTTCCATCCCCTCACTCTCAGTCTGTATGTGTCTTTAGATCTGAAGTGAGTCTCATGTAAGCAGCATATATATGGGTCTTTTTTTTTTTTTTTTAATCCATTCAGCCACTCTGTCTTTTGATTGGAGCGTTTGGTCCACTTACATTTAAAGTAATTACTGATAGATATGTACCTGTTGCCATTTTGTTCATTGTTTTTATAGTTTTCTTATTGTTGCTTCTTTCTTCTTTTGCTCTCTTCCCTTGTGATTTGGTAACTGTCTTCAGTGCTGTGTTTGGATTCCTTTCTTTTTTGTGGGTTTGTATCTATTATAGATTTTTGGTTTGTGGTTACCATGAGACGTGTGTGTGTGTGTGTGTGTGTGTGTGTGTGTGTGTGTGTATGATTATTTTAAGTTGGCTGATCTCTTAAGTTTGAACATATTCTAACAATTCTGCATTTTTATTCCCGACACATGTTTAATGTTTTTGACAAGTTTTACATCTTTTTGTTTTGTGTATCCCTTGACTACTAATTGTGGATATAGTAGTCTTTTAATTTTACTAATTTTTTCTTTAAACCTTCCTGCTAGCTTTATAAGTGGTTGATCTACTATCTTTACTGTATGTTTACCTTTACCAATGGGATTTTTCCTTTTTAAATTTTCATTATTTTTAGTTTTGTTTTGTTTTTCTTTTCCACTTAAAGAACTGCCTTTAACGTTTGTTGTAAAGCTGGTTTGGTGGTGCTGAACTCTTAGCTTTCGCTTGTCTGTAAAATTTTGATCTCTCTATCAAAGCTGAATAAAAACCTTGCCAGGTAGAATATTCTTGGTTGTAGTTTTTTCTCTTTTATCATTTTCAGTATATCACACCACTCCCTTCCAGCCTGCAGTTTTTGCTGAGAAGTAAGCTGCTAGCTGTATGGGAGTTCCCTTGTACATAACTTGTTTTTCCTCGCTGCTTTTAAGATTCTCTCTTTATCTTTAATTTTTGCTATTTTAATTATAATGTGTCTTGGTGTGGACTTCTTTGGGTTCATCTTGTTTGAGACTGATTCTCTGTGCTTCCTGCACCTGGCTGGCTGTTTCCTTTCCCAGGTTAGGGAAGTTTTCACCTATAATTTCTTCAGATAAGTTCTCTTCCTCTTTCTCTTTCTCTTCTCCTTCTGGGATACCTATAATGTGAATGTTAGTCTCAGAGGCCTATTTTTTTTAATTCTTTTTTCTTTTTAGTTTGGGTGATTTTCACTTCTGTCTTCCAGTTTATGAATTTATTTCTTTATGCCATCGAATCTACTGTTCTTTCCAGTGTATTTTTTATTTCAGTCATTGTATTTTCAACTCTGTTTGTTTTTTCTTTATAGTTTCTAATTCTTTGTAAAACATCTTGCTGTGTTCATCCGTTCTCCCTAGCTCACAGAGCATCATTACCCTGAACTCTTTATCAGGTAGATTGCTCATCTCCATTTTGCTTAGTTCCTCTGGAGTTTTGTCTTGTTCCATCATTTGGAACATATTCCTCTGTCTCCTCATTTTGCATAAGTCAGTGTGTTTATTTCTATGTATTAGGTAGGTTGGTTACATTTCTCAATCTTGGAGAAATTGCCTTTTGTAGGAGATCTCCAATGGGGCAGAGACATCCAGTGGGGCTCAGTAGCACATTCTCCTCTCGTTACCAGAGTTATATGCTTTAGGGGTGCCTCCTGTGTGGGCTGCATGGGCCCTTCTGTTGTGCAGGGCTGACTACTGTGGGTGTGTCTGTAGGTGGTGTTGGCCCCTGGCCTGGTTGGCTGCTAATACCTGCCTTGTGCTATGGCTGCTGGCCCTCTGGTGGGTGGAGCTGCGTCACAGCACCACTGACTGGGGGGGCCTGGGGGGCCTGGGGCTAGTGCCAGCCTTCTGGTGGTCAGGGCTGGGTTGCCATGCAGCTGGATGCTCGACCCAGAATAGTCCGGAACTGGTGCTGGCCTGCTGGTGGACGAGTAAGCCCCCATCACTAATAGTCTAGAAGGAGGACTCCAGGATGGTGCTTGCCAGCCCCACTGCCCTTGTGGTGGAACAGAAACTCCCCAAAATGGCTGCTGCCTGCATCTGTGTGCCCAGTGGGGGAGTCCCAGTAGCCTCCTGCCTCTCTGGGAGCTCTCCAAGATCTGCAAGTGTGTGTGACCCAAGTATCTTTATGGTTTTTCCTATTCTTTTTTTAAAAATATTTATTTTTTAATTTTCTTTATTTCCTTTTATTTTACTTTATTTTCTTGGCTGTGTTGGGTCTTAGTTGTGGCACATGGGATATTTCATTGTGGTGTGGGCTCTTTGTTGTGGTGCACGGGCTTCTCTCTAGTTGTGGCGTGTGGATTTTCTCTCTCTAGTTATGGCGTGCAGGGCACGTGGGCTCTGTAGTTGTGGCACACAAGCTCTCTCACTGAGGCATGTAAGCTCAGTAGTTGTGGTGTGAGGGCTTAGTTGCCCTGCAGAATGTGGGATCTTAGTTCCCCGAACAGGGATCAAACCCGCATCCCCTGCATTGGAAGGCAGATTCTTTACCACTGGACCACCAGGGAAGTCCCCCAAGTTTCTTTAAATGACTGCCTCTGTGCTAGGACTCAGAAAATGTGAAATTTTGCATGTTCCCTTTAAGAGTGGAATATCTACTTCCTACAGCCCTCTGGCTCTCCTGTACACAAGCCCCACTGACCTTCAAAGCTGGATGTTCTGGGGGCTCATCTTCCCAGTGCAGGACCCCCAGGCAAGGGAGCCCATTGTGGGGCTCAGACCCCTTGCTCCTTGAGGAGAACCTCTACAATTGTGATCATCCTCCTGTTTGTAGGTTGCCTACCAAGGGCTGTGGGTCTTGATTACCACATCTCTATCCTTCCTTCCTGTTTCTTCGTGGTTCCTTCTTTATGTCTTTAGTTGTGGAAAATCTTTTCTGCTAGTTTTCAGGTTGTTCTCATAGATAGGTGCTCTGTAAGTAGCTGTAATTTTGATGTGTCCATTTGGAGGAGGTGAGCTCAGGGTCTTCCTTCTTCTCCATCTTGGCCACCTCACCTTTGAACTTCCTACCGACTTTTCTGAGTTGCTCCTTTGATCCTGAAGTCACCAGACTCTACAGGGCATCAGGCTAATCAGAACTTCAAGAGTGTCAGAACTTCCCCTTGCCTACCACTACCCTTCAGCAGCAAAACTACCAGTTGTTAAACATAATCTTACACTCTGGTGAAAACCTTCTACGCTCACTAGCCTCATAACACCCTAGGGAGAGCACTAAAACTTCTGTGTTGCTTCTCTTTTGAGGCTTCATGCAATATCTGAATGTTATCTCTTTAAGTTTAATATAAAAAACTCTTTATTTGGCTTGTAGTATGATTTTTAAACTATAATCAACCAACAGAATAATTTATAGTAATAGGTAATACATGTAATACTAAGTGCCAAGTCACTAAATTATCCTGTTATCATATTTTATCTTATTTTTCCTGTTTTATAGATAGGGACAGTAGGGCACAGGGAATTCAAGTAGTACTAAAGAATATAACCTGGTAAGTTGCAGATCCATGTGGTCTGGCTCCAGTATCTGTGCTCTTAACCAATTGCCTATGCAGTGTAAAAAAAAAAATCTACGTTTATTCAGCATTTGTTTTTCAGCTTAGCTGGTGTCAAGGTAATCTTAGCTATTTGTAGAGACCTGCAAAGTAAAACACTGCCATAACTGTTTGAAATGAGGGTAGACCTCAGTAATTTCTGAACCAACCCAGAGTTGGTACTAGATGCATACTACCTGTGAACCTCAGTGCTGTAACAACCACATTTTTCTCTCTGATGTTTCATGTTGTTTAAACCATGACTAGAACATTGTCTTTGTCAGGTAGGATTATAACCTTCCGCAGAGCACACAACCTAAAAAAGAATCGACCCAACTATTCCCAGAATAGTATCTCATCCCAGTAGGGTTTCCTACTGAGATATTAAGGTCAGGTCAGGCAAAGTAAAGGGAGTGAAATGGAGTGTTTGGTGGTGCTGTGTATGCCTAAAGTCAGCTTAAGTGGCATTTATGTAAGGGTATATACTGTCACTGTGGTTAAAGGAAAGCCTTTCTACCTATTTATTAATGATTTTATAGTCCTTATTTCATGGAAGATGGAGTAAAAGAAAGTTTACTTTCAAAGCAATTTATTAAACAGGAAGTGAAAAAAATCAAGATAGACTTGTTTCTTTTCATATTTTTCCCTGCAAAATTGCCTTCTCATTATTGACGAATGAATTCATTTCTTTTTCATACCACAAATTTAAGTGTTTATCTGAATAAGACCTAGTTCTAATATTTTTTAAAATTCCTAATATGTTCTGGAACTAAGTTTAAAAATTCATTCCCTTGGCTCTTTTTTCCCTTTACAAGTTGGAGAGTTTTGAAATTATGTTTGAATGGCTTTCAGCTGAGGAGATATATTTTCTTGTTTATCCATTTTAAATAAAAAAAACAGATAAATATTCATATCGTTTCTTGCAGAATAACTCAGTTGTCAAATTATTTTTGTATCCTGGGGTTAGTGCTTACTCAGATTAAACTTTTTGAAAAGGAGATTGAGTTTAAAATGTGGATGCTCTTTAATCAGATAAGGTGCCTTGAACTATTTCAAAGTCATGGACAGGTTTTGTTTTATAGAAGTGAAGAATGAGGCATTAGGGACTTCCCTGGTGGTCCAGTGGGTAAGACTCCGCGCTCCCAATTCAGGGGGCCCGGGTTTGATCCCTGGTTGGGGAACTAGATCCCACATGCATGCCGTAACTAAGAGTTCACATGCCGCAACTAAGAGGTCCGCATGCCGTAACTGAGAACCAACTCAGCCTAAATACATAAATAAATAAATAAATATTTTTTTAAAAAAAGAATGAGACATTAGAGTTATAAAATTAGGATTCTTTTTGGATAAATGAATTTTCCTAAGGGTACAGGTAATGGAAATGTTTAATAATTTGCATTGAGAAGTTAGTGTTGTCAAAAGCTATATCCCAGGCAGCTCTCTTCACACCATTATACCTGGGCTAATCACCTTATTTCTCAATCTAAGAAAAGTTGATCTTAATCCTAACACCTGAATAAGAATTCTTCCTGTAACTTTTGTGTTTTTTTCTTGAAGACGTTGTAGAGGAGAAGTGTCATTCCTCATTCTTCTTTGTGATTTAGATGTTACTCATCCTTTTGGTAGAAACAATGAAGCAGTGCAAAATATTACATCATCTTTGAGACTGTAAGGACACCAGAGTCTAACCAGAGTGGATTAAGATGGGTGATTTGAGAAGGGAATGGTGGCAGAGGAACATTCACAGTCGGATCTGCTTTTTTAGGGTTTGTGGGTTGTGTCTCAAGTTGCTTTTGACACAACATGCAAAGTAAAACTATCCGCCCCTACCATCTCTCTGTGGGAGCCAAGGTACATTAAAAAAGCCTATGTATATTAATCTACAAAATTAAGCATTTTGGACTTATATCAGAATTTTGTATTCTTTGTAATATATATAGAAAGGATTTTAATTTGGCAGTTTTAAAGATCAAGTATATCCCTGTGGTATTATAGCCTCTAATTATATGCTATTTGAGTCAATATATTCAAGTAGCCCTTTACTAAAAATAGTATAAATATGTCACAAGAGGACATAGTAATTTTTTATAAACCCAGTCTTCCTTGATATAAAGAGTTTCCTTTATTAAGAAAGATTTAAATTAAAAAAACTCACTTCTAGGGAAAAGTTGTTTTTAGTCCATGTAATTTAGGATCTCATCAAGAGCTAAAAAGGTATTTAAGGAGTAAGACGTGGATTTTTATCCTCCATCACAGCTAACTGTGCTCTTGACAAGTATTCAATATACCCAAACTTACATTTTAGTTATATAAAGCAGTTTAACTATTTTGGTTGTATATTTGTTGACACTACAGGGTAGTAGAAAATGGTACATGCACAGGCTTTAAAGTCATATGGACCAGAATTTAAATTCCATTTTCTCTGCCAACGAATTGTTTGTCCTTGACTCAAGTTTATATTTAAGTGGCATTTAGTTAATTCACATTGTTGTGCAACCATTACCTCTGTCTAGTTCCACAACATTTTATGAGGACATTTTTTAACCTAATGCATAATGTCTTTGAATGAGTGATGAAGGAATAAGTTTCCATTCCTTGGTTTTTAAGAGCTTTAAGAAATGGCTTGATGATGATTCTGTTAGGATCTCCCAAGTTTCCTTTCAGTTCTAATGTATTAAATGTATTAAAATTATATGGTGAAAATTTGGAGATATGAGTAACATGCTACCCAAACATTCTTAAGTCAACCAGCATTAATTGCTTTCTATTTGCCTGGCATAGAATATTGACTGTCTACAATAAGCAGATGACACTGTGTTTATACATAGGAGTTTGTAATTCACTTGGAGAACAAGCTACAGATGAAATATATAGAAAAACATGCTTGTTCTTACTTCTGTGATAAACCCCAGACCTTTTAAATGTGTCCGTTCACTTCCTTTGAGGGGACTACTCCTTAGTTACCAAAAGTTGAAGAATTGTCAAAACAGGGCTACAAAACTGTAACTTTTATATGCTCGTGCACACACACACACACACACACACACACACACACACACATATACAACATATATGTAACTGTGGTAAATACACATAACATAATATTTACCATCTTAACCATTTTTAAGTGTACAGATTAGTAGTATTAAGAACATTCACATTATTGTACAACCAATCTCCCAAACTCTTTTCATCTCGAAAAACTGAACTGTATACCCATTATACAAAAACTTTCCTTTCCCTTCCTTCCCCATTTGTCCCTGGCAACCACGATTCTATTTTTTATTTCTATGAACATAGAAGAAAGTAGGTACCTCATATAAGTAGAATCATACAGTGTTTGTCTTTTTGTGGCTGGTTTATTTCACTTAGCATAATGTCATCAAGGTTCTTCCATGTTGTAGCATGTGTCAGAATTTCCTTCCTTTTTAAGGGTGAGTAATATTTCATTGTATCTGTATACCACAAATGTTGTTTATCCATTAATCTGTCAATGGACTCTTGGGTTCTTTCCACCTTTTGTCTGTTGTGAGTAGTATTGCTATGAACACGGGTATACACATATCTCTTAACACCCTGCTTTCAATTCTTTTGGTTATATGCCCAGAAGTGGAATTCCTGGATCATATGATAAGTCAATTTTTAATTTTTTGAGGAGAACCATAATGTTTTCCATAACATCTGTACCATTTTACATTTCTACCAGCAGTGCATGAGGGTTCCAGTTTGTCCACATCCTTGCTGACACTTGTTATTTTCCATTTTTTTATTAGTTTTTTTGGGGGGGTGTTAATAGTAGTTATCTTAATAGGTGTGAGGTAGAGTAGTATATTTTAAATGAAACTTTAACACAGAGAACATTATTATGTAATGTACAATCTTGTTTTGAGATTATGGGAAAAGTCTGAATTTTAATAATGTGCCAATTGACTCTTTTCTAATCTATTATACCCCAAATGATAGTCCTTGAGAGAGGTTTATGACAGCTTGAGAAGTCAGGAAAACATGCCTGAGTATTGACCAAAACAAAATCTTTTCGAGGTAGTGCGAAAAAAAGTAAATCACAAAATTTATGTATTTTGAACATTATACAGAATACAGCTATCCTCAGAGCAGAGCTGCTAATAACTTGGTATAGTGTGCGAAAACAAATTAGGGATTTAGCAAGTTTGATAATATTCCTTTCTCTGCCAATTTTCCCCATAATTTTCTACACATAAAAGATGGGTAAAAAGGTGATAGACAGTAGTTAGAGGCAGTAATACTTATTGGCAATAAGAAATAACTGGATTATTATAATATAGTGGGATAGTTTCTAAGTCAAAAAACCAATTTCAGTAAGACCTACTTATGTTAAAGTACAATATACAGTTGATCCTTGAACAACATAGGTTTGAATTGCACGAGTACACTTATATGTGAATTTTTTGATAGTAAATACTATAGTACTATATGTGATCAATTGAATCTGCAGATACAGAGGAACCATGTACATGGAGGGCAGCCCATAAAGTTATATGCTGATATTTGACTGCACAGAGGGTTATGGTCCCTAACCTGAGCAATGTCCAAGGGTCAACTGTATAATGACTTATTTATAGTTAGCGTGAGATCCAAAGAGAAAGTGAGTACATAGAATGGTGTTTAATTTACTAAAGCAGAAAAAAAAATCCGTAAAGTATTTAAACATTATTTTCATTAAAATGGTCAGATTGGAAATATTTTGGTTTTCAAAGGAATTGGCTTTGTGTATCTAAAAATGGTATCATATGGATTAGCTGATTTTTTTAGTGATGCTAGAAAGATGACATACTATACAAAGTAGCATATATTCAAATGCCCAGAATTATTTTCACCATCTTCCCTGTGTAATATCCAATTGTCCTTTATTTTATTTTATTTTTCCAATTGTTCTTTAAACTTTCCATTTTCTGGAATGATCCTTCTAATCTCAGTTTTCTTCCTCCTTTGCCTGCCTAACCCCTGTTTGATAGGTATCTCTTATCAAAAGTTTTCCATTCGTCTTTACTCCACAGCTTTGAGTACCTTATTTTTTTTCTTGTGTGGTATAGCGTAGAGCATTTTCTCTCTTATACTTGTCTCTCTGTGTTGTAGTCAATCTCTGTTCTTAACCGTCTGACCCCCTGAGACCACCAGTATGTCTCAGATCAGTAATAGCCAAAGAGAAAAGTTGTTGCTATCATGCTGAGAATTGTACATACCATGTGTCTTGATATGCCTCTGGGAATGTGAGGCCATTAGGTTGTCTGATGTGAGTCATAGTGAAAAAATATTGGCACCATTGAACCAGACTGTGAGCAACTTGAACCTTCTTTTTCTTTCTCCCATATATAGTAAAGTGTTTGACTTATGTACTTTGTGTGTGTGTGTATTTATAAAAATAAATATTTATTATATATATAACTATATTTATAGTTATATATATTTTAAATGAGGTGAAGAATTTAGATTTTTGCTTTTAAGAAAAATACATGCTGGGACTTCCCTGATGGCACAGTGATTACGACTCTTCACTCCCAATGCAGGGGGCCCGCGTTTGATCCCTGGTCAGGGAACTAGATCCCACATGCATGCCGCAACTAAGAGTTCTCATGCCACAACTAAGGAGCCAGTGAGCCGCAACTAAGGAGCCCGCGAGCCACAACTAAGGAACCTGCCTGCCGCAACTAAGACCCGGCTCAACCAAATAAATAAATAAATAATATATATATATAAAGAAAAATACATGCAGTAGGATCTTAAGTTTTGTATAGAAAGAGTGATAGAGTTGTGATACAGTAAAACTGTGTTATAAGATCATTCTCTTCCTTCTTCCAGAAAAGACATGAGATTGAAGACTCAAAGATGAAGATAGAGGCATAAAATTGCAGTGAAAGGAGAAAATAAAATCAGGGTGAGGGAATAGTGGAGCCAGATATGAGGCTTTAATATAAACTCTAATTACCTGCACATTTTCTAAGAGTGGACCACAAACGCAACCCTGAGCTTTTTTTTTTAATATGTTTGCATATTCTTTTTTTTAATATATATATAAATTTATTTATTTTTGGCTGCATTGGGTCTTCGTTGCTGAGCGGGCTTTCTCTAGTTGTGGCGAGCAGGGGTTACTCTTTGTTGCGGTGCGTGGGCTTCTCATTGCGGTGGCTTCGCTTGTTGCAGAGCGCAGCCCCTAGGCACGCGGGCTTCAGTATTTGTGGCACACAGGCTTGCAACTCTGAGCTTTGTAGCAGCTGATTCAAAAGAGGACAACCTTCCAGTCAGAACTTCACGATGGCTATGAGATCAATCGTCTGTACAACTATTTTGGAGGAGTATGACTAATTTTTGATTTATAAAAATAAAAATAGCTTCAGTCATCAGGGTGTGTTCTCTCTATCACATGACTCTACCTTCCTCCCAATTGGTTTCATTCATAGGTAGGTTTTCTCCACAATGTAGCGTAGCTGGCCTCAGCAGTTCCAGGTCTGTATGGTCTTTATAGCTCATGATCACAGAGGTTGAGAGTCTTTCTTGGAAGCTCCAGCAAAAGTTCTAGGAACATGCTTACTGGCCCAGCTGGAGTCATGTGCCCATCCCTGACATACTTTTTGTGGCTAAAAGGATGTAATACTGTGGCCAGACTTAGTTTACATTCCTACTTGTAGATGGAGGGGTGATAGCCCCACCAAACTCAGTGGACAGAACAGGATCAAAAGGAATGGAATAATGAATGGTTTCCTAAAGAAAGGATTTCTGAACAATAAAGAATTGACATCAATATAGTATGGTTAGAGAGGTTTTTCTATTAATATAGGCATGAAACAAGAAGGGCCTGGGTGAGGGTGGTGATGTAATAATGAGATAAAAAGAATAAATTAGAGGAAGATAAATATGTGTATATGTATTTTGTTGAAAGTTTGCATTGTTGGGGAGGGGAGCAGTAGTAAAATCAATTGAAGTTGTTTAAAATTTTTAAAAATTGAAAAAATTTTTGTGATAAAAAACACAATACTGACCAATTTAACCATAAAAATGTAATGTTAAGTATATTCATCTTGTAAAAACAAGTGAAGTTTTTGAATTAAGAAATGAGTAAAGTAATAGTACTATCAAAAGATTTGAGAGATTTAAAAGGAAAAGCAGTTGAGGCTCAGGAGAGGTAGATGTCATAACTACTGATTAAACAGGCCGGACCATAGGTTTCCAAGTCCTGGGGAGCCAATAAAAGAGTCCTGGACAGGTGATTTGCAAGACAAAAGGAGGTCTTGGCAACCTGGGCAGTTGACATCAACATTAGGCCATAAACAGGTCTCAGTAGACCATGGAATCAGTGTAAGGGAGTAGGGTCTGTCTTTCCACCAAGAATAGGCTCTGTCCAGATAGGTGAGAGCAGTTATGGTTACAATGTATATGGGGCAGAAAGAAGCCCCCTTTCCCTGCCTGTAACAAATTGGGCTCAAATCAGGATTTCAGGAGCAGTTTCTAGAACTGAGATACAGGGAAAAGGCCAAGGGACAAAACCCTTTGCTATTTGATTAGTACTGGCAATAAAAATGACTTCATATTGATCAGTTAGCTTGGGGTATCTTACATGTTTCTCTGCCTCAGTGCAAAATTCCCACTGATGAGAACTTATAGGGCTTACCATGAAGATAGGACAACCTCAAGGGCTAGATACTAAGGATGTATTACAGAAAGATATAGAACTCTGCGTAACAGAAGTGTAAGGACATCCAAGTTCATGATTGGAGCTCATTAAGTGGTTAGGGTTATAGATGTAATTGTGGTTATTTTCATCATAGAGATACAGTTAAAATAATGGGTTCTAATGTTCTCTCCTATATCATTGGTGTACCTTTAATGAGCCACTGCAAAATAGCAATACATCTCATCATTTTTGAGTGTTCCACTGTGTGTAGTGCAATATTCAAATTCCACAGGACAAGGCAGATAGATGTTCATCAGCTCTGAAAAGGGGGAAAGGTCTATCCAATATTGCTTTGTATCAGAATTCTATTTCTTTATTTGCCTTGGAAACTACAGTGAGAGTCTTAATGCTTTTTTATGTTTTTGTATTATAGCAAGTTCCCAACCTACAAATTACTTGAATTCCAAAATTCCACATAAGCAGCTTGCTTAAATTCAGTAAATTTTTCAACAGTAATTGTGTTATAAATGACATTTCATTTTCCAGAATAATTCACAAAACCCTTTTAATCCTCAGTTTATCTGAATTACTGCGTGTTAACAAAAACACATTGGTTAGCAATGGAATCAAGAGAGATGCAATAACTCTACAGGTTTTTAACAGGAGACATGAAGGAGAAAAAAAAGAGACGATATATATGAGAAAATAATTTTTTTCAAGTGGGTTTAACTCAGCTGAAATTTTTTTCAAGTGGGTTTAATAACAAATGAAGAAAAGAGCCCAAATTATCCATTAGTCTTTCTGAAGGGCAAGGAAGCAGGTGGTATTTTGGATTATTCCAATCCCTTTGCCAGCCAATAGGTGGTGCTGTTGTCATACAACAGTTAAGTTGCTCTAGACCCAAAGCGAAAGGAGGATGTGGGAAGTGTGTCAACTAAGTACCATACATATAAATGTTGCTCAATAAATATAATTCTGCTCATCTTCTAAATGAGTCAGATAATACTGATAAATAAAACCGCATTAAAAAATGTTATTGATATGTTGCTAAATTAGACTAAATTATGTGATCTCTAGATGCTGGAAACTTAAAAAGAAGTAGCAAAGAGTAGGAAAAAATATTAAGCTTTATCATTTATTACTACTAAAACAGAATTTTTAAGTCCAATTATTTGATTCTTTTGTAGGTAATATCCTGACATGCATTACCAGTATACTCTTGAATAGAGGCAGTCCCCACTTTTATGTACACAGTAATTTTGGAGATAACCATCTTAAAGTAATATTACCATTTCACAGATCTTCACTATTTGTAACTTGTTTTTCTTTATCTTTTTTAATATCAATGGAAAATAAGGAATAAGTAGGTAAAAATAGCAGAATGAATGGTCTTTATTGCAACCCTGACAAGCAAAATGAGACCAATCTTACCTTTTCATGCTCCTAACAGTCTTCTTTTTGGTGAAATCACAGTTTATTAGCGTGTCTTTCTACCAGTGAATCTGGAGTAGAGAATGAAGGTAAAATTTATGTCATCTAATTTTGTCTTTTTAAATAAATTTATTTATTTATTTACTTTATTTTTGGCTGCATTGGGTCTTCGTTGCTGTGCGCAGGCTTTCTCTAGTTGTGGCGAGCAGGGGCTACTCTTCGTTGCGGTGCACGGGCTTCTCATTGCGGTGGCTTCTCTTGTTGCGGAGCATGGGCTCTAGGCGCACGGGCTTCAGTAGTTGCAGCACACAGGCTCAGTAGTTGTGGCTCTCAGGCTCTAGAGCGCAGGCTCAGTAGTTGTGGCTCACGGGCCTAGCTGCTCCGCGGCATGTGGGATCTTCCTGGACCAGGGCTCGAACCCGTGTCCCCTGCATTGTCAGGCAGACTCTCAACCACTGCGCCACCCGGGAAGCCCCTGCTTTTAAGATCTTTGATAGATGACCAAGTACTATTTGATTTCTGTGAAACTGGATCTAGAAATTTCAAATGTGAAAATAAAGTTTGGGCTAGGCCCAAACTTTACAAGTGGCATAACTTTATAATTCTCTAAATTCTGATAGTATTTGCCACTTTTAAAAATTAATTCCTTCAGTTTCTCTCTTTACCTCTCTATTGACAGCCCCAAGTGTTCAAGTTGGATTCTCAAAGTGGAAATCAAATACTTGATTATATTGGTTTATACCACACTGTGAGTGTTTGCTAATTTTGAGAGGAGAAAATACTCTTCCTTTTTCTATTAAGGGTGTACCATATGGAATTTGCTTGGTTTAGTTAGCAACTTTCACTATAAAATGGAAATTTTTTTCCAGTCAGTCATAAATTTCCTCATTATAAGATAGTCTTTTTAAAACCTGGAATTTCCATGTGATAATAGCTTAAAGCCTATTTAATTAGGCTACAAAATTTTTTACCCCCCTTTATTTTCCTTCCTTTTTTATGTGTATTTAAGACATTTAACTCATCTGTCATGATTCAGATGTAATCACAGCAGAATCACCTAATGTTAGTTTTTTGTGTTATTTTCTTAAATGCTCAAATTCTCAATATAAATATACTTTATACATTGAAGATAATTTAGCTTTACAAAGAACTGTAGAATGTATTAGATGAATAAAGTACTTTCAAGATACTGATTTCCTACACATCAATGAAAACGTGAAATAGCTGCTTCTCTTTCAGCTCTTCAAAGTGAACACATTGTTACATGGACTAAATAGTATGAATCCATCATTTGAATTTTTCTTTTTAATAATTACCTCTTTTGGGGGCTGAAGGGCAAGAGAAATATAGCTACACTTTTTCTGAGAATCAAAAATTCCTTGCAGTTTAGAAAATAAATGATTTTTTACATAACATTTAAGTGTTTTTATTTTTAAAAACATAATAATTTTCAATGTTTGATTTCCACAGTAATGGAAAGGCAGTAAATGAAGTAAAATACTAGACATTTCTAAGACGTATGTGCTTGATTTGGGACTAGAATCAGAAATCAGAAAACCTGTTTAATTTTTGACTTTGAATCTTTCTAGATTATTGTAATAGACTCTTAATATATATTTGTTGGTTGAATAACATTTTGGAACTTTAAATTTTTGTTTGCTTATAATATTACTATGGAACTCTTAAAAAAATAAATAGTAAATAAGAGTTTATTGTCCATGTGGAAAGCACAGATACAATTTGCATTAGATTCATCTTTTTTCTTAAATTGTGATATTCTTCCTATGTACTTTCAGACCTAAATTTTATTGATGGCTTTTGAAAAATTGATGAAGTCAGATTTAAACAAAAGAATATTGGTGTGCTATAAACTTGCCACAAAATGTTTATGCTAATAGAGGAAATAGGTCCCTTGGGATTTTCCTGCTGTTTTTCTGGGTGTAGTTTAAGACCTTTCAGCTTTTGGGTCCTGAAAAGTTAAACCATATTATATAAAGCATTTTAGAATAGCCAAGTGTTTTAAATAATTTTGGATTTTCTAAAATAGAAGAAGCTGAGATTCCTTATGGGAAAACTGTAAGAATGGGGAAGCTAATAAGATTTTAGGTAGTCCATTGAACTAGTTGGCAGTCTTAAAAATTCTGAAAGCTTATCTGGAAGTTCTCTTTAATTGCTTTTAAAAAAGTATTACCTGCTGAGACCTGCTGAGATAGTCTTCCATGCTCACATAAATATATGTAGGATATGTCAAATTATAGACTCATCACATTTTCAAGTAGGAATGCCTCATTTGATCACTCTAGGAAAATAATAGCTTATGATAGTTATGAATAAAATGTTAGTTTTTAATTGGATATCTGTAATGATACCATGTGCAAACTTTGTAAATGCTAATTTTAAAATCTTAAATGGAAAATGCGTACTGTTGGGAGTCAGAAAAATACTTAGGTACAAATACTGGCTATATTACTTTAATTAGCCATGTATATTTGGATAATCTCATCACCTAATGCCTCTTTTGCCTCATCTCTAAAAGATTGTTTTAAAGATAAGAGATAACATATGAAAGGCACCTAAACATTGCCTGGTACATAGCAGATTCTTAATAAAAAAATGCTACATCTGAGTAACTTCAGTCAAATTATGCTTTAAGTCATATGGGAAAATGACTTTCAGTGTAAGGATTCTTATTTTAGTACTCTTAATTGATGTTTTTAAAAAAAATTTATGAGGGTTCAGAATAACAAGGTTTAAAGTCCCCAAATCTAACATACGTAGTATGGTTCTTGGCTTTCAATAGCCCTTGCTTTCATATATTATGCATTGACACTTCTAAGCCTCCTTTCGTATGCAAAATTCAGTCTTTTATACATCACTACGCAAACTGATTTAGAATTATCACCTGGTTTGCACTGATCTCTGCCACTGGGGTAAAGGGCCAGACATCAGTCAGACAGAAAGGGTCTTACCTTGGCCATCCTACCTACTTCATTACCATTCCTCCAAGCCAGGGGCTCCTGTCAGGCATCAAAGGCCTGAATCTTGCTTGTTTTCAGGGGGATAGCTGTCTCAGAGATGTGTCACTTTACTCAGCCCAATCTCTCTTTCCACCCCAAAGTCACCTCTGAATTCCATTCATCTCTCCTCGCAGTGCCCCACCAGTGGGAAATATTGGGCTGGAAGTAGACAGCTGGTTGAAAACCCTCACCAAGATCACACGTGCTAGTGGGTCACGACCAATATAGGCCTTCACCTTTGATTTGGTACTGATGGAAGAAAATTCCTTTTCCACTATAATAGATAGCTTGTGAGTTCTGATGCTTCAAAATTTAAAGATTAAAGCCTGCTTAAATATTTTCCCTGGCCTGTGTGGATGGATTAAGGAAGGAGCAGTGGCCCAGGGAAGGAGAGATGTCTAAGTCTGCTGTTTCATTCTTCTGGACCGTTGGTGTCACCTGCCTCAGACTGGTACCTGTCAAGGGTCTTACTCATCAGTAGGATCACTAAGACCCTAGGAAGGCAGTATTTGAGGTACCAAATTAGAAATTTTATAAATTTCTAACCCAACCATCCTTTTAATGTGTAAGTCTTGTTCAGCTTTCAAATGTGTAAGAACACAGTGCAGGTAGAGGAAAGGGAAATTCTTTCTAAATAAAAAACAAAAGACAGAATCTCCTGCCACTAATGATTCTTGCAAGAACCATTCTTTATCAAGATGGTTACAAAATGATGATTTTCCAGCTCTGGCACTTGCTGCACATTTACTCTTTAGCACTGTGGTAAGCAGCAGCTCCTTTATCTCTATTTATTTATTTATCCATCTATTTATCTATATCTTTAGTAGTTTACCTTTATGGGTTCCTTTTTTCTTTTTTTTTTTTTTTTTTCCAGTGGTATATAGTTCTTAAGCATTTTGGTCTCAGGATCCTTTTAAACTCTTCACAATTATTGAAAAAGCTTTGTTTATGAGATATGTATTAATATTTATCACATTGAAACTGAAACAGAATTTTAAAAGTGTTTAATTCATTAAAAATAACCCTAATAAATGTAATAAATGTTTACAGAAAGAATATATTTTTGATCAGAAGTAACTATACTTTCCAAAACAGAAACATTTAGAGAAAAGAGTAGCATTGCTTTGTTTTACAGATCCCCTAATGTGTGGCTTAATAAAAGACAGCTAGATTTTTCATATCTGTTTCCTCATTCAGTATGTTACTATATCACATATCATGTAGCCTCTGGAAAACTCCACTGTACATTCATGAAAAAATAAAAGTGAAAGAGACAAATAACATCTAGTATTATTAAAATAGGTTTGGCCTCACAGACACCTTAAAAGAGTCATAAGTACCCCTCAGACTTCCCTATCACACTTTGACAATTGCTGGTCTATAATTCCTGGATTATTTTGGTGCTCAGGTTATCCCAGATTTAGCCAGTGTCAGCTAAGCTGGCCCTGAAGCTGGCCCTTAAGTCCTTGTGATAGGCCCCTATTATCATTGTTTTTTTCTTTCTTTTTTTTTTTGAGAAATCTTATTTTCTGACATAGCAAGATGCTCCAGGCTCATCTTGAACCCACCCTGCCCTAGGCCTGGAATCAGCCATTTTCCTGAGGAATCGTGGTTTCTTTTGATGGATAATGGCGTAGAGGCCAAGATTTGGGCTCTAGGGGTCCTTATTGCTATTAGGGTCTTTGCTTCTAGGCTCTTTCTGCACATAGAACCAGGAAAATATATACATATGTATGCATGGAAATACATATATCTGTGTATAAATACTTATCTATCTTATTTATCATAAGTAACTGATATCTCCAGTTTCAATCTGACCCCTGTACTTTTTTACCTTTCCCCATTACATATCTGTATGTCCTTCTACAATGAGAAACCTGCTTCCAATAACATTAACACATTTACTCATTTGCTGAATCATATAATATATCTAGAGTAGTTTCAGAACTGCCTCGCCCATACCACTACAGAAAACAAACATACTACAAACAGTTCAGGATGTGTTTGCAGTTCTTTTCCTTCCTGAAAGTAAGGGTACATAGGCACATACCACTTTCTTTTCTTTCCCCATTCAGTGTGGTTATGTTATTAGTCTGAAATAAAGTTGGGTTTATTTGTTGCAGTTTGCTTTCATTTCCTTCTTTTTTTCCCTTTCACATCCATGTTGATTTAATTTTTTGAATATACAGAACATTAGCATGCTTTCAAACTTATTGAGAAGTATATACTCAGACGAGTGCCACTCCCTTCCTACTTCTAAGATCTCTGCCCTCTTCTTTCAAACATAACATAAGATTGTACATAACATAGGATTTTATGAAATGAAGGGTAAACACAATCCAAGCAAGACTTTGATGTTCATCAGCTGTTTCCTATCCACAGGAATTTCTTACTGGTATGTTGGTTCCTTTGCCCTGTATCACTGTATGTTCTGCTGGGCCTGTCTCTATAGACCAGTGTGGTTTTCGAAATGTGGTCTACAAGATGACTTCAGCAGGTACAAAGACAGCCCGTTACATTTTTAAGATATATCTATTTTATGTATGTTTGAACACAAAATACAACTAGTGTATTTAGTCAGTGATTTCATGGGGTTTTTGGGGGGGAGGTAAAGTAAAAAGTGAATATTGAAGAAAAAAGCAAGCCAAATTAAAGAAAAATATTAGGAATATAATACTACAAAGTGTGACCAAAATTGCAAAGCTGGCACTTGAATGACTGAAGTTGAGAACTCTGCTCTAACTCCTCTTTCCTGAGTCTGTGTCCAGGGTTCTTACTCTATCCCAGAAACCCAGTAGAACAGATGAAATCCATCTCTTATCTAAACCCATCGTCTACCTGATACCTGAAAGGGAATCTTGCCTTTTTTTCTTTTAACTGAATGGATTCCTTTTTTTTTTTTTTTTTTTTTTTTTTTTGCGGTACGCGGGCCTCTCACTGTTGTGGCCTCTCCCGTTGTGGAGCACAGGCTCCGGACGTGCAGGCTCAGCAGCGATGGCTCACGGGCCCAGCTGCTCCGCGGCATGTGGGATCCTCCCAGACCTGGGCACAAACCCGTGTCCCCTGCATCAGCAGGCGGACTCCCAACCACTGCACCACCAGGGAAGCCCCATATTTTTTTAAATAAAGGAATAGGAAACCTGCTATCGTCATAGGGCAATTAGTTCAATGGCAGGTAGCTTTAAATTTTTTTAAGTTTGGGAAATTGTACTGTTACTTACCCAGTCTTTAAATCCGTATACCATTGATCATTATGATCTACTTGAATTCAAACTTTTATTTTGACTGTTTTAATTAAATCTAATATTGTTTAATATTAAGTAAAACACCACCAGAGTACGCCACTGTCAATTGTTTATTATTGTATTAAGACTTATTAAACCTATACATATATTAGATTAAAAGTTTTTGTTATTAAGTTAATTTTTTAAAATTTATTTATTTTATTTATTTATCTTTGGCTGCTTTGGGTCTTCATTGCTGCGTGCGGGCTTTCTCTAGTTGCGACGAGCAGGGGCTACTCTTCGTTGCAGTGCGTGGGCTTCTCCTTGTGGTGGCTTCTCTTGTTGAGGAGTACAGGCTCTAGGCTTGTGAGCTTCAGTAGTTGTGGCTCGCGGGCTCTGGAGCGCAGGCTCAGTAGTTGTGGTACACGGACTTAGTTGCTCCGCGGCATGTTGGATCTTCCCGGACCAGGGATCGAACCCATGTCCCCTGCATTGGCAAGTGGATTCTTAACCACTCGGCCACCAAAGAAGTCCCTAAGTTAATTTTTAAATGTAAATTAGACCCTAAAATTTTAACACTTGAGTAAGTACTTAAATTTGCTCCATTTACTAGATGGAAATTTATTTTGCTATGAGAAGTAGGATTGTCTTTACAACTCTTGTATGAAAGCATATTAGGATGAGCAAGTGTACAATTTGTGCATAATTTCTTACTCAGTGGGAGGCATAAGTTTTATTCCCAATTCATAAAAATTGTACAGAAGGAGTAGTCTTAAAACAATTTATTTGGAGGGAAAAGCCCATATCTGATTACCAAGAGTTTATTCAATAAATTAATGGCCTTATTTTATATTGCTAAAGATGTGTACATGCATTTCATAAACTTTTGATGTCATCTATTTGTAAACAAAGGTTTTTTTCAGCAATTATCTGTGACTAACTCATGAATTACTCTTCCTGTCTTTCCATATACACAAAAATAGGTATGAATTTTGATGCTTAAAACTCTTAGGATACAAAGGAAGTTTATAAACTTGAGGGTAGGAATAAAAAGTTAATTTTTATGTCACAGACATATAGATATACTTACTTATATATGCATTTAGTGGTGCTGCTGGAAATGGTAGACCTCTCTGTTCTCTCCCTATGCACTAAATTTCATTGACATACACTTAAAAGCTTATAGAACACACATGTACTTTCAGAAGGCCATCTGTTAGCATTTCGTATTTTAGATGATAATTTTCTTTTCTGTACTTGTTATTGCTAAAAAGATATACTTACATCCTGGTATTTAGATAAGGAATATATGAAGACACAGATATTTTGACTCTTTCAAACATTTTGAAAATTGTAATGTAAACATACTTTAGTAAATTTAGTCTATGCTAAATTTATGGTAACTTGTTATTATGATGTGTTTATATATTTGGATATAAATAGCCTTTTAGTAAAAATATATGTATATATGTTGAGCCTCTGCTATGAGAGTAGTGCAGCTGTCATTGTTAGAGGCTCCTTTTACCCTAATTCTTGTCCCTACACCCTGGGGACTTTACTACTAATCCCTTGTCCTCCTGTGTATTTATTGGATAAGATAAGCAAAAGGTAACTCCTCTTTATAAAACTTGGAAAACCTCTGTATTAGGATTAAATCAGCCCAGTTAAATGAGTCCATAATAAAATGCAGAGATTCCCTGAGCTCATCTCAGAGTTATTAGCCATTAATGGCTTGTCTAGGAAATTCTAGCCTTTCACTTACTATTACTAAGGCAGAGGAAATAAAACTAGCCACTCAGTATTCTTAGGCTACCCTTTTGTGTCTCCCTTTCTCCTGCACAGTCACTCCTAGAAATTTCCTTGTCTTCAATTGAAGGATTTTTTTTTTGCCGTACCTTCCTTGCGGCATGCGGGATCTTAGTTCCACACCAGGGATGGAACCCATGCCCCCTGCATTGGGAGCGCAGAGTCTTAATCACTGGACTGCCAGGGAATTCCCGAAGGAATTTTTTAATGTAGAATTTCAGGTAGTTTAGGAGAGAGATTTGCAGTCAACAAAGTCAATTTCTTGAATTATGTGACCCAGTCTATTTGGCATAGTGTAAGGTTGGCCTAGGAGTGGGAAGAGAAAGTGGTATTTTGCAAGGCCCAGATTTCTCTCCCTGACTGTTCTGACCATTGTTAAGCCATACTTCTCCTCTCATCATTACCTACCAATACCTTCTCTGTTTTAGCCTGCATTCCCTGGAGTAGGCAGGCACATTTTTTAACTGTTGGGAAATAGAAACTTACCTGGTTTCCTCAGGATCAAAGTTTCAATCACAAAGTAATATGTTTTGAAATCACCATTTTGACAAAGCTGCTGCTGCTTTGAAAGGTTATAATCAAGGCTCTTTTTTCTAATTGATATATAGTTGTTTTACAATATTGTGTTAGTTTCAGGTGTACAGCAAAGTGTTTCAGTTTTATATATATACATATATATATATGTATATATATATATACTTTTCAGATTGTTTTCCATTATAGCTTATCATAAGATATTGAATATAATTCCCTGTGCTATACAGTAAATCCTTGTTGCTTATCTATTTTATGTATAGTAGTTTGTACCTATTAATCTCATATTCCTAATTAATCCTTCCTTTTCCTCCCTTTCCCCTTTGGTAACCATAAGTTTGTTTTCTATGTCTGTGAGTCTTTCTGTTTTGAAAATAAGTTCATTTGTATTAGTTTTTAGATTCCACAAATTAGTGATATCATATGGTATTTGTCTTTCTCTTTCTGACTTACTTCACTTAGTATGATAATCTCTAGGTCCATCCAAGTTGCTGCAAAAGGCAATATTTCATTCTTTTTTGTGGCCAAGTAATATTCCATAGTGTATGTATATATATATATATATATATATATATATATATATATATATATACCACATCTCCTTTATCCATTCATCTGTAGATGGACGCTTAGGTTACTCCCATATTTGGCTATTGTAAATAGTGCTACTGTGAACATTGTAGTATATGTATCTTTTCAAATTAGAGTTTTCATCTTTTCTGGATATATGCCCAGGAGTAGGATTGCTGGGTCGTATGATAACTCTGTTTTTAGTTTTTTAAGGAACCTCCATATTATTTTCCATAGTGGGGCCATGAATGTTGATTCCCTTAGGCAGTAGCAGCAGCCACTGGCACCTCTGATATATATACCTGCAGAGTTTGAAGGAGTTAAACATTCTGTTGTTTATTAAAATGTTTTTTATTGGCCTGCAAATTAATTGGTTTCTCTTTTTCTGTACACAGAATCTAGACTTATTCTACCAAAATTAATTTTGCATACAATGTAGGAAATTTAAAATTTCTGAAGTAGTTTAGAAACTGCTTTTTCTAATATACCTAATTCTAAATGGAATCTATTCTTTTCCCTGTTAATTCTCTTATCATAGGAGGAGGTGTGTAATATCTAAAGAGAAAATATTTCATGTAGTAACTACTGTATTATGGGTTCATTTAAAAATGTAATAATCACTTTTGTCTTACAGGACAAACTATTCGAGAGAAAAGAATTGTAGAATCAGCAAATAAAAGAGAAATAGACTATGAAGTAGGGGATATCCCAGCAGAATGGGAAGGTAAGTTTCTGCTTTTAGTAGTGTCTTTTGGAAGGCAAATAGTTTATACACAAAATCAATAAGAACATAACATTATTTCATGTTCTTTGCAAAAACTTTTACAATCTGAATCCATGAAACTTTTTTTAAACTTTGCATTTCTTTGAGAGTTGTGAAGGTGCTACATTTTAGTAAGGGAACATAGTGAAAAGAACTAAGAAGCATTAGTAGAGATGGGACTAGGGTGAGGCAAGCAAAGTTTCTTAGATGCAGAATTGAAGAAGGCATTCACTTTGATATGCTGGCCCTGCACTTATACAACCTGAGGATCTGAATTCTGTTTCTGGCACTCTACCCACATGCACGTGGGAAAGTAACTCATACCTCTCAGTCTTAGCTTCCTCTTTTATAAATTGTGGATAATACTTGCTGTAGATGCCATTTGGAATATTTGTTCAACTTACAGTGACCCCATTAATTGCCCCCATGTTTAAACAAGGATGGACACTTACTTGATCCCTGTCAGGACTTTGGAATTAAGGTAAAAAAATGAAAGGAAGAGAAAATAGTAGCAGTCTTTCCATAAGGCTGGAGTAGTATCATATGAACTTGGTAGCACATGGGTGGCTATCTTCAATCCACTATCTAAACTTTGTTGCAGAAAAAAAACTTCTTTATCTACTAAGAAGAAAATAGAAACCAGTCTGCAAAGAGAAGTACAGTTAACCCTTGAACAACACAGGTGTTTGTTTTTTGTTTTGATTTTTTTGTTTTGAACAGCACAGGTTAGAAGCAGGTCCACTTATACGCAGATTTTTTTCCGTAAGTTCATACTATGGTATTACACGGTCCGTGGTGGTTGAATCTGCAGATGTGGAACTGCAGATATGGAAGTCCAACTGTTAAGTTATAGGTGGATTTTTGACTACGAGGGGGTCAGTGCCCCTAATCCCTGTGTTGTTCAAGAGTCAACTCTATGTAGCAAGGCAGAGAATATTTCCTATGTTTTCAGCAACTTTCCAATTCCCAGTTCCATTTCTTTCTGAATGAAGTTCATCTGAAAGTCTGCCGTCAGGTTCTAAGTGCCATCCACATCTGTGCTATAAATTTCCCCTTGTTTATTACCAGTTCTTAGCCTAGTGCCTGGCACATAGGAAAGCACATAGTAAGTGCTCAGTAAGTATATATTAAATACTTGAAATCTAGCTTGAGTTAACCCTTGTTATTTGAAACTAAAAGAACCTTAACTAAAATACCAATACCTATCTTATATATCACTTAACATTTGTCAAGTGTTTACCTGTATACCTGGTATTATGCCATTGCTTCACAATCATTATATTGTTTTAATTATCACAATAATCCTATGAGGTAGACACTGTAGTCCCATTTAATAGGGAATCTAAGTTCTAGAAAGATGAGATAAACTGCCTGGGTAATACAGCTACACACTGTAAGCAGTGGACCCTTTGCTTCCTGGTGGGTTTAGCATTATACCTAACATATGGTAGCTATAGGCATTGAGTTATTTTTATGTCAGCATGTGAGTGTAAATATTTCCCTGGACATATCTTTTCCATTTTTCTTTATTAGCTATGAAAATAGTAGAACTATGAGAAAAGAACATTAAAATGGGTAGATACCAGGGACTTTTTGAAGAAATACAGAATATAAACTGGCAATGTCCAGGAGTAATTGAGCTTTCTTACTTTTTAAAAAAATATTTATTTATTTAATTTATTTTTTTTGGCTGCGTTGGGTGTTAGTTGCAGCATGCGGGATCTTTGTTGAGGCACGCAGTATCTTTCATTGTGGTGCAGGCTCTTCATTGTGGCCCGCAGGTTTCTCTCTAGTTGTGGCACGCATGCTCCAGGGCATGGGCTCTGTAGTTTGTAGCACACAAGCTCTCTCGTTGAGGCACGTGAGCTCAGTAGTTGTGGCACGCAGGCTTAGTTGCCCCGCAGCATGTGGGATCTTGGTTCCCCTACCAGGCGTCGAACCCATGCCCCCTGCATTGGAAGACGGATTCTTTACCACTGGATCACCGGGGAAGTCCCTGAGCTTTTTTATTTTAACAGACTCTCCAGTGTTATAAGCGACATTTGCAATTCTCAAATAATGCTTGCACCTTCTTATAATGAACCTATTTTATCATTTTTTCCAATAGTAATATAGAATTAAAATGTTTATAGAAATAAATTAAGTTATAAATAAATAGGTAGTGACTCATTTTTAAGCGTTTGAGACTTTCAGAGAATTAGAATGAAATTCTAATGCTTTTTATGGCTCTGTCCTGATCTTAATAATTTAGCATAACCCTCCCATGGGGCACACCCTTAAAACAAATGTATCAACCAAACATTGAAACAAAAATTATTTTTATAGTGTTGCATATCAATTAAATGTAAAAAATAAGAACTCCATACCATGAAAAAGTAAAGTAAAATATAAATAAATACACAAAACACTGTATACAGGAAAGGAAAGAAAAAAACTTAAAGTGAATAGTGTCAACCCCAAGTGAATCTAAAGTATTTTCAGGTCCAGATGAATACTGTATTTGTCAATTGTTAGTAGCAGAATACAGGTACCCACACGCTGCATTTCCTGCCATGATATGTATTAAACGGTTCACCCTTTTCATTCATTTATTTAATAAACATCTATTGAGGACCTCTGAATTCATGGAGTTTACATTCTGGAGTGGGAGAGTGGGTGGAAGAAAGATAATAAATCAGATAAATAACTATATAGTATGTTAATGGCCACAGAAAATAAAGCAGATAAAGGGAATAGGAAGTGTTGTGGAGGGTTTTACAGTTTTAAATAGTATAAAGAAATGGCCTTGTTGAGAAGATGACTTTTTAAAAAAAATAAATTTATTTATTTTATTTATTTTTATTTTTGGCTGTGTTGGGTCTTCGTTGCTGCACACAGGCTTTCTCTAGTTGTGGTGTGTGGGCTTATTGCGGTGGCTTCTCTTGTTATGGAGCATGGGCTCTAGGCGCGTGGGCTTCATTAGTTGTGCTGCGTGGGCTCAGTAGTTGTGTCTCACGGGCTCTAGAGCGCAGGCTCAGTAGTTGTGGTGCACGGGCTTAGTTGCTCCACGGCATGTGGGATCTTCCCAGACCAGGGATCGAACCCGTGTCCCCTGCATTGGCAGGCAGATTCTTAACCACTGTGCCACCAGGGAAGCCCCAAGAAGATGACTTTTGAATAAAGGCAGAAGGAGCTGGTCATGAAGATAAGAAGCAGAGGAGCATTCCTGGAGAGCTAGTGCAAATGCCCTGAAGCAGGAGCATGCTCAGGTTTTTAAGGAACAGTACGGAAGCCAGCGTGACTGGAGTAGAGCCAGAGGGAAGGTAATAAATGAGGTTAGAAAAGTAATAGGTTGCTCAATCTTGTAGGCCTTATAGGCCATTGTAAGGACTCTGGCTTTTCCTCTGAGATTGGAAGCCGCTGGAAGGTTTTGAAAAGAGTAGTTGTATGCCCTGAATTATATTTAACAGGATCAGTCTGGCTGCTGCATTGCAAAGAGACTGAGGAGGGGCATAAAGAAAACTTGGAGACAGTATGCTCTTGTAATAACTCAGGCAAGGGCTAATTGTGGCTTGAACCAGAGTAACAGTGAGAGTGGAAAGAAGTAGTTGCATTCTGGATCTCTTGTAAAAGTAGAGCCAATGAGATTTGCTGACAGATTGGATGTGCAATGTGAGAGAAAGAGAGCAGTCAGTGATGACTGTTAAACTTTTGGGCCTCACCTGGAAAAGTGCAGTTGCCATTGACTGAGAGGGGCAAGACTGGAAGGAGGACATTTGGGGGGAAAATGAGATCAAGTTTGAAAATGAAGTTTGAGATATCTATTAGATATCCAAGTAGAGGTATTAAGTTGTATATAAGCTAAGAATTTGGTGGAAAACTTTGGGCTGGAGATAAAATGTGGAAGTTGACAGCAAATAAATGGTATTGAAAAGCCAGGAGACAGGATGAGATCAGGGAATGTGTGTAAATAGAAAATGAGAAGTTCATACCATATGATCCACCAGTCCCACTCTTGGGCATATATCTGGAGAAAGCCATAATTCAAAATATACATGTACCCCAATGTTGATTGCAGCACACTTTACAGTAGCCAAGACATGGAAGCATCCTAAGTGTCCAACAACAGAGAAATGGATAAAGAAGATGTGGTACGTATATACAATGGAATATTACTCAGCCATAAAAAGAATGAAATAATGCCATTTGCAGCAACATGGATAGACCTAGAGATTATGATACTAAGTGAAGTAAGTCAGAGAAAGACAAATATCATATGATATCGCTTATATGTCGAATCTAAAAAAATGGTACAAATGAACTTATTTACAAAACAGAAGTAGTGTCGCAGATGTAAAAAACAAACTTATGGTTACCAAAGGTGAAAGGGGAGGGGGGAGGGATAAATTAGGAATTTGGGATTAACATATACACACTACTATATATAAAATAGATAACCACTACTATATATAAAATAGATAATAGGACCTACTGTATAGCATAGAGAACTCTACTCAATATTCTATAATAACCTGTATGAGAAAAGAATCTATAAAAGAATGGATATATGTATATGTATAACTGATTCACTTTGCTGTACACCTGAAACTAACACAGCATTGTAAATCAGCTATACTCCAGTAAAAAAAAGAAAAGAAAAGAATTATAAAGAAAAAAAAGAAAGAAAATGAGAAGTTCCAAGACTGACCCCTAGGCTATAACAGGGTTTAGAGACAATGAAGACAAAAAAGGAGCAGCCAGAAAAGTGGGAAATAAAAGAAAAAGTGTCAAGGAGGAAGAAGTGATCAACCATGTCAAATAAGGACGAAGAATTAATTCTTTGCTTTAAGAACAGGAAGTCACCGATCCTGATAAAAATAGTTCTGCAGAGTGTTAGGAACAAAAGCCTGATTAAAAAAAAAGAATAGCAAGAGAGAATTTGGAGAGAATAAGTATAGATAATGCTTATGAGGAGTTTATCTGTAAAAGAAGGGAGAGTGTTGAGGCAGTACCTGCATGGGAAAGTGGAGTCAAGAGAGGAATTTTATTATGTTTTGTTTTAAAGACAGTAGAAGTAACCAAATTTTGTAATAGTGATGAGAAAGTTCCAGTCAAAAAGGAAGCATTAATGATGCAGGAGGAAGACCTTGAGAAAGCAAGATGGGACAGGATCTAATACACTTGTGGAAGAATTGGCCTTTGACAAGAGCATGGAAAGTTCCTCAGTAGTAGTAGCAGAAAAGTAGAGTATATAGTCATAGATGCAGGTAGATCATGTAGTCGTAATAACTTGTATAAATTCTCTGTTGATTCCTCCAAGTGAAGCACAGAGAGATTAAATAACTCCCTAAATACAAATAGCAGCTATAGCCAAGAACCCAAATTATCTGTCTCCAGAGTCTTTACTCTTAATATTATATTGTATTGCCTACTCCATAATGATTAGGCTAATTCCTGCTTATCCTTCAAGTATTAGGGTAGACACGGATTCCTTTGGACATCTTTTCTGACCCTACCTCTCACCCCCTAGTGCTTAGTGGGATGTTCCTGTTTTTGTTTTCATCTCACTTGATGCCTCTCCACAGCATAACACAACACACTGTAGAGTATTCCCTGTTTACTTGTCTACCTCCTCTACCTGGACTTGAAGATTCTCTAGTGTAGAGTCTTTACCTTGCTCATCCTTGTATTCTTAGGGCCTAGTTCAACACTTAACATAAAATAAGTGCAAGCTCAATCAATATTTGGTGAATGAATGCATTTAAAATTGAAACTACATAAGGAAGAGACATTTTGGGGACTTTGCTGATTTGCTGAAAATAGTCCATTTTAAAAAGAAAGACATGGAATGGTACACCAAAGCAATTGGTTCCTAACATAAAGGACACTCAAGGTTCAGATGTGGGAGATAGTATAGTACTAGCTAGTATACTACTAGCTACTGAACAGTCTTACAAAGTTTCAGGGAACCTTTTAAGTTTAATCCATGGCATGATGTGTAGTTCTTATACAGAGCCTCTCAAAAGCTTTATCTTCATAATTCAGATCACAGTGTATCTTCCATTTTTTTCCTTTTTTGTTATTTTGTTAAGTTTAAGCTAGTTTTTTGTTGACAGTAATAAACATTATTAATGAGAACCCTAAAATATACACAAAGTAGAGTATAATAGGAAGAGACAGAAAGGCTCTGATCCAGTATGTCTTTTTAATGGAATATTAATCTTTACTTAATCACACATACTCATTAAAATATAAAACTAAATTTCAGAATAAAGTCAGGTAAAAATTAATTTTTAGACATATTAGACCATACCTATCATTAACACAATTAATATCTCAGTATGAAATATCATATGCACTTTTATTGCTTTATTATTAATAATTAATAATTGTTTAGCATGCTTTTCTCAAGCCACAGGAACTCCCCACCAATAATTTTCAAAATAAACTTCATAAAATAATATTTATGGCACAATGCTATCCTTGTGCCAGCATCAGAAGACCTGGGTTATGCTCAGGTGCTCCAATGTGCATTTACTACCTTGGTCATTTTGGGCAAATCTATTTTACCTCTGTTTTTCATCTGTCAGATTAAAAGGCTGGGTTCGGTATCCTTTAAGACCCCATCTGTCTCTAATGTTCTATGATTATATGACTCTAGAATTATCTGTAATCAACTTATGTCCCAACACAGAGTCTCTGGACCTACTGTATAACCAAATTGCTTGGCTGGGAATTGCTGAGAGTTGATGGTGATCTCCTTCATTAGAGGATAAGATAGCTGCATATATTAATTATCTATTGGTGCATAACAAGTTACCCCAAAAGTTACAGGCCTAAAACAACAAACATTTATTAACTCACAGTTTCCGTGAGTCAGGAATCTAGGCATGGCTTAAGTAGATCTTCTGGCTTAGGGTCTCTCACAAGGCTGCAGACAAGGTGTTGGTCTTGGCTGCAGTCATCTCAAGGCTTCTCTCAGGGCTCATCTACTTTCAAGCTCATTCACATGGTTTTGTCAGGCCGTAGAAGATTTATTTCCAAGCTCATTCAAATGGCTATTGCCTGGTTTCAGGTTCTTCCTGGCTATTTGACTTAGGGCCTTAGTTCCCTGATAACTGTAGCTTTCTAAGTCTTGATATCAGGTACTGTTAGTCCTTCTTTTTTGAAGTTATTTTGGCTCTTCTAGGTCCTTTGCATTTTCATATGGATTTTAGGATCATTTTGTTAATTTCTATAAAAATGCCTCCTGGGATTTTGGTTGGGATTGTGTTAAATCTATAGATCACTTTGCAGGGAGCTGACATCTTAATAATAAGTATCTTCTGACCCCTGGACATTATATATCTCTTCATTTAATTTAGGCCTTCTTTAATTTCTCTCATCAAAGTTTGTAGCTTTCATTGTACATATATTGCACTTCTTTTGTCAGATTTATCCCTAACAACTTCATGTTTTTGGTGCTATTGTTAAGATAATGTTTTTCAAGTTTAATTTCTGATTGTTGCCATCGAATAAATATTCAGTAGGTTTTTGTATATTGATCTTCTATCCTGTGACTTTGCTAAACTCAGTTATTAATTATAGTAGCTTTTTTGTCAATTCCATCAGATTTTCTATATAGAAGATCATGTTGTCTGTGAATAAAGACATTTTTCTTAATTCTTTCCAACCTGGATGTCTTTGTTTTAATCTCGCCTATTTGCATTGGCTAGAACCTCCAGTACACTGTGTAATAGAAGAGATAAGAATGAACAGTCTTGCCTTGTTCCTTATGTTTTACTTTTTTATATATTTTTGATTGAGTTATCTAAAGTTTTGTTTAGACTTTTTATATCTGTGTTCTTGAGGGATACTAGTTAGTAATTCTTCTTTTCTTGTCTTTTCTTGGTTTTGATATCAGGGTAATAATGCTGATCTCATGAAATGAGTTTAGACATATTCCTTCTTCAAAAGTCTGTAAGAGTTTGTGTAGAGTTAATATTACTTCTTCTTTAAATATTTGATAGGTTTCACCAGTGAAGCTATCTAGGCCAGGAGTTTTTAACTGCAAGTTAAATTTCTTTATTAGACAGGATATTCAGATTATCTGTTACTTCTTGACTGACCTTTGGTAGGTTGTATTGGGTCTGCCAAAAAGTTTGTTTGGTTTTTTCTGGAACATGGCTTTAGTCTTTAACTTCATTTGAAACAATTTCGTTAGAATATATTGTGACAGCTGTCATATCAGCATGCACTAAAAAAAAAAAAAACATCAAAATTGGTGGATTTTTGTGTAGCCATTTTAATATTGAAGATAGAACTAAAAAAGCAACATTTTAGGCATATTATGCTTTATTATTTCAAGAAAGGTAAAAACACAACGAAAACGCAAAAAAAAAAATAGTTTTTGCAGGGTATGGAGAAGGTGCTTGACTGATTGAACATGTCAAAAGTGGTTTGCAAAAGTTTCATGCTGGAGATTTCTCGCTGGACGATGCTCCATGGCCGGGTAGACAAGTTGAAGTTGATAGTGATCAAATCGAGACTAATATTAATTGAGAACAATCAGTGTTATACCACGCAAGAGATAGCTGACATACCCAAAATATCCAAATCAAGTGCTGAAAATCATTTGCACCAGCTTGGTTATGTGAATCGCTTTGCTGTTTGGGTTCCACATAGTTAAGTGAAAAAACCCTTCTTTACTATATTTCCAATGCAATTCTCTACTTAAATGTAACGAAAACGTTACATCTTTAAAACAAATTATGATGGGTGATGAAAAATGGATATTGTACAATAATGTGGAACAGAAGAGATCATGGGACAAGTGAAATGAACCACCACCAACCACACCAAAGGCCAGTCTTCCTCCAAAGGTGATGTTGTGTATATGGTGGGATTGGAAGGGAGTCCTCTATTGTGAGTTCCTTCCGGAATACTAAACGATTAATTCCAACAAGTACTGCTCCCAGTTAGACCAACTGAAAGCAGCACTCGACGAAAAGCGTCTGGAATTAGTCAACAGAAAATGCATAATCTTCCATCAGGATAACGCAAGACCACATATTTCTTTGGTGAACAGGAAAAAACTGTTACAGCTTGGCTGGGAAGTTCTGATTCATCCGCCACATTCACCAGACATTGCACCTTCAGATTTCTATTTATTTTGGTCTTTACAAAATTCTCTTAATGGAAAACATTTCAATTCCCTGGAAGACTGTAAAAGGCACCTGGAACAGTTCTTTGCTCAAAAAGATTAAAAGTTTTGGGAAGATAGAATTATGAAGTTGCCTGAAATATGGCAGAAGGTAGTGGAACAAAAGGGTGAATATGTTGTTCAGTAAAATTCTTGGTGAAAATGAAAAATGTGTCTTTTATTTTTACTTAAAAACTGAAGGAACTTTTTGGCCAACCAATATTTTTCCAAAGAATCTGCCATTTTGTCTAATTTTCCAAATTTTTTTGGCATAAGACTGACCATAATATTACCATATTTTTCTTTTAATATCTTCAGAATCTGTGTGATGTTACCTCTTTCATTCCTAATTGTTATGGCTGCATTGGGTCCCCACAAATTGTGTGTTGAAGTCTTAACCCCCAGTACATCAGACTGTATTTGGAGACAGAGTCTTTAAAGAGGTAATTAAGTTAAAATGAGGTCCTTAGGACCAGTCTTAATCCAATATGACTAATGTCCTTATAAGAAAAGGCCATTAGGGCTTCCCTGGTGGCGCAGTGGTTGAGAGTCCACCTGCTGTTGCAGGGGACACAGGTTCGTGCCCTGGTCCGGGAAGATCCCACATGCCGCAGAGCGGCTAGGCCCATGAGCCATGGCTGCTGAGCCTGCGTGTCCGGAGCCTGTGCTCTGCAACGGGAGAGGCCACAACAGTGAGAGGCCCGCATACTGCAAAAAAAAAAAAAAGAAAGAAAAAGAAAAGGCCATTAGGACACAGATGTGAACAAAAGAAGACCTTGTGAAGACACAGAGAGAAGACTGCCATCTACAAGCCGAGGAGAGAAGCCTTAGAAGAAACCAACCTTGCCAACACCTTGGTCTCAGAATTATAGCGTTCAGAATTGTGAAAAAGTAAATTTCTGTTGTTTAAGCCACCAAATCTGTGGTACTTTGTTATGGCAGCCCTGGTGGACTAATACATTAGTTCTGAGGGGTTTTTTTCTATTACTTTTTTTTTAATTTAAGTATAGTTGATATACAGTGTCGTGTTAGTTTCTGGTGTACAACAAAGTGATTCAGCTATATATATATATATTCTTTTTCATATTCTTTTTCATTATAGATTATTACAAGATACTGAATATATATAGTTCCCTGTGCTATACAGTAGGATCTTGTTGTTTATCTATTTTAATATATAGTAGTGTGTATTTGCTAATCCCAAACTCCTAATTTATCCCTCCTCCCCTTTCCCCTTTGGTAACCATAAATTTGTTTTCTATGTCTCTGTGTCTGTTTCTGTTTTGTAAATAAGTTCTTTTGTATCATATTTTAGATTCCACATATAAGTGATATCATATAATATTTGTCTTTATCTGACTTACTTCACTTAATATGATAATCTCTAGGTCCATCCACATTGCTGCAAATGGCATTGTCTCATTCTTTTTGTGGCTGAGTAGTATTCCATTGTATATATGTACCACATCTTCTTTATTCATTCATCTCTTGGTGGAAATTTAGATTGCTTCCATGCCTTGGCTATTGTATAGTGTTGCTATGAACATTGGGGTGTATGTATCTTTTCAAATTAGAGTTCTCTCCAGATGTATGCCCAGGAGTGAGATTCCTGGCTTATATGGTAACTCTGTTTTTAGTTTTTTCAGGAACCTCCATACTGTTTTCCATAGTGGCTGCACCAATTTATATTCCCACCAATAGTGTAGGAGGGTTCCCTTTTCTCCACACTATCTTCAGCATTTATTATTTGTAGACTTTTTAAGGGCAGCCATTCTGACCAGTGTGAGGTGATACCTCACGGTTGTTTGACTTGTATTTCTCTGATAATTAGTGATGTTGAGCGTCTTTTCATGGGCCTGTTGACCATCTGTATGTCTTCTTTGGAGAAATGTCCATTTGGGTTTTTCTGACCATTTTTGATTAGGTGTTTGGTTTTTTTTCTGATACTGAGTTGTATGAGCTGTTTGTATATCTTGGAAATTAAGCCCTTGTCAGTTGCATCATTTGCAAATGTTTTCTCCCAGTCCATTGATTGTCTTTTTGTTTTGTTTATGGTTTCCTTTGCTGTGAAAAAGCTTATAAGTGTGATTAGATCCCGTTTGTTTATTTTAGCTTTTATTTCTGTTGCCTTGGGAGACTGACCTAAGAAAACATTGCTGCAATTTATGTCAGAGAATGTTTTGCCTACTTTCTCTTCTAGGAGTTTTATGGTATTCTGCCTTACATTTAAGTCTTTATGCCATTTTGAGTTTATTTTTGTGTATGGTGTGGTGGAGTGTTCTAACTTCATTGATTTACATGCAGCTGTCCAGCTTTCCCAGCACCAGCTGCAGAAGAGACTGTCTTTTCTCCATTGTGTATTCTTGCCTCCTTTGTTGAAGATTAATTGCTATAGGTGTGTGGGTTTATTTCTGGGCTCTCTGTTCTGTTCCATTGATCTATATGTCTGTTTTTGTGTCAGTATCATGCTGTTTTGATTACCATAGCTTTGTAGTATTGTCTGAAGTCTGGGACAGACTTCAGCTTTGTTCTTTTTCCTCAAGATTGCTTTGGCAATTATGGGTCTTTTATAGTCCCATATAAATTTTAGGATTATTTGTTCTAGTTCTGTGAAAAATGTCATGGGTAATTTGATAGGAATCACATTAAATCTGTAGATTGCTTTGGGTAGTATGGCCATTTTAATGATATTAATTCTTCCAATCCAAGAGCATGGTTATCTTTCCATTTCTTTAAATCATCTTTAGTTTTCTTTATCAGTGTCTTATAGTTCTCAGTGTATAAGTGTTTCACCTTCTTAGTCAGGTTTATTCCTAAGTATTTTATTTTATTTATTTTTAAAAAAAGGGATTTTTTTTTATGTTCCCTTTTTGATATTTCATTGGTAGTGTAAAGAAATGCAACAGATTTCTGTATGTCAATCTTGTATCCTGCTACCTTTCTGAATTCATTTATCAGTTCTAGTAGTTTATGTGTGGAGTCTTTAGGGTTTTCTATATATAGTGTCATGTCATCTGCATATAATGACAATTTTTCCTTTTCCCTTTCAACTTGGATACCTTTTTTTAAATTATTTTTTCTTGTCTGATTGCTGTGGCTAGGACTTCCAATACTGTGTTGAATAGAAGTGGTGAGAGTGGGCATTCCTCTTTTGTTCCAGATTTTAGCAGAAAGGCTTTCAACTTTTCACGTTGAGTATTACGTTGGCTGCAAGTTTGTCATAAATAGCTTTTATTATGTTGTGATATGTTCCCTCTATACCCACTTTGGTAAGAGTTTTTATCATGAATGGATGTTGAATTTTATCAAATGTTTTTTCTGCATCTATTGAGATGATTTTTCTTTTCTTTGTTGATGTGGTATATCACATTAATTGATTTGCATATGTTGAATCATCCTTGTGACCCTGAGATGAATCCAACTTGATTGTGGTGCATGATCTTTTTTATATGTTGTTGGATTCGGTTTGCTAATATTTTGTTGAGAATTTTTGCATCTATATTCATCAAAGATATTGGCCTATAATTTTCTTTTTTGCAGGTGTCTTTTTCTGGTTTTGGTATCAGGGTGATGATGGCTTCACAGAATGTCTTTGGGAGTGTTCCCTCCTCTTCAGTCTTTTGGAAGAGTTTGAGAAGGCTCAGTGTAAGTTCTTCTTTGTATGTTTGGTAGAATTCCTCAGTGAAGCAATATGGTCCTGGACTTTTGTTTGCAGGGAGTTGTTTCTTATTACAGATTTTATTTCACTTCTAGTGATCAGTCTGTTCAAATTATCTCTTTCTTCTTGCTTCAGTTTTGGTGGGCTGTATGTTTCTAGAAACTTATCCATTTCTTCTAGGTTGTCCAATTTGTTGGCATATAATTGTTTATAGTATTATCTTATGAGTTTTTGTATTTCTGTGGTATCGGTTGTTATTTCTCCTCTTTCATTTCTGGTTTTATTTATGTGGGTCCTCTCTCTTTTCTTCTTGGTGAGTCTGGCCAGAGGTTTGTTTACTTTGTTTACCCTTTCAAAGAACCAGTTCTTGGTTTTATTGATTTTTTTTAAATCTCTGTTTTATTTCCTCTCTGACCTTTATTATTTCCTTCTTTCTGCTGACTTTAGGTTTTGTTTGTTCTGCTTTTTCTAATTCTTTTAGGTGGTATGTTAGGTTGTTTGAGATTTTTCTTGCTTTTTGAGGAAGGCCTGTATTACTCTGAACTTCCCTCTAAGAACTGTTTTTGCTGCATCCCATAGATTTTGTATGGTTGTGTTTTCATTGTCGTTTGTCTCAGCGTAGTTTTTGATTTCCTCTTTGATTTCATCATTGACCCATTAGTTTTTTAGTAGCATGTTGTTTAATCTCCATGTAGTCATTTCTTTTCTCATTTCTCTCTGTGTGGTTGATTTCTAGTTTTATGCTGTTGTGGTCAGAAATGGTGCTTGTAATAATTTCTGTCCTCTTACATTTGTTGAGACTTCTTTTGTGTCCTAATATGTGGTATATCCTAGAGAATATTCCATGGGCACTTGAAAAGAATTTATATTCTGTTTTTTGGTTTTTGTTTTTGTTTTTTTGGAGGTAATGTCCTGAAAATATCAACTAAGTCTAACTATTCTATTGTGTCACTTAGGAGTTCTGTTGCCTTATTGATTTTCTGTCTGGAAGATCTGTCTATTCATGTCAGTGGGGTGTTAAAGTCTCCTACAATTATTGTATTCCAGTCAATTTCTACGTTTATGTGTTAGTATTTGTTTTATGTATTTAGGTGCTCCTATGTTGGGTGCACACGTTAATGAGTGTAATATCCTCTTCTTTATTGATCCTTGTATGGTTATATCGTGTCCTTTATCTTTCTTCATGAGCTTTGTTTTAAAGTCTATTTTGTCTGGTATGAGTATCGCTACCCCTCCTTTCTTGGCATTTATGTTTGCATGAAATGTCTTTTTCATCCCCTCACTTTCACACTATGTGTGTCCTTCACCCTAAAGTGGGTCTCTTGTAGGCAGCATATACTGTAAGCTCTTGTGTTATTATCCAACCTGCCACTCTATGTCTTTTGATTGGAGCATTTAGTCCACTGACCTTTAAGATAATTATTGATATATATGTATTTAATGCCATTTTAAACCTTGTTTTCCAGTTGATTTTGTATATCTTCTTTGTTCCTTTTTCTTTTTCCTTTTGTGTTTTGATGATTTTCTTTTGTTTTGCTCTTGTGTTCTTTTTGGTTTTTGTGAGTCTATTGTATGTTTTTGATATGTGGTTACCCTGTTTTTCAAGTATGTTAACCCATTACTATATCTACTTGCTTTAAACTGGTAGTCATATAGGCTCAAACACATTCTAAGAAAAAATCTACATTTTCTTACTCCCCTCCCCTTCATTTTATGATTTTGATGTCCTCTTCTACATCTTCATGTTTATTCTTTTGCTGTTCTTTGTAGTTATCATTACTTTCTCAAAAAAATGTTTTTTAATCCATGTACTGGCTTATTTAAGTGATTTACTTTGCAATTGTGATTTTCTCTTTCCTATAGATTCTTGCTTCTTTGCTATTTAGAGAAGACCCTTCAATATTTCTTTTAGTATAGGTTTAGTATTGCTGTATTCCTTTACTTTTTGCTTGTCTGAGAAATTATTTATCTCTCCTTCTATTCTAAATGATAATCTTCCTGGGTAGCATCCTTGGTTGCAGGTTTTTCCCTTTCAGGACTTTGAATACATCTTGCCACTCCCTGTGGCCTGCAACATTTCTTTAGAGAAATCAGGTGATAGCCTTTTGGGGGTTCCCTTGTAACTAACTCTTCATTTTTCTCTTGCTGCTTTTAGAATCTTTTCTTTATCTCTGACTTTTGCTATTTTTATTATAATATGTCTTGCTGTAGGTCTGTTTGGGTTTATCTTGTTTGGGGCCCTCTGTGCTTCCTGTATCTAGATATCTGTTTCCTTCTTTAGGTTTAGGAAATTCTCAGCCATAATTTCTTCAAATACATTTTCAATCCCCTTTTCTCTTTCTTCTGCTTCTGGGATCCCTATTATGCATAGATTGACTTGTCTTATATTATCCCATTGGTCTCATATATTGCTTTCATTTTTTAAAATTTGTCTTTCTGTTTGCTGTTCTGATTGGATGATTTCCAATATTCTATCTTCCAGATCACTTATTCGTTCTTCTGCGTTATTTAGTTTGCTATTTATTGCCTTTAGCTCGTCTTTTGTCTCAGCAAATGTGTTTTCTAATTTAGTTGGCTCCTCTTTATAGTTTCTAGTTCCTTGTTACAGTAATCTACATTTCTATCTATAGACTTTCTTAATTCATTCAGTATTTTTATTGCCTCCTTTTTGAACTTGGGATCTGGTAGACTGGAAAGGTCTGTTTCATTGTTTGTTCTTTCAGGGGATTTCTCTTGTTCTTTTAATTGGAAGTGGATCCTCTGCTTCTTCATTTTACTTCTACTTCACTGAATCTATGAATTTAGGAGAAATAGTTTTCTGCTGTGGTCTTGAAGGGCTATTTTTATGTGGGAGCATCCCAGTATACCCTTCATGAGTCTAATATTGGGTTGGCCAAAAAGTTCATTTGGTTAATGAATACGTTGTTCAATAAAGTTCTTGATTAAAATGAAAAATGTGTCATTTTTACTTACAACCAAACGAATTTTTGGCCAACCCAATATTTTTGGTGGGAGGGCTGTTTTTAGAATGGATGCCTACCACATCTTTCCTCAGTGTGTGCTGGCCATTATCCCCTTGATAGAGGGTGTCATTGGTGTTGTGGTAACCAGAGACTGCACTGGATATTGAGTTGGGTCTCCTCTTTGCTCTGTGGTTGTCACAGCCCTGTCTGGGGCAGGGTCTGCTCCCCACTTGTTGGAGTAGAAGCTCCCAGATCCGCTTCTGAGCTGTGGTGTGAGGTAGACGGGACTGGAGCACTTCCACTGGGAGAGGAGCTACTGAGTATTCCTCCTCAGAGGCTGTCCACTGGGAAGTGTGCTCTGTGGTGTTGCCAATCACCAGCTGTGTGTGCTCACAAAGTACACTGTTGTTGGCACTGCCCTGGACCCTGCCTCATCCATGGGAATACAGGCCGTCAGCCCAGATGCCCCTTAGGCACTGTGCTCACAAAGCCACCATCACAGATCCATTGGCACAGATCCGCTGAAGTTAGGTATCAGAACCTGCCATAGTTGCGTGTATTCGTGCACCTGGCCCCATCGTGGGAGGTACAGGGTCAGCCCAGACCCCAGCCACGCCTCTACGTGCACATGCCTGCAAAGCCTGTAGCTGCTAATGCCAGGCCTGCCCAGCCACAGGAGTACCAGTAATTCACTTGGATATCCTGAGGGTACTGAGCTTACAGAGGCACCAGCATGTAAATCCTCCAAAGCCACCAGGAAACAGCTCAGATTTCAGCCCCACCTCCACATGTGGGCAGCCCACAGGTGCTTTGCACACTCCCAGAGCTCCTAGAGGCAGAGCCACACCTGCTGTGAGTACACTGAGAATGAGAATGAGGCTGCTGTGGTGGGGCTCCGCCCCTTCTTCGTGTGCATTAACAACGGGGCTCCAATAGTGGGCCGGGCTCCATCCTGTGCACACCCTCAACTGAAGCCTGGGCCACACTTCAGCCCCTTGGGACTGTCTCCAGGTAGCCAGCCCAAGTCCTCTCCTCAGGTCTGTCCACTGAAACTCGACTCTCAGCACACAACCCCCATGCACACCAGCAGAAGATGTGCATCTTGGGCTGGGTAGTGCAGTAAGTTGGTCAGGACCATCTGTGCTGGTCTCTTTCTGCTTCTGCCTGCCACAAGCCAGCTGCTACACTTTTCTCTGAGCCTCTGAAGCTCCCTATCTGTCCTGGCTGATCTCCCAGATGTTGAAGGGGGTTCCCGGGGTAAAGGAACATTTCCTCTTTCACAGCTCCCTCCCAGGGGCTCAGGTGCCATCCCTATTCCTTCTTTTTTTCTCTCATCCTACCCAGTTACGTGGTGGTCTTTCTTGTAGCTCTGGATGTATAGATCTTCTGCCACTGTTGTGTAGGTGTTCTGTGAGAATTTTTCCACATGTAGATGTATTTTTGATGTATTTGTGGGAGGAGGTGAACTGCACGTTATTCTATTCCACCATCTTGATCTTTCCCCTCTTCTAGTTCTGAGTATTGTTTATGATTCAGTTGTATTTCCCTTTGTGGGTTATCAGCTATATTTCTTTGGTTTCTTATTTTACTGGTTGCTTCAGTTTTTACAGACTACCATCTTCAACATATCAGTCTTTAAGTGGTTATTCTACTTCATATAGAGTACAAGAACTTTATAAAAGTATACCACCAGTTTTTCTTTCTAACATTTCTGTTATTATCATATGTTTTAGTTATACATATGTTACAATCTACAGTCTACATCATTATTTTTATTTAAACAGTGAACTAGCATTTAGAGATATTTAATTAATAGGAGAAATATAACATTTATCGATATTGTTAGCATTTCTAATGTTCTTCATTCCTTTTTGTAGATCCAGATTTCCATCTGGAATCATTTTCTTTTAGTCTATAAGGCTTCCTTTAACATTTCTTTAAATGTGAATCTACTGATGTTAAACTCTTTCAGCTTTTTACGTGTCTGAAATATATTTTTAAAGATTTTTAAAGGTATTTCTCTGGATGTAGTATTCTAGGTTGGTAGTTGCTTTCCCTTCAGTAGTTTAAAGATATTCTACCTTACACGGTTTCTGTTGAGAAATCTGTTGTCATGGTTATCTTTATCCCTCTGTATGTAATGTGTATTTTTTCCTTTGGCTGTTTTAAAGTTTTTCTTTTTTTAACTGGTTTTGAGCAATTTGATTATGATGTACCATGATGTAATCTCTTGTGCTTGATGTTTCTTGAGCTTCTTAGACCTGTGGATTTGGTTTCCATCAAGTTTAGAAAAGTTTTGGCCATTGTTTCTTCAAACATTTTTTTCCTGTTTCCCTCTCTGTTCTCTCTTAGGTACTCCATTCACAGTTTTAGGCTGCTTGAAGTTGTGTCACAGCTCATAGATGTTCTGTTCACTTGTAGAGACTTTTTTCTCTTTGAGTTTCAATTTTTATAGTTTCTCTTGCTGTGTCTTCAAGTTCACTAATCTTTTCTTTCACAATGTCAAATAACTATTAATCCATCCAGAGTATTTTTCATTTTAGGCATTATAGTTTTCATCTCTACAAGTTTGATATGGGTCTGTTTTATATCTTCTAGGTCTCTACTTTACATGTTCAATCTTTCCTGTAGCTTTTTGAACATATGGGGTGCAGTTATAACTGTTTTAATGTTCTTGTCTGCTAATTCTACCATCTGTATCTGTTTTCAGTTGGTTTTGGTAAGTTGATTTTTTTCTCCTCAATATGGGAAGTATTTTTCTGCTTCTTTGTTTGCTCGGCAATATCTGATTGGATGTCAGACATTTAAAATTTTTGCCTAGTTGAATACTGGATATTTTTGTATTCCTATATATATATATTTGAGCTTTGTTCTGAGACACAGTTAAGTTACTTGGAAACAGTTTGATTATTTCAGGGATGACTTTAAAGATTTGTTAGATGGGACTAGAGCATAATACAATCTAGAACTAATAATTCTGTACTGTTGATGCAAGTCATTTCTCAGCACTCTGCTTTGCCCCATCAGTCATGAGGTTTTCCACTCTGGGTGGTAGGAATTGACATTACTCTTGCCCCTGTGTAAATCCTGAATACTGTTCCTTCTGATCCTTTCAGGTGGTTCTCTTCCTGGCCTCGAGAATTCCTCACTCACCTGAACTGAGCAGTACTCTGCTGAATACTTGGTCTTCTGCTAATCTCCATTCCAGAATGTGCTCTCTGTAGCTGTCTCCTGTCTCGTAGTCTATCCTTTGAATTTTAGTCACCTTGTCCCTAGGCTCCTAGCTCCATCTTCATAATTTAGGTAGTATGGTGGGTTTTGGCTAGATCCCCTCCCTGTGCCACAACCTAGAAACTGTCAAGGCAGTAAGCTGAGGCAATTGTAAGGGAAACCTTTGTTTATTTTACATTCTCAGGGACGACTGTATTCATTACTCGATGTCCACTGTTTTGAAAGTTGTTGTTCCATATAATTTGTCCCTGTTGCTCCATCTTGGCTAGAAAAAGAAGGCAGCCTTCTTTCAATTAGCTTAATGCATTGGAAATTAATTTGTGTGCTTGCACAAATCAGTAGTTTGTTCCTTTTAGTTGCTCAGTAGAATTCTATCATATTGATATACCAGTTTGTTTATCTTTTCACCAGCTGAAAGACATTTGGGTCTTTTACACTTGATAGCAGTTTTCAACTGGAGCCACTGTGCCATCTGTATACCTCTTCTTTTTGCCCAGATATTTTTTATTTGGTTGGCTTTTTTTTCCTATTTGTTTAGTTTTGAGTGTTTCTTATATATCCTTGATACAAGTCCTTTACCATATATGTGATTTACAAATACTTTTTTCCCAGTCTGTGGCTTCATGCTCTTCACAGTGCTGCTTGAAGAGGACACATTCTTAATTTTAATGAAGTCAAATTTATCATTTTTTCTTTTATGCCTCATCATGCTTTTGGTGTTATATGTAAGAAATTTTTGCCTAACCCAAGCTCACGAATATTTTCTTTGGTGATTTATTCTAGAAGTTTTAGAGTTTGCAGTTCTACATATATGTCTCTGATTAATTTTGAATTAAATTTTGTACATGATATAGATACCAGTCAATTTTATTTTTTATATGGATATCCAGTTTTTTCAGCACTAGTTTTTTATTGTGTTAAAATACACATAGCATAAAACGTACCATCTTAATCATTTTTAAGTGTACAGTTAAGCGATACTAAATACATTCACAATTTTTTGGAGCCATCACCACCATCCATCTCCATAACTCTTTTCATTTTCTAAAACTGAAACTCTATACCTATTAAACAATAGCTCCCCATTCTTCCTTCTGCCTTGGCCCCCGACAGCCACCATTATACTTTCTTTGTGATTACTCTCTGAGGACTATTTTTTGAAATGACCATCTTTTTTTCCATTGAATTGTCTTTGCATCTTTGTCAAACATCAGTTGACCCTATGGGTGTGGATCAATTTCTGCATTCTCTATTCTGTCTATGAATATGTATCTGTCCTTTTGTCAGTGCCACACCGTCTTGATTACTGGCGCTTTGTAGTAACTCTGGAAATAAGGTAATCTGAGTCCTCCAACTTCTTTTTCAAAATTGTTTTAGTTATTCTAGGCCCCTTGTTGTTACATATGATTTTTAGTATCAGCTTATCAATTACTACCCCCAAAAAATCCTTCTAGGAATTTGATTGGGAATGTATAGAATCTATAGATCACATTGAAGAGAATTGAACCTTCTAATCTACGAATACAGCATATTTGCTCCACTTTTTTAGGTCTTCTTTCACTTTTTCATCAGTAGTTTTCAGTTTACAGGTCTTGTATATATTTTATTAAATTAAAATCTAAGTGTCTTAATTTTTATGGACTCTTACTGATTTTTACTTCAGTTTCAAATTATTCACTGGTAACACATAGAAATGCAGTTGTTTTTTTATATTAACCATGTACCTTACACAATCTTGCTAAATTCACTTACCAATTTTAGTTTTTCCTGCCTTACTGTACTGATGATCTAAAAGATACAGGAGCCCACTCTCACCACTATTATTCAACATAGTTTTGGAAGTTTGCGCCACAGCAATCAGAGAAGAAAGAGAAATAAAAGGAATCCAAATCAGAAAAGAAGAAGTAAAGCTGTCACTGTTTGCAGATGACATGATACTATACATAGAGAATCCTAAAGATCCTACCAGAAAACTACTAGAGCTAATCAGTGAATTTGGTAGAGCAGCAGGATACAAAATTAATGCACAGAAATCTCTTGCATTCCTATACACTAATGATGAAAAATCTGAAAGTGGAATTAAGGAAACACTCCCATTTACTATTGCAACACAAAGAATAAAATACCTAGGAATCAACCTACCTAAGGAGACAAAAGACCTGTATGCAGAAAACTATAAGACACTGATGAAAGAAATTAAAGATGATACAAATAGATGGAGAGATATACCATGTTCTTGGATTGGAAGAATCAACATTGTGAAAATGACTATACTACCCAAAGCAATCTACAGATTCAATGCAATCCCTATCAAACTACCAATGGTGTTTTTCACAGAACTAGAACAAAAAAATTACAATTTGTATGGAAACACAAAAGACCCCAATAGCCAAAGCAATCTTGAGAAAAACGGAGTTGGAGGAATCAGGCTCCCTGACTTCAGACTATACTACAAAAGCTACAGTAATCAAGACAGTATAGTATTGACACAAAAACAGAAATATAGATCAATGGAACAGGACAGAAAACCCAAAGATAAACCCACGCACATATGGTCACTTATCTTTGATAAAGGAGGCAAGAGTATACAATGGAGAAAAGACAGCCACTTCAATAAGTGGTGCTGGGAAAACTGGACCGCTACATGTAAAAGAATGAAATTAGAGCACTCCCTAACACCATACACAAAAGTAAACTCAAAATGGATTAAAGACCTAAATGTAAGACCGGACACTATAAAACTCTTAGAGGAAAATGTAGGCAGAACACTCTATGACATAAATTACAGCAAGATCCTTTTTGACCTACCTCCTAGAAAAATGGAAATAAAAATGAAAATAAAGAAATGGGACCTAGTGAAACTTAAAAGCTTTGCACAGCAAAGGAAACCATAAAAAAACAACCCTCAGAATGGGAGAAAATATTTGCAAACAATGCAATAGACAAGGGATTAATCTCCAAAATATGCAAACAGCTCATGCAGCTCAATATCAAAAGCACAAACAACCCAATCCAAACATGGGCAGAAGACCTAAATAGACATTTCTCCAAAGAAGATATACAGATTGCCAACAAACACATGAAAGGATGCTCAACATCACTAATCACTAGAGAAATGCAAATCAAAACTACAATGAGGTATCACCTCACACTGGTCAGTATGGCCATCATCAAAAAATCTACAAATAATAAATGCTGGAGAGGGTGTGTAGAAAAGGGAACCCTCTTGTGCTGTTGGTGGGAATGTAAATTGATACAGCTGCTATGGAGAACAGTATGGAAGTTCCTTAAAAAACTAAAAATAGAACTACCATATGACCCAGCAATCCCACTACTGGGCGTATACCCTGAGAAAACCATAATTCCAAAAGAGTCATTTACCCCAGTGTTCATTGCAGCACTATTTACAATAGCCAGGATATGGAAGCAACCTAAGTGTCCATCAACAGATGAACAGATAAAGAAGATATGGCACATATATACAGTGGAGTATTACTCAGCCATAAAAAGAAACGAAATTGAGTTACTTGTAGTGAGGTGGATGGACCTAGAGTCTGTCATACAGAGTGAAGTAAGTCAGAAAGTGAAAAACAAATATCATATACTAACACATATATATGGAATCTAAAAATAAAAATGGTTCTAATGAACCTAGGGGCAGGACTGGAATAAAGACACAGACATAGAGAATGGACTTGAGGACACGGGGAGGGGGAAGGGTAAGCTGGGACGAAGTGAGAGAGTAACATTGACATATATACACTACCAAATGTAAAATAGATAGCTAGTGGGAAGCAGCTGCATAGAACAGGGAGATCAGCTCAGTACTTTGTGACCATCTAGAAGGGTGGGATAGGGAGGGTGAGAGGGAGGCGCAAGAGGGAGGGGATATATGTATACATATGGCTGATTCACCTTGTTATACAGCAGAAACTAACACAACATTGTAAAGCAATTATACTCCAATAAAGATGTTAAAAAAAATAAAGGATACAGGAGGATCTGCATAGATTATATGTAAATACTACTCCATTGCATTTAAGGGAGTTGAACATTTGTGGATTTTGATATCTGTGGGAGTTCTGGAACTAACCCCCCATGGTTACTGAGGGATGACTGTACTTTAAATCATATCTGAATTACTTATAATACCTAAAACAATGTAAATGCTGTATAAATAGTTGCTGATTAATGGAAAATTCGAGTTTTGCTTTTTGGAACTTCGCAGAATTTTTTTTCCCAAATGTTTTTGATCCATGGTTTGTTGAATTTGTGGATGCAGAACCTGTGGATATAGAGGGCCGACTGTAATACACTTTGTTTATCATTCATCCATCAATGGGCATTTGTGTTTTTTCCACCTTTTGGCTATTGAATAATTCTGCTATGAACATAGGTATACAAATATCTGTAGATTTAAACCTAATTATCTAAATAGTTGTAGTAAATTTAGATGGTCCAAAACCTACATGTTAAAAGCAGAAATTGTCAGAATGATATAGTAGACAGCTATATCAAAAAACTTGACCTAATTGACATTATAGAACACTCCACTGAGCAATGGTAGAATAAACATTTTTTTTTTTCTTTTGCCGTATGCGGGCCTCTCACCTCTGTGGCCTCTCCCTTTGCGGAGCACAGGCTCTGGACGCGCAGGCCCAGCGGCCATGGCTGACAGGCCCACACGCTCCGCGGCATATGGAATCCTCCCGGACCGGGACACGAACCCGTGTCCCCTGCATCGGCAGGCAGACTCTCAACCACTGCGCCACCAGGAAAGCCCAAACATTTTTGTTTCATATGCATGTGCAGCACTCACCAGGATGGGCCACAAATTGTTTCCAAAATGTGGAGGAATATTTATCTACTCATTTTATGAAACCAAGTTTACCTTGATACCAGCTCTTCACAGAGACAATGAAGAGAAGAATACTACAAACCAATATCTCACATAAACATCGAATGCAGAAATCATTAACAAAATATTAGCAAACTGAATCCCAGTATATATAAAAGGGTAATATACCATGACCATGTGGAGTTTATATCAGTACATAGATTGGTTTAACATCTGAAGATTAACATCTCCCCGTTTTCCCCACCTCACTGTCCCTCCTAACCACCATTCTACTCTCTGCTTCCATGAATTTGACTTTTTTTATGTTCCACATAAAAGTGAAACCATGCAGTTTTTTTTCTTTGTGTCTGGCTTATTTCACTTAGCCTAATGTGCCCCAGGTATATCCAGTGTTGTCACAAATGGCAGGATTTTTTTCAAGGGCAAAGAATTTTCCATTGTGTGTGTGTGTGTGTGTGTGTGTATGCCACAATTTCTTTACCCATTCATCTGTAAGTGGACACAAGTTGTTTCTATATCTTGGCAGTGTGCATAAGGCTGCGATGAACATGGAAACACAGATATTTCTTTGAAATAGTGATTTCATTTCCTTTGGTTATATACCCAGAAGAGACATTGACAGATCATATGGTAGTTCTAGTTTTACTTTTTTGAAGAACATCATACTGTTTTCCATAATGGCCATACCAATTTACATTTGCACCGATAGGACATAAGGGTATTCTTTTCTCTAGATCCTCGCCAGTACATGTAGTCTTTTACCTTTTTGGTAATAGCCATCCTAAAAGGTTTGAGGTGATGTCTCATTGTGGATTTGATTTGCGTTTATGTTCAACACATTAATAAAATAAAGAAGAAAAACCATAAGTTAATTTCAGTTGGTACAAAAATATTGACAAAATTCAACACACATTCATGATTAAAAATTCTCCACAAACTTTGGAATAAGAAGTTCCTCAACCTATTAAAGGACATTAAGAGGAAAAAAAAAAAGTTTATGTAACCTCATATTCAATGGTGAAAGAACTCTCATCCCCTAAAATTGCAAATAAAACAAAGGTATCTTTTCTCACTTTTTATTTCATATCATTCTGGAAAATCCAAGTCAGTGCAATAGGGCAAGAAAAAGAAATAAAATGAATACAGATTGGTAAGGACAAAGTAAAACTGTTCACAGATGACATGATTGTGCATGTAGACAATCTAAAAAAAACTACAAAAATTAATGAATGAATTTAGTAAGTTTTCAAGATATAAAGGCAATATGCTAAAATCAATTATGTATCTACACTCTCATACCAAACAATTGCTAAATAAAATTTTCAGTTATATCATTTTAAATGTTATTAAAAACATGAAGTCTTTAGGGATGAATTTACAGAAATATGTCTCTAAGACCTATACATTGAAAAATATAGAGTATTGCCAAGAGAAATTAAAGAAGATCTAAATAATTGGAGAGATTTATAACTTCCATGGATCAGAAAAGGCAATATTTAAAAGATATTATTTCACCTCAAATTGATCTGTAGATTTAGTGCATTCCCAATCAAAACTGATATACTGCTTCTAAATTTTATATTAAAATTCAAAGGACCTTGAATTACCTACAACATTTTTGAAAAGACCAAGATTGGAAGATTTAACTTTAAAAAGCTATATTTATCAAGACAGTTTAATGCTGTTATGAGGATAGATATAAAATTAATGAGAACCACACTGAGAGTCCAGAATTATTTCTACACTTATATGGTCAATTGATTTTTTCAATGGCAAAAGGAAATTCTTTTCAACAGCTAGTGCAGGATATCCATGTGAAAGAAAATAATCTTTGATCTTTACCTCACTTCATCTCTAAAAACTTCAGTTGAAAATGATCACAGACCTAAATGTAAAAGTTAAAACATTTAGAAAAAAACATGGGACAAAATCTTTCAATCATGGGATAGTCAAAGAATTAGATAGGATACACACATAACAAATATCAAAGAAAAAAAATGATGAATTGGACTTCACCAAAATCTTAAAAATTCTATCTTTAAACAAAAACCTTTGAACAAATGAAAAGACAAGGCAGATAGGGAGAAAATTTGCAATACATATCTGTCATAGAACTTGTCAGAACGTGTGAAGAGCTGTCATGACTCAGTAATAAGACAAACATCAGAATTTTTAAAAGTGGGCAAAAGATTTGAAAAGACACTTCACCAAAGAAGATACATAATAGCAGTAGTCATCAAGGAATGTGAATTAAAACCATCGTGAAATAACACTAGACTGGTTAGAATTTAAAAGATTGACAATATGAAGTGTTAATGAGGATATAAAGCATATGAAACTCTCACAAATTTCTGGCTGGAGTGTAAAATGGTACAAGTACTTTGGAAAACAGTTTATCAGCTCTTTATAAATTTAACTGTCCACTTACTCTACAACCTGGAAATTCTGCTAGGTGTTTACCCAGAGACATAAATAAGTGTGCCCAAATACTTGTACCCAATTTTTTCACAGCAGTTTTATTCATAACAGCCCAAAACTGAAAACTGCCCAAGTAGTGAGTGGATAAACACATTGTCATTTTTCCATACAGTGGAATACCACACAGCAGTAAAAAGAATAAACTGCTGCTATGCTTGTTGTGTTTGTTTTTTTATTACTCCATATCAATATTACCACAAATTTAGCAGCTTAAAATGGCACACATTTATCATCTCCCGGTTCCCGTGGTCAGGAGTCCAGGCATAGCCTATCTGGGTTCTCTACTTAGGGTCTCACAAGTCTGCAATCAAGGCGTCAGCCAGGGCTGCATTCATTACTGACCAGTGCTCTTGGACTCCTTAATCACTAGAAATTGGTAAGCGACCAGACAAGAAATTCAAGCAAGGTTTTACTGGGACTAGTGCTATAGCACGAGGGAGCAAAAACAAGTAACAGGTTCCCTTGCTTACTCCTCGAGTGGAGCGGGCAGCTGCTTCCTTATATGGGATGAGGGTAGGGGTGTGTCCAGGGCTCGGGCCAGAGGGGTGGCTAAGGTGGTCTGCCCACGCCCTTCATGGTGCTGTGTGCAGGGTTCATGTGCGGTACTCTGCTTTTGCTCCAGTCTCTCCAGAAGTGGCAGTTGGGTTTATGGTCTTTTTGTATCTTATTGTTCATAATTTTCCCCAACTGTGCAAGCACGCAGTTATTTTTAGTCCTTTATAGTTTCTTTGTATTTTGTTGCTGGAGGAGACATTTGTCCAGGTGCAAGCACTGCAACAAAGGATCCCAGGTCCCAACCTGTCTCACATTCTCATCTGGAGGCTTGAGTGTGGAAGGATCCACTTTCCCACACGTGTGGTTGTTGGCAGTATTCAGTTCCTTGCAGTTGTAGGGCTGTGAGCTTCAGTTTTTTGCTTGATGTTGGCCAGAGACCACCATAACCTCCTTGATGTCGCCAGCAGTTTCTTGCCACATAATATTCCCCAACATGGCCTTCTTTTTCCTTACAGTCAGGGAGGGAAAGAGAGACTCCAAAAAGAAGGATGCTATAATCTTATGTAGCATCATCATGTAATCACATACATTCCATGACCTTTGCCATATTTTCATAGTTAGAAGTAAGTCACAGGTCCTGTCCTTACTCAAGGGGAAGAGATCATACAGAGGCATGAACACCAAGTGGTAGGGGTTTTGGAGGTTACCTTCAGAGTCTGTTTTCTATACACAGTAACAGGGATTAAGATTATTTTATATTGAGTAAAAGAAGCTAATGCAAAATAGTACATACTATAAGATTCCATTTATGTGAAATTGTAGATAAGGCAAAACTAATCAACAGTGACAAAGGGTATTGATATAGCACTTACTGGGGGCTGTGGGTGAATTGAGGTGGGTGTTTGCATGTAGTCAGACACTAGGGAACTTTTGGAGATGATGGAAATGTTCTATACACTGATTGTGGTGCTGGTTACAAGGTTGTATACATTTGTCAGAACTCATGGAATTGCACACTTAAAATGGTTTCACTGTGTTGTATGTAAATTATACTTCAATAAAGTTGATTAAGAAAAAAGAACAGTAATAGCCAGCCATAAGCATCACAAAGTTTGTAACTTAATTGTGCCAAGTAAATCTAATAATATCCTTAAGAAACTGTTTAGAGTCAATAATCAGAAAATAACTCATTTTGTAATATATCATTTGAAGAATTTTCAAGAAATTCTTGTGGTGAAATGTGGAAAAGTTCTTGTGGTGAAAAAGTGAAAAAATGTGGATTTTTTTTATATATTCTTTATGATGTGTCAACACTCAGAACTGGCAAAGATGGTTTTTTGAAAGATGAAGCTTTATTAAAATGTAGTATTTTCCTTTAGTAGTGTAAACACATATTTCTAATGTATCTTTTGGATGCAAACTGTTGATAACCTATCTATAATTTCAGCTCTGAATGGTCACCTACTGAATCTGGTGATAAATTTCTCATTTACCTTAACCCCTGTTGGTACTACTTCTAAAAGTGTATTAGCCATTTTCAGTTCTTATAGAATTTTGAAGAATCTATGCTTCATGAAGTATTTAACTTGCATGTTCACTTTTATGCTCATTATACTGTGTTATATTCCAATAAGAGTATTAAAGTTCAGTGAAAATCTCATGCCCACTGATGAGAATGCAAATGAGTGTTGATGAAAGAATGCTAGGATCTTAAGGCATAAACTGTCCGGTTTTCTTGCTAAATTCTATTCAAACAATGGTTACATTATAATGAAGACTGATACAGAATCCACCATACAAATATAATTAGCAATGGCAAAATCATTATATAATTTGTAATTGAATAGAGGTTCAGTTCCAGATTGTTTTGAGGTTAAAAAAAATATAAATGTAATGATTTTATATTAGCGCTTATTTCTGTTCCTTCCTCCTCCTAACCTTTGCCAGCCATCAGCAGGACATTTCCTTTGTTGTATGTAGTGACTGGGAAACTAGGGATGATTATGTAAATGAATGATCACACTGAAAATTTCTAGCTGTAACCTTTATTGGATACATAACAGTGAACAGGCATCAACCATCATCTCAAGAAGACATTTCAAGTATCTGGTTATTGTATAATTATAAGTATTGTAAATTATATTGTAGAATTATTTATTTCAGAAATTGCATTTATCTATCTAAACAAAAATCTTCTTCCTTGAGCCATTTAAAACAAAGCTAAAGGAAGCCCTTATATCTTTCCTTAGAGAATAATGTCTCATGAGAGTGAATAGTCTAGATACTACTTAATACGTTATCTGAATTATATTACTTTCTTATATCTATGAATGAATTTTATAAACTTACACAAAACGAGTAGGGTTTAGAAAACACATATCAGAGTTTCTTCAACCTATTCATCCACCGTGGAATTTTAAAAGATTATTTGGATTCTACTGAAGTATTTTTCTTTTCCCAATGTTAAAATAACTGAAAGTGATGTTTTATAGACTCATCAGTAAGGCAAATTGTTGTTTTTCTCATGGTGATAGTAAGTGTGCATTGTGCCATTATATTTTTTAACATGGTCTGATGCCAGTGGTAGTGTTCATTGAGTCTAGAATACATGGCAATCAGGTAAAAAGTGTAATAGGTTTTTGGGGGGTTTTTTTTGTTTGCTTTTTAATTTTTATTGGCGTATAGTTGATTTATAATATTGTGTTAGTTTCAGGTGTACAGCAAAGTGAAAAAAGTGTAATAGTTAATAATGATTTTTATTTTAGATAATATGGAAGTGTTTTGCTTTTTAAATTTTATTTATTTATTTATTTATTTATGGCTGCCTTGGGTCTTTGTTGCTGCGTGCAGGCTTTCTCTAGTTGTGGCGAGTGGGGGCTACTCTTTTTTTTTTTTAACATCTTTATTGGAGTATAATTGCTTTACAGTGGTGTGTTAGTTTCTGCTTTATAACAAAGTGAATCAGCTATACATATATCCCAATATCTCCTCCCTCTTGCGTCTCCCTCCCACCCACCCTATCCCACCTCTCTAGGTGGTCACAAAGCACCGAGCTGATCTCCCTGTGCTATGAGGCTGCTTCCCACTAGCTATCTGTTTTACATTTGGTAGTGTATATATGTCCATGCCACTCTCTCACTTTGTCCCAGCTTACCCTTCCCACTCCCTGTATCCTCAAGTCCATTCTCTAGTAGATCTGTGTCTTTATTCCCGTCTTGCCCCTAGGTTCTTCATGACCATTTTTTTGTTTGTTTTTTAGATTCCATATATATGTGTTAGCATACGGTATTTGTTTTTCTCTTTCTGACTTACTTCACTCTGTATGACAGACTCTAGATCCATCCACCTCACTACAAATAACTCAATTTCGTTTCTTTTTATGGCTGAGTAATATTCCATTGTATATACGTGCCACATCTTCTTTATTCATTCATCTGTCAGTGGACACTTAGATTGCTTTCATGTCCTGGCTGTTGTAAATAGAACTGCACTGAACATTGTGGTACATGGCTCTTCTTTTTTTTTTTTGCGGTAGGCGGGCCTCTCACTGTTGTGGCCTTTCCCGTTGCAGAGCACAGGCTCCGGACGCGCAGGCTCAGCGGCCATGGCTCACGGGCCCAGCCGCTCTGCGGCATGTGGGATCTTCCCGGACTGGGGCACAAACCCGTGTCCCCTGCATCGGCAGGTGGACTCTCAACCACTGTACCACCAGGGAAGCCCCATGACTCTTTTTGAATTATGGTTTTCTCAGGGTATATGCCCAGTAGTGGGATTGCTGGATCATATGGTAGTTCTTTCTATTTTTAGTTTTTTAAGGAACTTGCATACTGTTCTCCATAGTGGCTGTATCAATTTACATTCCCACCAACGGTACAAGAGGGTTCCCTTTTCTCCACACCCTCTCCAGCATTTATTGTTTGTAGATTTTTTGATGACGGCCATTCTGACCAGTGTGAGATGATATCTCATTGTAGTTTTTTTTGTTTTGTTTTGTTTTGTTTTTGCGGTAAGCGGGCCTCTCATTGTTGTGGCCTCTCCCGTTGCGGAGCACAGGCTCGGGACGCGCAGGCTCAGCGGCCATGGCTCACGGGCCCAGCCGCTCTGCGGCATGTGGGATCTTCCCGGACCTAGGCACCGTATCCCTTGCATCTGCAGGCTGACTCTCAACCACTGCGCCACCAGGGAAGCCCTCATTGTAGTTTTGATTTGCATTTCTCTAATGATTAATGATGGTGAGCATTCTTTCATGTGTTTGTTGGCAATCTGTATATCTTCTTTGGAGAAATGTCTGTTTAGGTCTTCTGCCCATTTTTGGATTGGGTTGTTTGTTTTTTTGATATTGAGCTGCATGAGCTGCTTGTAAATTTTGGAGATTAATGCTTTGTCAGTTGCTTCATTTGCAAATATTTTCTCCCATTCTGAGGGTTGTCTTTTTCTTCTTGTTTATGGTTTCCTTTTCTGTGCAAAAGCTTTTAAGTTTCATTAGGTCCCATTTGTTTATTTTTGTTTTTATTTCCATTTCTCTAGGAGGTGGGTCAAAAAGAATCTTGCTGTGATTTATGTCATAGAATGTTCTGCCTATGTTTTCCTCTAAGAGTTTGATAGTGTCTGGCCTTACATTTAGGTCTTTAATCCACTTTGAGTTTACTTTTGTGTATGGTGTTGGGGAGTGTTCTAATTTCATTCTTGTACATGTAGTTGTCCAGTTTTCCCAGCACCACTTATTGAAGAGGCTGGGGCTACTCTTTGTTGCGGGGCGTAGGCTTCACATTGCGGTGGCTTCTCTTGTTGTAGAGCACAGGCTCTTGGCGCACGGGCTTCAGTAGTTGTGGCACACGGGCTCTGTAGTTGTGGCTCACGGGCACAGGCTGAGGAGTTGTGGCACCCGGGTTTAGTTGCTCCACAGCATGTGGGATCTTCCCGGACCAGGGCTCAAACCCATGTCCCCTGTATTGGCAGGTAGATTCTTAACCACTGCACCACCAGGAAAGCTCATGAAAGTGTTTTTGAATCAAGATATATAGTTGTTACTAAAAGGATTATACTTAATGGTAGCCCTAGCATGGGGGTTGGCAAACTTTTTCATTAAAGGGCCAGATGGTAAATATTTTAGGCTTTGTGGGCCATATGGTCTTTGTTACAGCTGCTCAACTCTGCCATTGTAGCCCACATTATAATAGATAATATGTAAATAAATGTGACTGTGTTCGAATAAAACATTATTTACAGAGGCTGAAATTTGAATTTTATTTAATTTTCATGTGTCATGAAATATTGTTCTTTGTTGGTTATGTTTTTCAGCAATTAAAACGAAAAACAAGCCATGGGCCGAATTTTGCTTGCAGGCTATATACCGCTGCCATAGCAGTTGATTTTTCTGAATTAACTTTCTAATCCAAATTAGAACTGAAGATTTATTGCTTAAAACCTTTTAGAGGTATATGGCTCATGGTGAATTATTTTAAAAGAAGTCTCTTTCCTGGGGGAAAAAAATGCCCATAAACATAGACAAGTACCCCTTATTTTGACCATAAAGAGGCAGTTGACAGCTTCCATAAACCACTTATTCCTTGATCGTACAGAGGAATCTTGCTGTTGCTAAGCTGGGTTTTCTAATACAGGTCAAAATCCCATTACAATGAATATTTTTATAAAGGGAGTATTTTATAGTGGAAGTATTCATTCAACAACTGTATTTAAGTACCTACTCTTTCGAGGCATTTAGGTGGTAGAAAAATAAATCTCCTGTGGATGCATCCTGCCTTTGACAACCTTCCAGCCTAACGAGAAATATAAAGTTTGTGCAAGTTGTGGCTAGAAATGGACCAAACAGAGCTGGAAGCTAATAAGAATAGGATGCAGAAAATAATAACAGAGATAGAAGTTCAGAAACAGAAATAGAGAAGGCAAAACACTGGGTCTGTATTGAAAATACACGTATGGGGTCAGTGCAAGAGAGAACAAAGTAGGGAGAAATAACTTATCACAGGCCCACAGTTGAATGTTGCTCTTTGTACCTGCACAATCATTCTTTACTGGGCTTGTCATGAGGACAGGTCCCACTGCTATTACTTGGATGACAGAAGGCAGGGTAGCAGAGCTAGCCTGTCAGAAGAGAAGGTGGCTGGTGAATGGGCAGAGCTCAGATTTTAGAGCCGGTTCAACCAGCATTTGATTCTCAGACTGTTACTTGCTAAATATGTGAGTTTCGGCAAGTTGCTTAATCTTTAGTTTCCCAATCTGTAAAATGGGGTGAATCTTATTTTTTGACAGTAGTCAGTGTTGTGACCTGTTCCTCTTCCTAGTTTAGTGTTCTTTGCTTGTTGCTTATAAACTTTGAGAAACTGCTTAGTAGAGCATGGATGGTTTTTGGATCCAGAGACAGGGTCAGATCTGGATTCAAATTCCACCATTACTACTTAATGTATAAATTTGGGAATGTCATTGAATTTCTCTATAAAATAAGCATACTTCATGATTTTGTAATGAAGATTGAACTAACTAAAGTGATAAAATAATAGTTTCTACTTTTCAAAGACTGTATTCCTTACAGTGTGTTTTCTCACAGTTTCCTATATATCCTCATAGGCCAAGCAGGTTTTGTTGATCTTTGCTTTTTTTGAGTCTGTTATAAAAAATACAGGTTTACTGAATAATAGTGATAGTGATAACTTAGACTTGGATGTTTACTCTGTGCCAGACTCTGAGCTAAGAACTTATATATACTATTTCATATAACTTGCACAATGTAGATACTAAAATCTAGATACTAGTATTATAATTTTACAGGTGGGAAATCTGATGCTTAGAAAATTAAATAACTTGCCTCAGGTAACACAGCTAGTAAGTACTTAAGTTGGGATTTGCACCCCCAAAATCTGCCTCTGCTCTGCTAAGTACTATAACATGTCTTCATGTGATTCTGATACACTTCTCTAGAGGCAGTTGCCCCACTCCCTTCCTATTACTAAAGCATCTAGCACAGTGCCCAGCGTCCAGAAGGCACTTCACAAATATGGGCTCTTTCTACTCTGCCTCTCATCTCCCAAATGTTGCAGCTAAGATACCAACCAGACAAGATAGACTGCTTGCTAGAACAGGTTAGAAGAGAAATCTCTGTAAATGAAAACTTTTCTACATCCATTCTTTTAAATGTTGAGCAATAATTGGTTCACATTTCCAGGATAATGTAACTTTAATATTGCCTTGAAGTTTACTGTATTATGATTTGGCTTATATGCCATATATACCCTAAATTGAATTCAGATGATTATGGGGTATGATTTTAGTTATGAAACTATCCCCTCTACATCCTCCCCACACTTAAGTAATTTTTATGACACAAATCATTACCTAATATGTTTCTTTTCTGTGCCCCTTCACTAGTATATATGCTACAGGAGAGGAGGGAACTCATGTGCCTAAAACAATATATAACAGGTGCTTAATACATATTTGTTTCATGCATGAATGAATAAAATGTGCAAATTATAGAAAACTTATATTTAAATATTATTTTTCTTTATAGCTTGGATCAGAAAAACAAGAAAGACTCCACCTACTATGGAGGTAAGAATACACAGGAAAATATTCAAATAGGTGTTTATAATGCTGTGTTTCTCAATTGGGAGTTTGTACTCTCAGGGATACGTGAAACCTCTAAAATATATGTGATGCCACCTCTCCAAAGCATTAATTTTACCCCATAGAAAATAATTTCAAACATTTTTATAATAAAATAAATGCACAAATTGTGGGATGTAACAAAATCCATATAAAATGTTAAATGAAATAATAAAAATTTAAAACAAAATAAAAACACTTTAGAGAATGTTTGGACTTACAGCAGCTTGCATTAGGTCATTTCCCTGTCCCCTGGGAGTTCTCTGTTCTGATACTGATGATTTGGTGGAAAAGTTTGAGAAACACTAAATCTCTTGGTCCTCTCTAAATCATGCTCTGCCCTTAATTTTATATAAAACATAAAATTTTATAATTTTATATAAATTTAACACTATCTAGTATCTGAAGAAACTTATTACAATTAGCATGTAATATGTAACACTTGGTAACTAATAGTTGAATTGAATTTTTATTTAAAACTTAAAAACATAGGGAATTCCCTGGCAGTCCAGTGGTTAGGACTCCATGCTTTCACTGCCCAGGTTCAATCCCTGGTTGGGGAACTAAGATCCTACAAACCACGTGGAGCGGCCAAAAACAAAAAAAAACTTTAGAAACATAGTTTGGGTGGGATGCAGAATAAAAAGCATAGCAATGCTGTGGTATTTGTGTTTTTAAAACATGATTATTTCATAATTTTTATTTTAAAACAATAGCATGAAATGTTCTAAAGTTAATTTGTAAGAAATAAATGTATTTCATAAGAGGGAAGTTTTCAAATTAATATACTACCTATTCCATTTTTTCTGCTACTGAGGACTCCTCTTTTCCCTCCCCTATTCCCTCACTACTACAACTCTGCTGACAATGTAAATGGGCTCTGATACTCAGGCCACACTTTTTAAGAGGTGGGATACTCCAGGGCAGAATTTATGATGACCTATAAATTGGCATACCTATCTTTACTTGTTCCATTCCTCCTGGACTGACTCCATCAAGGTGTGTCTGCCTGGAGTCTGAGTGAGCACATCTCTAAGCCTATTTCTAGCTTTGTATGTTGCTTCTACCTTGACCTTGTCTTACTCTTCTCAGACCCTTTTTTCTAATATCAGTGAACCTTGGAATAAAAGCGAAAAAAAGTCAATGTGATCCAATATTCAGAAGTATCCCCTGTGGTTTCCAGTGGTAGGATGGATCAAGGAGCCCTTCTGATTCCCCTTCTCTGGGCCATAATAAGAGCTACTGTTCTCAGAGAAAAAGGTGTTTCTTCTATCCTCCAGACTTTGAAAGCCTTCTTCCATGGAAACATTGATACTTGCAAAGTGATTAGATGGAGGCAACTGCAATAATCAGGCCTAAGGCACTACTCCTATAAATGTTAGGTAATCCCAGTATCTCAGACAAGTTCCAGTCAGAACAGTGAGACCAAGTCATTCCCTCCATGGTGCTCACATTCTTGAATATCTAAAAAGGGGCCCCCTGTTGCCTCTTTTCTAATGTACTGTTAATCACATCATTCTTTATGCTCTTCTGTACCTCCCAACAGACACACACACACACACACACACACACACACACACACACACAAATGCACACACCCTTTTCTCTCCCTCCTGACCCTTTCCATTGTGTTCCAGGAATTTCCGTTTCTTTATTAGCAAATTACCCTTCACCTTTAATATTGTCCTAGGAACTTTCTCTACCATAGAGCCTCAAGTAAAATCTATGTGTCTAAAAGATAGTGAGTCTCTTTTTTCCTTGAGATAAATTGTGCTCATTTTCCTACAACCCATAGAAAAGGAATTGGGATCGATTGCTTCTACCTTCCCTGAGTCATTTCCAAAATATTATTCCATTTTGTGAGCCCAGGAGAGTGTGGTACCTTTGCAATCCAAGTAGATTTCTCTCGACCTGTTCATCATTTTTATCTTTGCTAACCTCTAGGGCACTCTCCCACACTGATGGCAGATATTAGAGCCAGACTTGAGGTTTTTTCCCCGTCAGTGTCTTCCTAAGTCTTAGCCATTTACTTCTTTGACTTCATCCACACCAGTATCCCTACTTCAATAAACAACCACTTCTGTAGCCACACCTTAGTTCGTGTCATCCCCAAACATCATTCTATCACTAAAACTTATAAACTCTTCAATCCCAGATTTTACATATATCATGTTAAGAGGGAGGAAAAACCTATTTACTGTTAAAATAAGTCATGTATACAGAAGACCACAAGAATTAAATGTATTGTTTAATAGGTTATTATAAGGCAAATTCCACCCAAGTCAAGAAACAGAACTTTGCCAGCTACTCATGTGCCCGATCTCAATACAACCTCCTTTCTCCCCACAAAAGCAACCCTGAACCTGACTTTTATAGTAATTGTTTACTCACGTGTTTAAATAATCTTCTCAGCCAAATGTACACTATAGTTTAGACTTGCCCATTTTGTAAAAACTTCATATTTGTTTTAAATCTCTTTCAGTTTATATGTTCTTCCTCCATCACTTTTATTTCCTTACAAATTTGTCTGTTGAAAAACCCAGCCCATTTGACTTAAAGAGTTTGCCACAGTCTAGATTTTGCTGATCTTATGCTCTCTGTGTAATTCAACATGTTCCCCTGCTCCTCTGTCTTTCTTCCACATTGGCAGCTAGATCCAGAAGCTAGATATTGATGTTTGATCTTTTTGTCAAGAATGTAGAAAATGTTTGGCAAGACTACAGGAGAACATTATGTCTGGTTGTCCTTCTTTTTGTGATCTTTGTAATTGCTCATGCTTAATACCTATATCAATTCATTAGAAACAACCTCCTATTCTTGCATATCTGTTGAAACTAGTTTGTTTTCAAGATGCTACCAGTAATTTGAGTTCTCTACTTTTTTTCAAATCACTTAGTGAACTCCCACCCCCAAATAGACTTCTGCCCATATCACCTGTAGACTATGGCTGAAGCTTAGCCAGTAGCAATTAGAATACCACTTACAATAGCATCAGAAAGCATAAAATACCCTGATACAAATTAAGCAAATATATGCGACATGTAGACTTTTTAAAAATATTTATTTATTTGTATGTATGTATGTCTGTATTGGATCTTCATTGCTGTGTGAGGGCTTTCTCTAGTTGCGGCGAGCAGGGGCTACTATTTGTTGTGATGTGCAGGCTTCTCATTGCAGTGGCTTCTCTTGTTGCAGAGCATGGACTCTAAGCACGCGGGCTTCAGTAGCTGTGGCACGTGAGCAATTGTGGCGCACGGGCTAGCTGCTCCGTGGCATGTGGGATCTTCCATTCTTAACCACTGCACCACCAGGGAAGTCCCAAGACATGTAGACTTAAGACTATAAAACACTGGTGAGAGAAATTAAAGAAGACCTAAATTAATGGGGAGAAATACCTCTTCATGGACTGGAATATTCAATATTGCTAAGATGTTAGTTCTCCCAAACTGATTCACAGCAGTAATTCTTTTTTTTTTTTCTGGCCACGCAGCCTGTGGGATCTTAGTTCCCCAACCAGGGATCGAACCCGTGCCCCCTGCAGTGGAAGTGTGGACTCTTAACCACTGGACCATCAGGGAAGTCCCTCACAGCAGTAATTCTTACGCTTTGTCATGCACCAGTTACAGGGAGGGCTTGTTAAAACACAGATTGCAAGGTCTTATTCCCAGAGTTTTTGATCCACAAGGTCTGAGGTAAGGCCTGAATATTTGCATTCATAACAAGTTCCCTGGTGGTGGTAATGCTGCTGGGCCAGAGCCCTTACTTTGTGAACCACTATCTATAGACTCAATCAAATAAAAATCCAGTTAAAATCCCATTAGACTTGTTTTGGTAGAAATCAACATGCTGATTCTAAAATATATATGGAAATGCAAAGGACCTAGAATAGCTGAAAGCAATCATGAAAAAGGAGACGACAATTAAAGAACTTATGCTGCCTGGCTTTAAGACTTACTCTAAAACTATAGTAATTAAGAAAGTGTGGGGACTCTTCTGGCAGTCCAGTGCTTAAGACTTCGCCTTACAATGCAGGGGGTGCAGGTTCGATCCCTGGTCAGGGAGCTAAGATCCCACATGCCTCAGGACCAAAAAACCAAAAAATAAAATAAAATAAAACAGAAACAATATTGTAACAAATTCAATAAAGACTTTAAAAATGGTCCACATCAAAAAAAATATTAAAAAAAAAGACAATGTGGTACTGGCATAAGGATATATAAACAAATAAGTGGAAAAGGATAGAGAGCTTAGAAATAGTATACAGCCAGTTGGTTTTTGGCAGTAGCACCAAAGGAACACAATTAGGAATGGAAAGTCTTCATAACAAGTGGTGCTAGAATAACTTAATATCCATATGGAAAAAGCTGAACCTTGACCCCTACCTCACATCATACACAAATATTAATTAAAGATGGATCATAGACTAAACATAAAAGCTAAAATTATAATGCTTCTACAAAAAGGCATAGTGGCATATCTTCACAACTTCGGGGTATACAGGAGACAGAAAGCACTATCCATAAAGGAAAAACATTGGTAAATTGAACCTGATCAAAATTAAGAGAACAAATATATGGACATCATGGGGGGAAAGGGGAGGTGGGATGAATTGGGAGATTGGGATTGACATATATACACTATTGATACTATGTATAAAATAGATAACCAGTGAGAACCTACTGTATAGCTCAGGGAACTCGGTCCTCTGCGGTGACCTAAATGGGAAGGAAATCTAACAAAGAGGGCAGATATATCTGATTCACTTTGCTGTACAGTAGAAACCAACACGACATTGTAAAGCAACTATACTCCAATAAAAATTAATTGTAAAAACAAACAAACAAAAAACTAATGCTCATCAAAAGAGAACATTAGGAAAGCAACAGACTGGGAGAAAATAATCACAGTACATGTATCTGACAAAGGACTTGCATCCAGACTATATAAAGAACACTTCAACTCAATGATAAAAGACAGAGCTAATAAAAATGGGGTGAAAATCTTGAATTGGCTTTAATAAGATTCAAGAATGGCCAGTAAGCATATGAAAAGATACTTAACATCACTAGTCACCATAATGGGATACCACCACACATCTATGAAAATGGCTAAAATTTAGAAGATTGACAATAACCATAACTAGAGCAACCATAAACATTCATATATAACCATACAGTGCTGATTGGTGTGAAAAAGATATAACTATGTTCAAAAACTGACAGTTTCTTATAAAGTCAAACGTACGCCTACCCTGTAACTCAACAGTTTCTCTCCTGGCCACCTTGAAGGCTGAAGGAATCAATTTTTAGGCACACTTCTTGGGAAGCTCTGGCCAAAAGATCTAGTTCCTTGAAATTCCATTTAAGCCTCCTGCCCTGCCCAACTTTCTAGCTTTCCTCCTTATATTTGTTATACCCATCCTACTTTCCAAGGCACTCCTTGCTGTTTCTCAAGCTGAATATCTTTCTCTCCCATCAGCAGGACACTTCTGCTCATGCTTAATTCTGTTTAAAAGGCCCTTTAAAATTCTGTGATACTTTCCTTAACTTTTTTCCCAACTTCTTAACTCATAGTTAGTCACTTCTTTCTTGATATAGCTACGCGGCCTTGTGCACTTATATAACCCTTTGAGTTCAGTATTATAATTACTTGTTTTATGCTGACTATATTATGGGCTATATGGCACAGGGATTATGTCTTATTCATTTATATAACAGACGCACCTAACACAGAACCTGATTCATTATTAGTTAGATAGGCTTTTATTGACAGACTGGAAAATCTCAATGCCATGTAAACATATTACATGGTTTGTATGACAGAGTTTGAATTTCCAGCGACCAACTATAAAATAACCCTGAGAAACTGAACATATTTTGAAATTGAGCATTGCTTGTACTTTTTTCATGAAAATTCGGTTTTACTGCAGGTTGCCAATATAGTTCAACACCTGTTCATCAGTTCAGTACAAGTTGAATTAACATTTCACAGAATTAATGAAGTAGACTTTTCCTAGTCTTGACTCTGTCCCGTTAGAAGCCATATGCAGCAAGTATTCTGAAATATTGCTTCTCCTTTCATCCTGACAAGACGGTAGGAAACAAAGTTTTCTGTTTGAAAAAGTAAATAAATGTATTGCCAAGTATTGACAAAATACATGAGTCAGCAACAGGTTTACAGACAGTAGAAGAAATCCGTAATATTAGAGCTCACTCACTTCATTTTTAATACATATGCTCCATGAAAGAGGAAGAGGAAATTCTAGAAATCAGTAGAGAATGGAGTTGGATGGTGATACTGTAGTCGAAGGAGAGGTTAGGGCAGCTAGGTAGGTCCATACTGCACAGCACCTTGTTTACTTGACCATGTTCTCAGATCTGGTCCGGAGGCTCCAAAGACTCATTTTTTGTCCACGTCCAAGGTAATTTGGCTCTAAAAGATATCACAGTGACTAAAACACAAACAAGAGAGTTTGAAAGCGTTGCCAGGATTCCAGTATATTAATTTATAGTAAGAAATTAAGTTGGCATAGGAAAAAAACAGTAGGATATCTGGTGAGTGTGGCATTAGGATAAGGGAAGTTAAGTAGTAAAATAAATGTTTAATTGCATCCAGCCTAAAATCACCTGTTGTGTCCATCTTACAATAGGGACTGTCTGATCCATAGTAATGGAAATAATGGAAATATTTAAATAGAATAATGGAAATATTTAAATAGAATTGACCACAATTCCCAATGTCTGTCTTTATCCTAGGAATAGCCTTATGGTTTGGAATAGAAAAAAATTGCCACATGTGTATTAAAGTTTTTGCCCCCATGAACAGTGTTTTTATGGATTGCCAGCATTTGTTTCTATGATTATCCTTTTTTCTCTGCTACTTCTTTCTGATTGACCTGTTATTTCTTTTGCTATTACACTAGTTATATTATGGTCAAATGTTGCTGGCCCTGCAGCCCTTCATTTATTTTACTCTTTTCATATCTCTGCCCTGGCCTATAATGTGTTGATCTTACAGTTTAACTTTCAGAAAAGAATCTTATTTCTGAATTTCTGAAGCCCATTTCATTGTTTCTAAGTGACTGACATTTATTGAGTGAGTTCTCTGTGCCTAGTATTATTAGTTCATTTTATAAGTTACAGAATTGAAATGTCTTAAAATTGACATTTTGCATATATAATCCTATTTTCCTACGGACTTAAATGGGGAGTGTATGTTCTTATGGAAAAATAGACCCCTACCCCAAACCTCGCAATCTCACTTTTGGTAATATAGTGGAATTGGATAAGAAAATTGTAACATGTTCATACGCTGCATTAAAACATCATTCATTAAAAATGAATGAACTAGAGCTGCATGTATCAACATGGATAAATCTCAGAAACATAATATTGAGTAAAAAGAGCAAGTTGCAGAAGATTTCGTACAACATGATACCATTTATATAAAATTTGAAGGCAGGGAAAGAAAAAGAAATTTCAAATGAAGTTAGTCAGTTAAACACATAAGTTTACTTTCTCTTTTTGAGCCTAATGAAAATGGCAGTAAAGGGGGTTACTTTTAAAAGCATAAGGTCAAAGAAAAATTGAAGAGGCAAACGCAGCAACAATGTTTTGGAAGCTGGAAAGCAGATGAGCAATGTTAACAAATTTAGCAAAACTGAGGAGTACAACCCCTAATCTAGCAGAAGAGAAAGCTTAGAAGAAACCCGATTTAAACCACAGAACCCCGGAATGCTCAGTAATTGGCAATGCCAGGAAACTGAAAGTGGAGTTGAGGCTGGTGCTAAAAACAGTAACCTGGTTGAAAATCTATTTAAGAAGCAATTCGACATTAACCAATAAATGTAGAAGAAATAACAGAGTTGGAAAATAACCATTTTTCAGCTGTCATTGTGATAATCGATTCAGGGGAAAATCATTAGTGGATATTAAAACCATTGGATCAAATTTTGTTGGGGAACAGGGTATTTACATGGTCTCAAGGTATCTCCCTGAAGATTACTTATTAATTACAAAGGGGAAGAAAAAGTAACTTTATAGTGGGCAAATCTGGCCATACCACCGTAACCAGCTAGTTAGACGTGCCAAGTAGAACAGCCCTGATGTCATGTTTGCCTCTTTGTATGATGCACTGAAAGTAAGACATCATTCATGTAGTAGTTTTTTAAATGCACAAATTTAATCTAATCATGAGGAAGTAACCAGAAAACTTCATGAAACGCCAGGCCAGTCATATCAGTGTAATGAACGACAAAGAAAGACTAATCAACCTGATGAACAAATATGACACGTGATCCTGAATTGAGGGAAAACTTTAGCTATAAAGGACAGTATTGGGGTGTTTTTAAAAATTTGAACATGAACTATATATTAAATAATAGCGTTGTATCAATGTTAAATCTCCTGAAGCAAAAGAAAAGGACATTGTTAAAAGTCCCTTTGTGAAAGTCTGAAAACCAGGCAACTTTTCTACCCAGTTGAAACCTGGAGTTTTATTCATGGCAAAGGGAAAACAGTACAGACTGTTCTCCAGACATATTTGAGGGAAGAGGTACATTCGGAAAAATAGAGGGATTAAATGAACACATATATACTGAACATATCAAGTTGAATTATAGATAAGTATGTGGAAAATGAACAGACTTCATTTGTTATCTCCAAAAAAGTAAACCTTGGGTAGGAGAAGGAATAATAATTTTAGTGTTTACTCATAATAATAAATATTGAATATTGATTTACAACTATATTGAGGATATGGGATGGGTTAAATCCTCATTTTCAGTAATGAGAAGTTAACATACAGTGCTTGAAACTGAATAATAAAGAATGATAATATAAAAATGTTATGGAAGGGTTGGGGCAAAGTCTGTTTGATAGCTGTCAAACACTTTTGTGGCTCTCTGGTTTGGCCTGTACCATACATATCAGCTAAAAGAATATAAAGTAGTTGCTTCTGGCGAGAGAGAAATAATATTTTCATAATAAGCCTTTTACGATGATGTGTGCTTACAAACTATGTGAATATATAACTTTAATTTAAAGAAAAGAATTTGAAAAAACACATACACAGTGCCGTAGATGAGGGGTAGCCAAGTTTTTCTTTCGAGTACCTGATAATAAATATTTTGGCCATTGTGAGACAATCTCTGTTGCAACTATTTAACTTCGTCGTTTTACTGTGAAAGTACTTATGGACAATATGTAAACCGGTGAGTGTGGCTGTGCCCTACATAACTTTGTATGCAAAACAAGTGGCAGCTGGATCCTAGTTTGCCAACCCCAGCTGTTGATCAGTGGTTTTCAAATTGGGATACCTGTACCCTGGGCACACAAAGACTTCCTGTGGGATATACAGGTATGAATAGCTTTAAAGCAATTAATTTCCATATTCTCTCTTTCCATATGTAGTCCTTCCTAAAAAAAGATCTGCCTGAGAACTCCTTCTGGTCTGCCAGTTCTCCTTTCTGACTTTTTTCATAATCATCTGTCTTTCAAAAGAAAAGCTTACTTCTTGTCCATACTAAATCTTACTATGGTGCGTTGCGTTGGGGTTTGAAAATCAGGGCGGCAAACAAAGAGACTATCAGAGAGTCTCTCCTGAGAGAGTCCCTTGAGAACAAAACAGAGAAATCTTCAATAAAAATTATTGAAAGGGGCAACACATTATTTCATCCAGGTGACAAACTCATAGTAAGGCTCCATGCCTTATAGTTTCTCTGTCTACTTAGCTAGCTAGCTATCCATTTATCTATCTTAAAATTAAAATTCACAAGTGAGAAAGTTGTCATGGGGACACATAATAACACATTTATTTGAATTTTAAAATTAAGTTAGAATTTTTCTGAGAGTAGGTTGAATTTGGGTGATTGCATTTGACAATGAGGACTGGCTTTGCCAATTAAGTTACATGGTTATATTTTCCGTAAATTGAATAAACTAAACTGCAGCTTCAAGGCTTTGACAAAAACATATTTAAAGCATGCATTTGATATGCAGTAAACTGGAAAATACATCCTTTGCCATTATTTAAGTGTCAACTTAAATATGCAAGGCGGTGCATAGTTTTTAAAAGTCTTAGGAGATAAGTATGTAAAAAATTTCAAAAAATCACTGCTGTTTTGTTTATTGATATATAAAGATGTAGTGAGACTATAAAAACATGCATGAATAAGTAGGTATTACCGCTGGGGAAGGAGAATGTAGATGGGGGCTCACAGAGCATTTTATTGGTCATGTCTGTAGTGTTCTTTTTCTTAAGTTGGATGGTGGTCACACCTGTAGTGTTTTATTTCTTAAGTTGGTCATATTTGTAGTGTTTTATTTCTTAAGTTGGATGGTGGTCATACCTGTAGTGTTTTCTTTCGTAAGTTGGTCATATTTGTAGTGTTTTATTTCTTAAGTTGGATGGTGGGCACATGAGTGTATATTATATTATTAGCTATATTTATTTATACACATGAAATAGTTCATTTAAAAAGAATACAATGAAACCTCGTAATCATATATTTTAAGAGAACACGTTGGATCCCTGATAGAAAAATAAGATATTCAGAATAAACTGAAAAATGAAATACTTGAAATTCTGAAATACCAAAAGCACTTAAGGAATTACATAGCAATATGAGTAAGAAATAACCAGTGTGGTTTAGGTTTTGGAATTCCTTTTTAAAGATTTAATGCTTATATAACTTTATTGTTCATTCAGTTATTTATCAAGCATCTAGTATGTGCTTGATAGGTAGTATAATTTCTTTGTAGACATATGTTGTACACAACAACTTGTCCTAGATATCTTAACTCTGTTAAATTATGTGTAAACTGCTTTTAGTATCATCTTTTTTCCTCTGTGAAACTGAATTAATCTGATTCTTTACAGTTGCAAGGAAAAAACATTCACATATTGCCTTCAGAAATTGGATCTTATTGCAATTTTACACAGGAGCATTATATCTTTGGTGGTACAGTCATTTTGAGATCTTTGGTTTCCAGGATTAGAAAGGATATATCCTGAGCTTGATCAACGTACCATTCTTTATTTACCTACTAGCATTTTTGCCTACCCAAAGGAAAAGTTGTGGTTGAATGGGTTTACCACCGTCCACAATGAAAGGTCCCCGTTGGGCCGAGTTTTATGTCAGTCTATTGACCTCTTTTATACCTAACTCATTTGTGGCTGCTTTTAAACAGACGAAGAAGCAGGCTTGTCCCCATTCAGGAGTGCCTGAAGCCCAGAAATTTATACCTGCTAGTGTAATTCTTGGGCACTTTTGTGACTCTCTGGCTTGGCCTATACACTATGACCTTACTTGATTTTTTTCCCTTTGTTTTATTAAAAAATTAATATAACAATAATATTTAATAGAAATTATAAATTACCCCAAATTCTATGGCTGGCTGCACGATTCTTAACTTTAACAAGTTAATTTACCCATGTATACATCGGCAAGTAATTGTAATTTTGGTATGTTTATTGTTTTGTATTCTGATGTTTTCGTTTCACTGTCATAATAAAGGAATTTTAAAAAGCACTTGAAACACAATAGCATAACACATAGTTGCTTTTTCTATGTACCTTCTTTGGTATTGACCTCTAGCTTTGTAAAAGCTGAAAAAAAATATGAAATTTGCCATGCTTCTCTAGAAAAATGTGGTAAGAAATGAAAGTGAATCATTTGAGTGTTTTGAGCTCCTCAGAGTCTATACTTGTAACCATAAGCTAGTGAGCCTCCCTATCTATAGGTATTTATTTATTAATTGTGCAAGAAATTTTTATGCTAGTTTATGTTGTAAATCTTTTTGGTTTTCAAAACACTGAGTTTAGGTGGGTCTTACTAAAAAGTAGCATCTCAAATTTCAAGCATCCCACCTTTCTCGGTATGAAAGGATTGCTTCTTATATACTTCTGTACAAAGCTGAGGTCTGAGTTTGGCCTTAGTTTTGGAACATATTTTCTTCTATTTTGACCTTTATCTGACTTTTAAAGCAGAATGTAAAAGTTTTTTCTTTAAGTTGTATATAAATAAAGTGCTATTATTCATTATTTTTATATATACCTGTGGTCAGGTTCTTCTGAGATTCATCATAACCTCCTGGATGCATATTTTAAAGTGTACAGAATTAGTCCTGAATATTTAACCTTCTGATTCATATCATCAGTCACTAAGACAAGCTCCATTTAGGTTTTAAAACTGGATTTACATCCAGAGTGAAAAAGGTTAAGGGAGTTAAAATGAGATTAGGGTTTTTTTTTTGTTTTTTATCCATACTTTTTCTCAGTTATCTCACCAAAACAATTTCTTGTAATTTTCCTCTTATTCATTGTTGTGCTATTCTTCATAATCTAAATTTTAGAAAAATAAATTGCTGCTGACCACTTTTATCAGATGTAATTTGATTTACTCCCTGAAGAGCAAAGGGTGTGAGTACCACATTTAGCACCCCAACTTTTAAGACTCCCACCTAAGGAATGGGCTCCCCAAACACATAGCTCTTAAAGCCAGTGGAGCTTGTATCCATGAGACCCACAAGACTACAGCAAAGCAGCAGTCATTAATGGACTGGAGTACTCACCACAGCTGTGCAGAGAGAGCAGGTAGAAATGCCCATTTCCCTGAAAGGGACCCATCTGCATACTTTGAAAGCTGCTGCCTGTGAGTCAGGCTTCTAATTTAGCACACTGTCTAGGGGATGGCTGCAATCCTCCCTGGACACCAGGGAAACCAGCGGACACCTCCCCACCTTCTCCCTCTAGACCACTCCAAGTTGCTGGTATCTCCCTGCACAAAGCTTGTACATGCATCTGGTGCCCCAGCTTTTGCATCAGCTACCCAAAGGGACAGGTCACTGGATCACCTGGCTCAACAGACACTGGGGCTTGCATTTATGAGCCCCACAGGACTATAGCAAACAAAGAAGCAGCTCTTAATGGGCAGAGGAGCACCCTTCTGTCCCCACCCTGCCTCCCACAGCTATATACCTGGGCCCAGCACAGAGGAAACAGGCAAAAACACCCAACTCCCAGTTTCTCCCTGGAAGAAGCTTAACTATATACTTTTGAAGCTGCTGACTGAGGGTTCAGCTTCCAGTCATCCTCCATCTAGGTGCTCAATACAATTCTACCTTTTGGGACATTGATTGGTCTTGACACACTCTCAACTATTGGGAGCCACTAAGATTAAAGAAGGTGGCTTGGACAATCACAGAGCTTTGAGAGACAACCAGGAGCTCAGGCTGTGCTGATTGATGAGGTTCATCTTATACATGAGACCACTGTGTCAAGACCAGGAGAAGTGGCTGTTTTATCTAATAAGCAGACACCAACACAGAGATTCAAGGAAAATGAAGAAACAGAGGAATATGTTCCAACCAAAAGAACAAGGTTAAGTAACCAAGAACAGATCTTAATGAGATTCAGATAAGTGATTTACCTGATAGAGAGTTCAAAATAACAGTCATGAAGATGCTCACCGAAGTCAGGAGAGCAGTGCATGAACAAAGTGAGAATTTCAACAAAGAGACAGAAAATATAAACAAGTACTAAACAGAAATCAAAAAGCTGAAGAATACAATAATTGAACTGAAAAATTCAATACAAGCGTTTAACAGCAGACCAGATCAAGTGGAAGAAAAGATCAGTGAACTTGAATACAGGGCAGTGGAATTCTTTCAATCAGAGGAGCAAAAAGAAAATAGAATGAAAAAAAGTGAAGCGAATTTAAGGGACTTGTGGGACACCATGATGAAGACCAGTATACACATTATAGGCATCCCAGAAGGAGAAAAGGGAAAGGGGCAGAAAGCTTATTTAAAGAAATAATGGCTGAAAAGTCCCTAACCTGGGGAAAGAAACAAATCCAGATCCAGGAAGCCCTGAGAGTTCCAAATAGAAGGAATCGAAAGAGACCCACACCAAGACACATTATAATTAAATTGTCAAAAGTTAAAGACAAGGAGAGGATCTTGAAAGCAACAAGGGAAAAGCAACTTGTTACATGTAAGGGAACCCCCATAAGACTATGAGAAATCTTGCAGGCTAGAATGGATTGTCATGATATATTCAAAGTGCTGTAAGAAAAAAATTGCCAAGAACCCTACCCAGCAAAGTTGTCCTTCAGAATTGAAGGAGAGATAATGGGTTTTCCAGACAAACAAAAGCTGAAGGAGTTTATCACCACTCTGTGGGCCTTAAAAGAAATGTTAAAGGCTTCAAGCTGAAATGAAAAGATATTAATTAGTAACAGGAAAACATTAAAAGACAAAAATATTAAAAATAACAATGACTACAATAATTTGTTAATGGTTACCCAATGTAAAAATGTAAATTGTGATATCAAAAACAAAATGTTGAGGGGGAATATAAAAATGTGGAGCTTTTGTATGTGTGTGAAGTTGTCAGCTTAAAACAGACTGTCATAAATATGTTTTATGTAAGCATAAAATATAAGATGTTTTATGGTCACCACAGAGCAAAACCTATGATAGATATATGAAAGATCAAGGGAAAGGAATCAAAGCATAACACTACAGAAGAATCATCAGAATACAAAGGAGAAAAAAAAAAAAAAGAATACAAAGGAGGATAGCAAGAGAGAAACAAAGGAATTACAAAACAACCTGAAAACAATGAACAAAATAGCAACAGTAAGTTCATAATTATCAATAATTACTTTAAATGTAAACAGACTAAATTCTCCAGTCAAAAGACATATGGTAGAGTGGCTGCCATATGGTATTAACTACCATACGACCCAGCAGTCCCACTTGTGGGTATCTATCCAAAGGAAATGAAAACCTTATCTCAAAGGGATATTTGTACTTACATGTTCATTGAATCATTATTCACAATAGCCACTTAGGGAACAACCTAAGTGTCCATCAGTGGGTGAGTGGATCAAGAAAATATGGTATATATGCACAATGGAATATTATTCAGCCATGAGAAAGAAGTAAATCCTGTCATTTGCAACAAAATATATGAAACTTCAGGGTATTATGCTAAGTAAAATAAGCCAGACAGAGAAAGACAAATGCTGCATAGTACAACTTATATGTGAAATATTTTTTAAAAAGAAAGGAAAGAAAAGAAAAGTCAAACTCGTAGAAACAGAGAATATTGGTTGCCAGGGCCTGAGGGATGTGAGAGATAGGGAGAGGTGGGTAAAAAAATACCAACTTTCAACTGTAAGATGAATAAGCTCTGAGGATTTAATGTGTAACATGGTTTATTCACTGTATTTTGTATAATGGAGCTATGCTAAGAAAGTAGAACTTAAATGTTCTCACAAAAAGAAAAAAGTTAAATATTTGAGGTGGTGGATGTGTTCATTAGCTCAGTGGGGGAATCTTCTCACAATATATATGCATATCAAATCATGTTGTACACCTTAAATATGTTACAATTTACATTTGTCAGTTACACCTCAATAAAGCTGAAAATATTTTAATTTAACTAATGTAAGGAATCTAAATAGCTAACAAAAAAAATCAATTGAATATTTTTTAAAAAGCTTGTTGCTAGTTGTATTTGGCTATGAGAGTTTATATATTTAAAATTTAGAAGTGACTAGTTTCATTCATTATGGGCCAGTTCTTCTGCTTTTGATCTTAGATAGCCTTAAAGCCTGGCTACAATGATAATAAATAACCAACACATTATAAAATAGTATTACAAATCAATGCATTTTGCACTAAGTGTGCCCCAAATCCTGTGCCTCTAATCATATCATTAGCTTAGAAATTTGATTATACTAAAAGCCAAAATACACTAGTACTAATAGAAAGTTCCATTTCTGATGGAAGAGTAAAAGTGCTTTTTACTTAAAATAAATGCCACAAATTTAGGTATTTGCTTAACTTAATCTCTTTTATTAAAAAATGTTTTTCTTTTATTTGTACTTACTTTTATTGCGTTAAAAATTGCTTTTTATATTTAAAGTATGAAGTTCTTGTTATGCAGTAATAAGGTTTAAATGTTTTCTGAATTGCACAGTTGGTGAAATGTTACAGAGGAAAATAAAGTTTTTTGTCCTGTCTTTTAAAGTATTTCTAGTTCTATAATTATTTGTTTTGACAGTCTCTCTTCTTAAGACAGGGAAAAGGTATAATTTACTGAGGACTAATAAGCATAAGGGTTCAGTAATTGTCTCACCCACAAAATCAGACTAATTGCATTATCTGTGGTCACCAAATTACATGACAGTTTATCATAAAAACATTTCCTTTCATATGTGTTTGTTGAAAATAACCTCACTAACAAGATTTTCTATTGAATTATTTCCAAATTTTTATGACCAGATGGATATTTTTGCCAAGAAATTTACATTGCATAGTAATTTAAATGGAATAATTATAAAAAGTCATGGCATATTATCCCACTAGAGTAGTACTTGTTAACAAAATTCATTTGCGTATTGGAAAATGCATGTAGTAAGTACAGTGATATATTCAGTGAAAGTTAATACATTATGTAATCAACAAAATATCACAGTTGCCTCTCAATTTAAGAAACAAAAGTAAATGATAATCATAGAATGTAAATACTATTAACCTATACCATGGAAATAGAACCCAACTTTTGTTCAACTTAAATTTGCATTAGACTTTTGAATCCTAATATACAGGTATTCTTGAAAAACTCCTAGATAGGAACTTTACTAATTCCTGCCACAGTGAAAAGATATTTTAGTCGAAAAGGAAAGAAACATTCTTAAGAATTATCATTAAAAAATATCCATCTAACCTAAGTATCATAGAGTTTTTTCTTTCCAGAATGAAAGGCTCCAACCCTCATATCTTTGAAGTGAACTCTTTTGTCTAGCAAGTGGCAAAACATCCTACCCTAAACTTCAGTCTGTGTCCTTATGAACTGATACTGTTCAAAGAATTGACTGTCACTGTTGCTGAAGCTTGTGCCTAAATACCTGAAAGAAACTAAGTTTACAAGTTCCTAACTTTTGGAGTGCTCTGGCACCACAACACTTCTCATTAAAAAATGAGCAGAGGTCCTGAACTCTAGTGATAGATTTTGAAACCATCAAAAATTCTTCAAATACGGGATGTGGTTGCACTCTTGACTGTCATAAAAACAATATTGCAAGTCCTTGAATCAGGAGAATTTCCTTAAAGATCACATATAACTTGCCTGACTCAGTAGCTACAGTTGCCATATTATTCCAGTGTTAATAGAACTTATACTGTAGTGGGGAAAACAGACATGTAGCAAATACCAAAAATGGACCATTACAGATTGTAAATAGAGCTCTGAGGGAAAAAGCAAAGATTCTACGAATACAGGGACAGCTTTCTTTAAATGAGATGTTTAGGGAAGCTGCTCTGGAGGTTATATTTAGGCTGAGACCTGAAGGATAAAAAAGAACAAGCAAGACAAAGAGTGAGTGGCATGACAGCTAGGCCAGATACTATAATGAAAAGATTGACAAATTTGACAGCATAAGAAATTTTTACTTTTTCATTAAAAAATCCTAGACAAGGTTAGAGGCAAACCAAAGATAGGGTGGGGGTAGTAGCTTTTAAACACAATACAGGTAAGGACTTTTTTTTTTGTATTGGCAAATTTGTGGGAAAACAGGTCTTCTCATTCACTGTAGGTACAGATGTAAGTTGATGTTGACTCTTTAGAAATCAGTTTTCCAAATAAAGTTGACCCTCCATATCCATGGGTTTTGCGTCCATGGATTCAACCAACCATGATCTGCTGTTGGTTGAATTCCCAGATGCGAAACCCTTGGATACGGAAGACCAACTGTAAGAGACTTGAGCATCTGAGATTTTGGTGTCTGCAGGGATCCTGGAACCAAACCTCCCCGGATATTGAGGGACAACTATATATGGGAACCTTTTGATGTAGTAGTTTTGGTGTGAGAAGGTATCCTGAGGAATGATTGAAAAGTGTGTAAAATTTTATACAAGAATGTTGTTTGTAGTATTGTAAAATGTGAAGCATCCTAAACATCAGTCTATAGGGTACTGAATGAATAAATTATGTTATCTCTGTACAATGGAATACGAGCTACTATGCAGCCATTAAGAAGGATAATGTACACAGCGGAGGGAACCATCAACAAAAGGAAAAAGCAACCCACTGAGTGGGAGAAGATATTTGCAAATGATATGTCTGATAAGGGGTTAATATTTAAACCATATAAAGAACTCATACAACTCAATATCTCCCCCAAAAAAACTGATTAAAAAATGAGCAGAGGTCCTGAATAGGCATTTCCCAAAGAAGAGATACAGATGGCCAACCCGCACATGAAAAGGTAAGGTACTCAACATCACTAGTCATCAAGGAAATGCAAATAATGCAAATCAAAACCACAAGATATCACCACACACCTGTCAGAATGGCAGTTATCAAAAAGACAACAAATAAGAAGTATTGGCGGGGATGTGGAGAAAGGGGAAGCCTTATGCACTGTGGGTGGGAATGTAAATTGGTGTAGCCACTATGGATAACAATATAGAGGCTCCTCAAAAAATTAAAAATAGAAGTACCATATGATCCAGCAGTTCCACTGCTTGTAATTTATTTGAATAAAACCAAAGCACTAATTCAAAAAGATACATGCACCACAGTGTTCATTGCAGCCAAGATAGTGAAATAAGTCAGACAGAGAAAGACAAATACTGTACATTTTCACTTATATTGCGGAATCTAAAAAATAAAACAAATGGACGAATATAACAAAATAGAAACAGACTCAAAGATACAAAGAACAAACTAGTGGTTACCACAGGGGAGAGAAGTAGGGGTAGGAGCAAGATACGTGAAGTGGATTAAGAAATACAAAGTACTAGCTATAAAATAAATAAGGGGCTTCCCTGGTGGCGCAGTGGTTAAGAATTGCCTGCCAATGCAGGGGACAGGGGTTTGAGCCCTGGTCCGGGAAGATCCCACATGCCACGGAGCACCTAAGCCTGTGCACCATAACTACTTAGCCTGCGCTCTAAAGCCTGCAAGCCAAAACTACTAAGCCCATGTGCCACAACTACTGAAGCCAGCGCACCTAAAGCCCATGTTCTGCAACAAGAGAAGCCACCACAATGAGAAGCCCAAGCATGGCAACAAAGAGAAAGGCCCCGCTCGCCTCAACTACAGAAAGCCCACGTGCAGCAAAGAAGACCCAATGAAGCCAAAAATAAATAAAATAAAATAAATTTAAAATATATATATACCCCGAGAAACACACGGCGTGCCTCAGGCTGGTGCAATGTCACGCTGGCCTCTGCCGTCGCAGGCTCGCCCCACACTCTGTACCCCTCCCTCCCCCCGGCCTGAGTGAGCCAGAGCCCCCGAATCAGCTGCTTCTTTAACCGTGTCCTGTCTGAGTGAAGAACAAAAGCGCTCAGGCGACCTAAATTAAGAGGCAGGGCCAAATCCAAAGCTGAACCCCAGGAGCTGTGCAAACAAAGAAGAGAAAGGGAAATCTCTCCCAGCAGCCTCAGGAGCAGCGGATTAAATCTCCACAATCAACTTGATGTACCTTGCATCTGTGGAATACCTGAATAGACCATGAATCAGCCCAAATTGAGGAGGTGGACATTGGGAGCAACAATGTATATAATTTTTTCCTTTTTCTCTTTTTGTGAGTGTGTATGTGTATGCTTCTCTGTGTGACTTTGTATAGCTTTGCTTTTACAATTTGTCCTAGGGTTCTGTCTGTCCTCTTTTTTTTTTTTTTTTTAAGTTTAGTTTTTAGCACTTGTTATCATTGGTGCATTAATTTTTTGGTTTGGTTGCTCTCTTCTTTCTTTTTTTAGTTTTTTATTAAAATTTTTTTAATAATTATTTTATTTTATTTTATTTTATCTTCTTCTTTCTTTCTTTTCTCCCTTTTACTCTGAGCCATGTGGCTGACAGGCTCTTGGTGCTCCAGGCAGGTGTCAGGGCTGTGCCTCTGAGGTGGGAAAGCCAAGTTCAGGACACTGGTCCACAAGAGACCTCCCAGCTCCACGTAATATTAAATGGCAAAACTCTCCCAGAGGTCTCCATCCCAACGCCAAGACCCAGCTCCACTCAAAGACCAGCAAGCTCCAGTGCTGGACACCCTATGCCAAACAACTAGCAAGACAGGAACACAACCCCATCCATTAGCAGAGAGGCTGCCTAACATCATAATAAGGCCACAGACACTCCAAAACACACCACCAAACATGGACCTGCCCACCAGAAAGACAAGATCCAGCCTCATCCACCAGAACACAGGCACTCGTCCCCTCCACCAGGAAGCCTACACAACCCACTGAACCAACCTTAGCCACTGGGGACAGACACCAAAAACAATGGGAACTACGACATGCAGCCTAAGAAAAGGAGACCCCAAACACAGTAAGTTAAGCAAAATGAGAAGACAGAGAAACACACAGCAAATGAAGGAGCAAGTCAAAAACCCACCAGACGTAACAAATGAAGAGGAAATAGGCAGTCTACCTGAAAAAGAATTCAGAGTAATGATAGTAACGATGATCCAAAATCTTGGAAATAGAATGGAAAATATACAAGAAATGTTTAACAAGGACCTAGAAGAACTAAAGAGCAAACAAACAGTGATGAACAGCACAATAAATGAAATTTAAAATTCTCTAGAAGGGATCAATAGCAGAATAACTGAAGCAGAAAAACGGATAAGTGACCTGGATAAAATAGTGGAAATAACTACTGCAGAGGAGAATAAAGAAAAAAGAATGAAAAGAATTGAGGGCAGTCTCAGAGACCTCTGGGACAACATTAAACACACCAACATTCGAATTATAAGGGTCCCAGAAGAAGAAGAGAAAAAGAAAGGGACTGAGAAAATATTTGAAGAGATTATAGTTGAAAAGGTCCCTAATATGGGAAAGGAAATGGTTAATCAAGGCCAGGAAGCACAGAGAGTCCCATACAGGATAAATCCAAGGAGGAACACGCCAAGATACATATTATAATAATCAAACTATCAAAAATTAAATACAAAGAAAAAAATATTAAAAGCAGCAAGGGAAAAACAACAAATAACATACAAGGGAATCCCCATAAGGTTAACAGCTGATCTTTCAGCAGAAACTCTGCAAGCCAGAAGGGATTGGCAGGACATATTTAAAGTGATGAAGGAGAAAAACCTACAACCAAGATTACTCTACCGAGCAAGGATCTTTTGCAGATTTGACAGAGAAATTAAAACCTTTACAGACAAGCAAAATCTAAGAGGATTCAGCACCACCAAACCAGCTTTACAACAAATGCTAAAGGAACTTCTCTAGGCAAGAAACACAAGACAAGGAAAAGACCTACAATAACAAACCCAAAACAATTTAGAAAATGGTAATAGGAACATACATATTGATACTTACCTTAAATGTAAATGGACTAAATGCTCCGACCAAAAGACATGGACTGGCAGAATGGATACAAAAACAAAACCCATATATATGCTGTCTGCAAGAGACCCACCTCAGACCTACAGACACATACAGACTGAAAGTGAGGGAATGGAAAAAGATATTCCATGCAAATGGAAATCAAAAGAAAGCTGGAGTAGCAATTCTCATATCAGACAAAATAGACTTTAAAACAAAGACTATTACAAGAGACAAAGAAGGACACTACATAATGATCAAGGGATCGATCCAAGAAGAAGATATAACAATTGTAAATATTTATGCACCCAACATAAGAGCACCTCAATACATAAGGCAAATACTAACAGCCGTAAAAGGGGAAAGCGACAGTAACACAATCATAGTAGGGGACTTTAACACCCCACTTAAACCAATGGACAGATCATCCAAAATGAAAATAAATAAGGAAACACAAGCTATAAATGATACATTAAACAAGATGGACTTAATTGATATTTATAGGACATTCCATCCAAAAATAACAGAGTACACATTCTTCTCAACTGCTCATGGAACATTCACCAGGATAGATCATATCTTGGGTCACAAATCAAGCCTTGATAAATTTGAGAAAATTGATATTGTATCAAGTATGTTTTCCGACCACAACACTATGAGACTAGATATCAATTACAGGAAGAAATCTGTAAAAAATACAAACACATGGAGGCTAAACAATACACTACTTAATAACCAAGAGGTCACTGAAGAAATCAAAGAGGAAATCAAAAAATACCTAGAATCAAATGATAATGAAAACACGACGGCCCAAAACCTATGGGATGCAGCAAAAGCAGTTCTAAGAGGGAAGTTTATAGCAATACAATTCTACCTTAAGAAACAAGAAACATCTCAAATAAACAACCTAACCTTACACCTAAAGCAATTAGAGAAAGAAGAACAAAAAACCCCAAAGTTAGCAGATGGAAAAAAATCATAAAAATCAGATCAGAAATAAATGAAAAAGACATTAAGGAAATGGTAGCAAAGATCAATAAAACTAAAAGCTGCTTCTTTGAGAAGATAAACAAAATTGATAAACCATTAGCCAGACTCATCAAGAAAAAAAGGGAGAAGACTCAACCCAATAGAATTAGAAATGAAAACAGAGAAGTAACAACTGACACTGCAGAAATACAAAGAATCATGAGAGATTACTACAAGCAACTATATGCCAATAAAATGGACAACCTGGAAGAAATGGACAAATTCTTAGAAATGCACAACCCTCTGAGACGGAACCAGGAAGAAATAGAAAATATGAACAGATCAATCACAAGCACTGAAACTGAGACTGTGATTAAAAATCTTCCAAAAGGGCTTCCCTGGTGGCGCAGTGGTTGAGAGTCCGCCTGCTGATGCAGGGGACACGGGTTCGTGCCCCGGTCTGGGAAGATCCCACATGCCACGGAGTGGCTGGGCCCGTGAGCCATGGCCACTGAGCCTGCACGTCTGTAACCTGTGCTCCACAATGGGAGAGGCCACAACAGTGAGAGGCCTGCGTACAGAAAAAAAAAAAAAAAAATCTTCCAACAAACAAAAGCCCAGGACTAGATGGCTTCACAGGCGAATTCTATCAAACATTTAGAGAAGAGCTAACACCTATCCTTCTCAAACTCTTCCAAAATATAGCAGAGGGAGGAACACTCTGAAACCCATTCTACGAGGCCACCATCACCCTGATACCAAAACCAGACAAAGGTGTCACAAAGAAAGAAAACTACAGGCCAATATCACTGATGATCATAGATGCAAAATTCATTAACAAAATACTAGCAGACAGAATCCAACAGCCCATGAAAAGGATCATACATCATGATCAAGTGGGGTTTATCCCAGGAATGCAAGGATTCTTCAATATATGCAGATCAAGCAATGTGATACAACATATTTACAAATTGAAGGAGAAAGGCCAGTGATCATCTTAATAGATGCAGAGAAAGCTTTCGACAAAATTCATCACCCACTTATGGTAAAAACCCTCCATAAAATAAGCATAGAGGGACCTTTCCTCAACATAATAAAGGCCATATATGACAAACCCACAGCCAACATCATCCTCAATGGTGAAAAACTGAAACCACTTCCACTAAGATCAGGAACAAGACAAGGTTGTCCACTCTCACCACTATTATTCAACATAGTTTTGGAAGTTTGCACCACAGCAATCAGAGAAGAAAGAGAAATAAAAGGAATCCAAATCAGAAAAGAAGAAGTAAAGCTGTCACTGTTTGCAGATGACATGATACTATACATAGAGAATCCTAACGATGCTACCAGAAAACTACTAGAGCTAATCAGTGAATTTGGTAAAGTAGCAGGATACAAAATTAATGTGCAGAAATCTCTTGCATTCCTATACACTAATGATGAAAAATCTGAAAGTGAAATTAAGAAAACGCTCCCATTTACCATTGCAAGAAAGAGAATAAAATATCTAGGAATAAACCTACCTAAGGAGACAAAAGACCTGTATGCAGAAAGCTATAAGACACTGATGAAAGAAATTAAAGATGATACAAATAGATGGAGAGGTATACTATGTTCTTGGATTGGAAGAATGAACATTGTGAAAATGACTATACTACCCAAAGCAATCTACAAATTCAATGCAATCCCTATCAAACTACCACTGGCATTTTTCACAGAACTAGAACAAAAAATTTCACAATTTGTATGGAAACACAAAAGACCCCGAATAGCTGAAGCAATCTTGAGAAAGAAAAACAGAGGTGAAGGAATCAGGCTCCCTGACTTCAGACTATACTACAAAGCTACAGTTATCAAGACTGTATGGTACTGGCACAAGAACAGAAATATAGATCAATGGAACAGGATAGAAAGCCCAGAGATAAACCCATGCACATATGGTCACCTTATAAAGGATGCAAGAACATACAGTGGAGAAAAGACAGCCTCTTCAGTAACTGTTGCTGTGGAAAACTGGACAGCTACATGTAAAAGTATGAAATTAGAACACTCCCTAACACCATACACAAAAATAAACTCAAAATGGATTAAAGACCTAAGTGTAAGGCCAGACTCTATAAAACTCTTAGAAGAAAACATAGGCAGAACACTCTGTGACATAAATCACAGCAAGATCCTTTATGACCCACCTTCTAGAGAGAGGGAAATAAAAACAATAATAAACAAATGGGACCTAATGAAACTTCAAAGCTTTTGCACAGCAAAGGAAACCATAAACAAGACGAGAAGACAGCCCTCCAAGTGGGAGAAAATATTTGCAAATGAAGCAACTGACAAAGGATTAATCTCCAAAATTTACAAGCAGCTCGTGCAGCTCAATATCAAAAAAAAAAACTATCCAATCCAAAAATGTGCAGAAGACCTAAATAGAGATTTCTCCAAAGAAGATATACAGATTGCCAAGAAACACATGAAAGAGAGTCATGTACCAAAATGTTCATTGAAGCTGTGTTTATAATAGCCAGGATATGGAAGCAACCTAAGTGTCCATCAACAGATGAATGGATAAAGTAGATGTGACACATGTTTTCAATGGAATATTACTCAGCCATAAAAAGAAACGAAGTTGAGTTATTTGTAGTGAGGTGGATGGATCTAGAGTCTGTCATACAGAGTGAAGTAAGTCAGAAAGAGGAGAACAAATACCATATGCTAACACATACATATGGAATCCAAAAAAAAAAAAATGGTCATGAAGAACCTAGGGGTAAGACGGAAATAAAGACACAGACCTTGTAGAGAATGGACTTGAGGGTACAGGGAGGGGGAAGGGTAAGCTGGGACAAAGTGAGAGAGTGGCATGGACCTATATACACTACCAAACGTAAAATAGATAGCTAGTGGGAAGCAGCCTCATAACACAGGGAGATCAGGTCAGTGCTTTGTGACCACCTAGAGGGGTGGGATAGGGAGGGTGGGAGGGAGGGAGACACAAGAGGGAAGAGATATGGGGACATATGTGTATGTATAACTGATTCACTTTGTTATAAAGCAGAAACTAACACACCATTGTAAAGCAATTATACTCCAATAAAGATGTTTAATAAATAAAATATATTAAGAAAAACATATAAGAACACTCTTTTTAAAAAAATAATAAATAAGTTACAAGGATGTAATGCACATCACATCACACATTGAGGGAATATACTCAATGTTTTATAAGAACTTTATTAGAATACATAATCTATAAAAATATCAAATCATTGTATTATACACCTGAAACTAATATAATATTGTCAGTCACCTATGCTTTAACTTAAAAAAGTAAAAATAGTAAATAATAAGTAGTAAAGTATACATTAATTTCAAAAAAGGGGTAATATACATCTATATATTGACACCAAAAGATATCTGGAAACTATTAAGTGAAAAATCAGTTTATGAAACAGTATGCACATCTTATTTATAATTGTAAATATACATTTGTAAATGAGATATATTCATATTATAAATGTATGTGTACTATAGGGGAAAGTATATAATTACATACTCCAGACTTTTCAACAGTGAATATGAAATTGTAAGTGATTTACACTTTGACTTCATAGATTTTTGTTTAAATTTCAGTGTTTGTTTCAAGATATATTATTATAGAAAAAAAGTGATTTTGAGGGGGGAAAAGGAACATTCAAAAGGAGCTAAAGAAAGATCTGTTTACTCCTTTGGTAGTTTACTATTTCAAGTTTCCTGTTTCTTAGTAAACTCAAAGGGCAGGCTGATTAAATGAGAAGGATATGGCAATAGCAGGCAGTTACCAGTTAGCTTATATTCGCTAGTTTATCATTTCTCTCTTTGTTCTAGAATTGAAGCCTCATGAGAGCAGGGACCGCCTCGTGTCCTCTGCTGTATCTCGTGGATCTAGAACAGTGCCTGGCTCAGAGTAGGAGCTCAATCATATCAAATGAGTATGTAAATGAAAGTGAAAGAGAGGTCAGACCTCAGCTGAGGTCTCTTGGTGAGTGCCTTAGGAAGCCCTTTGCTTCTCTGCCCTTGATTTCCTTTTGCCTTTGTTCTTATTTCTCAGTGACCATTTGGCTGCCCTCCCCCCAGTTCCCATAAGAATTCTCACCCACCTTGTTTGTTCATTTTCCTGTCTCCATTAGGCTGGGACACTCCTGAGCCTTTCTTTTTCTCCTGGCCCCAAACCTAAAGGAAGCCTGGCTCCTAGACTACAACTGATGCCCAGTTGAATTTACACCTGCTTGCTCGCCTGATTGCCTGACCTTTAGAACTCACTCTACAATCCTAATTAATATTCTAGCCTTTTCATTTCTCTCTTAGTAGAAAAAATGTTTCTGTGGTTCCTTCCTTTTATCGTCTCTCCTTCCCACCATGTCATTTCAGTTGGTTTCATCAGCCGCTACTCTTCTAGGAATTCCACTCTCTTCCCGGTATAATTGCTGCAGACAGCCTCAACTGCCTGTCGGTGCTACTCACATTGCCTGAAGTGGGTGTTGTTGTTATTGCTGGTGTCGTGGCGGTTGTTTATCTGACTGCTGCATTTCTAGTTGGCCATGTGGTCACCCTCTCCCACTCTCTACCACTACCTACCCTTTCCCAAGCCTATCCTCTTAATTCTATCTTCTCCAATCCCACAATAGGAAGGAAGATGCTTGGACACTCTTTGGAGGTGTGTGGACTGGAGAGCTCCATTTGAACTGAGGGTCACTTACCCATCTACCTCCCCATAGTACCCTTGCCTCTTTGGGGAAACAGTACCAGCTGTCCCTCTGAGATGTCAGCAGCCTGTTTTCAAGTCTCAATTCAGTCGTACTCACTATGGATGAGATACTGTGATTGTATCACATTGTATTTTTTATTGCAAATATGCTACACTGTGGTTAAATTGCTTAATATATATACTAGGCAGGGAATATAACCATCATTATAAAACCATTTCTCTGAGGGAAAAGAAGTGTTTTAAGTCCAAAATAATTGGTTTATTTTTCAACTTTCTCCCTTTAACGCCTTCCTAAGTTAGGAACTTTGTATTTGAGTGGTGATATATTTTAAGTCAAATACTTACTGGTTGACAGGTAAAAGGTACACGAAGACAAACAGAGAAATAATTTTTTCTCAATTTTCAAAAGAGCAAACTTAGTCAACTTTACTACATTGATTTGTTCAAAAACTAGTGTAAGCTCGCAGGAGTATAAATAAATTTGTACCTGTCTTTTCTCAGTTTTCAAGTTATTAAGACTTTTCTAGCATATGAAGAGAAGGGCTTTAAGTCACTTAGAATCAGAATTTGTTTTATTAATGGAATATGATTTATCATTGATTACTAGCTATTAAAGTTTAGATTTGGACTTACAACTAGGTATTGAAGTTTAGATTTGAACTTATAACACAACTGCAAAATACAAATTTAATCTGATCTTTCAGCAGTTAGTAAAGTGTATATGCAGAGCCAAATTCATTAATTCAACAAATATATATTGAACACCTATAATGTGCTAGATATTCTAGGCACTGAGTAATGGAGGGAAGAAGGAGGAGAGGAGGGAGGTAGAAAGGGCAGTCAAAAACCCATTCTCTTTGAGATAGCAGAATATATATATGTACTTACCCTGTGCCTTAGCAATCCAACTTCTAGAAATCTACTCAGAATTATCTGGTAAAAATACATGATTTGGCATAATTCACTATCTGTAAAAGAAATAGTGAATATGACATAGTGAAAGTCTAGAAAACAACCCAAATGTCTATCTGTTGATAAGCCATGGTATGGCTATACAGTGTAGGCTGTCTGCCCACCACACTCCCTGAACCTGAAGCAAGTCCTTTCTTGAAGGGGGAGCTAATCAGAGTATCTCCATGTCTGTCATGGGCAAGTTTGGGATTTGTTCTAAGGACCCATTAAAGAATTGTTAGTGGGAAGTGGCATGAAAAGTCAGGGGTTGATACGTGGACATTAGATCATAGAGGACCAAGGAGACCTATTAGGAAGTGATTGTAATCTAGGCAAGAAATGTTGTTGGCAATGAAGATGGAGAGAACCACACAATTCAAGATACATTTTTGAGGAAGAATTGATAGGATTTAGTGCTAGGTGGATGTAGGTGGTAAAGGAAAGTAGGAATAGTTTTAGTAAATATAGTTGTGTAAGGGAGGCTGATTTAGCTACTGCTGGCAGAAGTGCTGCTTCCCACCATGAGGACATCCCAGTAGCCTCTTCCTCTTCCCCAGACCCTGCCCATGTTTGCCTTTGATATGTCAGAAAGGCTACTTTAAGAGTATGGTAGTTAACTTTCAGAGCTGCCCGTTAGCTGGATGGCCCCTCTCTGTGTATGTGCAGTGGGACGTCACCTTGGAGCTTGTCTGGATCTCAGCGTGTGAAGAATGGGAATAGGGTGAGGCCTGACTGAAACTAGGCACAGCTGCCAGGTGTCAGGGGAACAATGCAGTGAGGCCGACTCTACTGAGCCCAGCTGTATGCTGAGCACTGCAGGGGCCTGCTGAGAACTGTGCAAAGCAGTATGAGTAGCGGAAAGAACGCAGTGGAGACAGAAGCTTCCATTTCAAGTCTAGGCTAATTGTGTGACCCTGAGCTAGTCCTCTGCGCCTCATTGGTCTTGGATATATTTAATTTAAAATGTCCATTAGGCATCCAAGTGGAGACTTCAGTTAGATAGTTGGCTATATGATTCTGGAGCTTGGAGAGTGGTCAGGCCTGAAAGTATAAGTTTGAAATTCTTCAGCATATATAGAAATAATTACCTAGGGAGAAAGTATAGGCAAAGAAGAGGGCCTAGAATTGAGTCCTGAAGCGCTTCAGTATTTGGAGGTTTGGCTAAGAAGAAGGAGCTAACAGTTCGATACAGAATACTTGGATATTTTATAGACATCTCAAATTCAGTATGTCTAAGATGGAACTCCTCTTTTTCTCTGTTTCCTACTATGGTTAATTAATGGCATTATCCGTCATCGTTCATCAGAAACTTGGGGATTGTTCTGGTCTCCTTCACGTCCACATACTTGGTGACCAAGACCTTTCTCCTTTTGAATGTCTCAACAGTCTATCTTTTTCTCTCCATCTCACTACCATTGCCTTAGTTCCTGCCCTAATAATTTCTCACTTGCATTTCTGCAGTAGCACCCAAACTGATTTCTCTAGTCCAGTCTTGCCTCCCTCCAATTCAGTTTCTACAGTTGCCAGAGTCATTTTTTTAATGCTAAGTCTTGCTATGGTTGCCAGATTTTACAAATAAAAATACAGGGCACCTAGTTAAATTTAAATTTCAAACAATAATTATAAGTGAGTATGTCCCATGCAATATTTAGAACATACTTATACTAAAGAATTAATTTTTGTTTATCTGAAATTCAAATTAACTGATCATTCTACTCTTCTATCTGGAAATCCTAGTCTTGCTTCGAAGTCAGAATATTTCAGGATAAAATCTAAATGTCCTAACATTGCATTATAAGATTCAGCATGTTCTGACCACTTCATGCCGTATGAACTGCTTACAGTATCCTGAATTTGCTGTGCTGCTTTACACCTTCATACCTCTAAGTGTACACTTACCTCTTCCCAGAATGCCCCCTCTTCTCAGTTTTCTGGTTAATTCCTGTTGTTAAGACTCAGGCATCATCTTCTCTAGGAAGTCATTTCTAACCCCCTACTCCCCACCCTGTGGATAATAATAGGAACACCAACTTTTCTTCTGCAGTCTCATAACATTCTTTTTTGTTGTTGTTTTTGTTGTTGTTGTTGTTTTTTGTGGTACGCGGGCCTCTCACTGCTGTGGCCTCTCCCGTTGCGGAGCACAGGCTCCAGACGCGCAGCCTCAGCAGCCATGGCTCACGGGCCCAGCTGCTCTGCGGCATGTGGGATTTTCCCAGACCGGGGCATGAACCCGTGTCCCCTGCATCGGCAGGCGGACTCTCAACCACTGCACCACCAGGGAAGCCCCTCATAACATTCTTTACTTGATATTATCACAGAACTTATCATATAGTAAATTTAATTAATTTTTTACACATCTATCTTTCCTAGATTGTGAGTTCCTTAAGAACAGGGTAAAAAATTGTTTCTTTTAACTCTTTATCTTTGGCACATAGTGGGCTCTCAATGTGTGAATGAACCAATGAATGAGTGAATGAGAAAATAGGAAAGAACCTATAAGCATTAGCCTGGTACTTGGCCATTGGTGCTAACTCAGCTCTTCCCTACCTTGAGTCCTCCAAAAGTCACCGCCTTTGCCTGTCCTCTCTACCCACAAGAAAGCTTCATAAGAGTCGGAGCCAGGTTTTATCCTCTGTATCCCCAGGGCCTTGAACTGTAGGTGCTCAGTATATATTTATTGAATGAAAAATGCATGAATGAATGAGCATATCTTTCAGGGCTCCAGGTCCTGTTGTCCCTTTCATCGGGGGACAGTATCCTTGCATTAGGTCCTGGGGAGGGAAACCTCTGGCCATGATATTTTTGAATCTTTAGGGCAGATTCTGTATAGCGGGAGCTGCAGCTTCTCTAACTCTGTGTCTCACCTTCTTGCCCAGCTCCTCTACTTCCCTTTCTCAACCTCGGAGAGAAGAACTCTTTTCTCCCTACAGCAGCTGGCACATAACAGCTCAATAAATGTTAGCAGTCATTCACAGATGGAACCTTCTTTTTCCTCCAGGGCTCCAGCCTCTCTGCCATTTCTTTCCCACTCTCAAAGTCCATGCCCGGAAAGCCATGGGGACCTGACATTGCCTTCTCTTCCAGGGATTATGGTCTTTCCCCTTCTCACGCAAGGGAGCAAGGTTTTCTTTGTCTCCCACCAGGGCAGTTCAATTAAATAGGACTAATGTTAAATGACTCTAATTGTTTTTTTATTAATGTTTAACTGCTAAATTCCTTTTTCAATTAAATGATTGTGTCTTTATGCTCAAAGGTCTTTTTTTAATATATATATGGAAGTTCATTTGTTTTATTAAGGGAAATACCACCTGCAAAACTATTAATGACTTGAGCTCTGTGATTAGTTCATTTTAGTGACATTTTGAGATTTAATAATTAATCTGGCTCAAGTTCAAAGAAAGAAAACTCAATGCCAGAAATTCCTAGCGAGCAAGGAAAATAAACAAACCTTAACGATTGTTCCCTCAAATAACAGGAACCATTGAGATCAACTTCTTGCAATTAGAAGTGTTTTGAAAAAATGAAGGAGAAAAGTTCAAGAAAGCATGTCAAAACAGCAAAACTCAGTCTACATTTTCATTACTGTGATTGATCAAAGTCTGTTTGCAGCAGACTTGAATGTGAATAAATTAAAGGTGACATTGACTTGGCAGAGGCACACTAGTGATTGGCAAGAACACATAGCAGGAGCAGCTTCTGTAAGCAGAACTTGCTTGGTGGTTGTTTCATTCTAATAGATTTCTTAGCAACTCAGCGCTATCATACTAACCTACGCTCTGTCATTTATTTACCATTTTGGCTTCTACTCCTACCCAGGCAAGATTAAATTCATTTTTGATTACTAATCTAGCAGGCATCGCCTCTGGTCTGAGCACAGAGTACCTTTTGGTGATCTCATAACATTTTGGTGACCTCATAACCTCCCCTCTTTTTTTCTCTTCTCTCTTTCATACATTGAAAAAGGGTGATATAATAACTTACTATTTCATCCTGGCAGTTCAACTTGTAGAACTAGAAAATGTAGTTTAATTAAACAATTTGGCAATATTTTCAAGCTTAGGCATTGCTACTGCTATTGTTAGGTTTAAATTGTTTCTTGGTATGTTATAAAGTTGACACTGTAAAAAGAATATTCATCTTAGAACATTTTGAAACAGTTACAAATCAAATTCCCATTATAATCATGTTGATTGCTGGGTGGAGTATGTGGCATATACTGGGAGGCTACTTTCTGGAGGAGACCATGTTACAATAACCATATGTCTCTAAGGTTTGAGGACCTGTACCATACTTTATGTCAAGTCTTCACTTAAATCTATTTACTCAATCTTTTTGTATTCTTCAAAATATATATATATATATATTTTTTTTTTTTTTTTTTTTTTTTTTGCTTGCGGTACGCGGGCCTCTCACTGTTGTGGCCTCTACCGTTGGGGAGCACAGGCTCCGGACGCACAGGCTCAGCGGCCATGGCTCACGGGCCCAGCCGCTCTGCGGCATGTGGGATCTTCCCAGACCAGGGCACAAACCCGTGTCCCCTGCATCGCCAGGTGGACTCTCAACCACTGCGCCACCAGGGAAGCCCCCAAAATATTTTTAAATAGACTCAAAAGCAGTGTAGTCATACCTTAAAATGTTTAATGTTGATTAAAATAAAAATTATTCATTAGTATGTATAGTTTAAATTATGGAAAGAAAATGGGGCTGTCAAAGTCAAATATATTTATATTATGTATATCACATGGTCTAGTGAGAGGTGAAAATGTACGGGTAGAGGAGAATGTATTTAGTAATTTAAATACTGTAGAAAGTTGATCTGTTTCTAAGACCAAAACTTTCATTGTATCTTTATTTTATGTGTACTTTGAAAAGTACATATCTACATCCAATAGTTATTAAAGATATATTTACACTAAGCTTTTGCCACAAATGTATTGGTAATTTATAATTTTAAACTAAAACTTAAAAAAAATTAGGTTCCTGTTTTTTGTATGTAATATAACTGGATCATTATGAAATGGCCATGGTTTTGTTCCCGTAGAAAGCTAAAAAAGAATTTAGTGACATGGGAAATTTTATCAATATCTGTTAAGACTGACTCTTAAGTCTTTACTTGCTTTTGAATATCTAACAATGAAGCACTGTTGAATTTACTTTAAACTGTATTTAGATTTTTTATCTTGGGATTTCTTTTGTACTTAAGTTTGAACGTAGTTATATATGGTATACATGGAGTTCACAAGTACTTGAAACCAAATGGAGACCATTTATAAATACCAAACTCCAGAGGAGTGTGGAGCCAGACTGTCAAAGAAGAAATGGTTGTATAACTGTATTCTGCCTGCCATTTTTCCTGGCTGGGTTCATAGCACTTTTAGAACAAACTTTATAATTTCCTAATAAAGAACTGACCATTAGCTCTATTCCATTTCCAGGTCTATCTGTATAAAAATTATAAAATAATTTTGAAGTCTATTATTGTGGAATTTTATCTTTAACATGAATATCACACCATCATATATATGTACATAGAGTGTATTACTGAAATATTCCTTGACAGAAGAATTTTCTCTTTACTAGGCTGAGACTCTAAAGAGAGAAACAGGGTTAGGGGATTGAGCTCCTGAATTATGTCATGAAAACCATTTTTCTTTTTTATTTATACATACATGTGGCACATACAAATAAGCACACTAAATTTAAAAATACTAGTGATACTTTACATAAATTATTAATGACGGGTAATTTTTAATTTGTATTTATATGCCCTTGTCCACAAGGTATATGTGTAATAATAGATATTCCTAAATGCTCTTGTATGTATGCTTAGATCTGTATCCAAATACTCAATTCTGTTTAATAGCGTAGACTCAGAACTGTTCACTCCTTCACCTCTTGTCCAAGTGTGGCCCCAGAGATGCAGAATGACTGGATACCTGAGACAGAAAAATCTTTGGGAAACTGTTTTAACTCACTCAGATATTTCTCAGCCCTTTTCTTTCTCCAGTACTCACTGAGTAATTAAATTTTCTTCCAGTCAAGATGACTTCATCAGAGAGCACTTGTGGACAGCTCTCTCTCTCTTCCCTCAGATGCTAGAGTATGGTTCCAAGGTTCAGGTTTGCATTGCCTTAGTGTCCTTTATCTCTCCCAAGGCATCATCGCAGAGACCTCTAGTCCTATTCTGCCATTTGTTTCACCTCTTTTTTTATAGTTCAAGTATCCAGATCTGTTATAGTACCTCCCACAGCTATAACTGTATATTAGAGCTGATTTCTTCACCATTTCTACACCAAAAGTCATGTGTACTAGATTTTCACATAAGGGACTATATGATTAGATTGGGATAATATAATTCCTAACCTCTTTGAGTCAACATGTTTGAAGACTGCATTTTCAGGACTTAATTTTTGTCTGTATGTTGGTAGTTTAATAAAAAACAACTTTAAAAATGCTTTTGTGATTACCACACTTAGCAATTTGCAACATGTAGTACAACAACAGGACAGCTACCAAAAGGGCTCTTAAGCAGGGCTCTTAGCAAAGAAGTGGCACTGAAAAGGACTTGAGCTGCAACCTTTTGGGGGCTTGAGTTCTCATCACTGAATTAATAAATAGTGCACAATAAATAACCATTAACTTGTCTAAACTACAAAAACAGGGTTAAGCTTGTTAAATGCATCCAGAGCTTTTTTTTTTAATCTTTTTTCAATGTAATCCTACACAAACAATGGTAATTTATAATTTGATGTAGAAAAATATATAAATTCAAACATTTAACACAATACTTTTCACAACTGAGTTTGTCTATTTTTCCAATATTAAGGCTCTGTAAACAACTCAAGCCTAAGCTAATTTGCTCCAACTGAACACCCCTGGTGCCTGTTGAAATGAGAGAGATTGTCACAGAACAATAGTCATTCATAAACAATATACTTAGGAAAAGTTCTGAAATATCAGATTTTGGTACAGCTTGTGCTTTCTCTGTTGTCAGTATGGTTTCTTTCTCTTCTTCCCTGAGATTGGTTGAGAATGATATCCTTCAGTACTTCACTCCAGGGGACTCTTTGATGTGACCTTCTCAGAAACGAGTTAACCTCATGCATGACTTTCTGATTGTCCACCCCACCAGATTCAGCTTCAGTGGAGAAGGGCCATTGTTGACATACTGCTTCAAATCCCAGGCCAGGGAAGCCAGGACAGTGGTGCAAGACATGGAAGGTTTGGTGGGCAGAGGCTCTTTGTCAGGTGGGAGTAGGGAGGGAATGAGGTGTCATCTGTCTCCCAGGTAGTACTATTAATCTGAGGGCTGCATATGGTCACAATAGTCCTCTTGCATTTCAGGCTGTACTTCTCCTCTATTTAGTGGTAACTGACATCTTTGCAAAGCTTGAGAAGTCCTTCTGGTGGGGGTACAGTGATGATAACCCTCAAAATCTATAGCAGTAGTTTCAATGCACAATGTGATGACGCTCCTCATGGGCTCAAGGAGCTGGGAGTGGGTAGACATAAAATCAAAGGGCATTGAGTACCTAGCAGAGTGTCCCAAAGTCTAACATTTTTCCCTGCAATGAAGTCCTTCATTCTGATATTTTTGGCACTATTCATTCCTTTATGTAGGTTCAAGTTTCCATATTCTATCATTTTTTCAACCTAAAGTATTTAATACTTCCTTTTAATGTTCTTGTAATAGAAGTTTGCTTGTGACAAAAACATCTTTTTTTTTTTTTTTGTCTGAAAATGTCATTATGCCTTCATTTTTAAAGGATGTTTCCACTGGATATAGGATTCTAAATTGACAGTTTTTATTTTTTTTCAGTGTATTAAAGTCATTCCATTGTTTTGTACCTTGCATTGTTTCTGAAGAGAACTCAATAGTATTTATCTTTGTCTCATAAATGTCTTTCTTTTGTAGCTTATTTTAAGATTTTCTCTTTTATCATTAGTTTTTAGCAATCTGGTTTTGATATGCTTTGGTTTTGTATTTTTCCTACTTGGAGTTTTTTTAGTTTCTTGGATATGTAGATTTATATGTTTATCTATTTGATATATTTTTTAGTCATTATTTTTTCTCCTTCCTCTTTCTTCTTTTTCTGTGATTCCAGTTACATGTATGTGAGACTGCTTAATATTGCCCAACAGCTCACTGAGGCTCTGGTTCAGTTTTTAAGCAATTTTCTCTCTCTTTTGCTTCAGTTTGCCTAGTTTCCATTGCCTTGTTTTCAGATTCTTTTTTCTCTTCTTCTGCAGGTTCTAATCTGCTGTTAAGCATATCCATTACATCTTTTATTTCATGTATTGTATTTTTCACCTCTAGAAGTTCCATTTGGTTCTTTTTAAATGTTTCTACATTTCTTCTCTTTATGTTAATTTTTCTTTTAAGTCTTTAACATATTTATAGTAGCTGTGATAAAGTCCGTATCTATTAATTTCATCATTTCTATCATGTTTCTGTTGACTGGTTTTGGATCACACTTTCCTTCTTCACTTCTTGATTGAAATAGTATATTGTTTACTGTCTGTGTTTTGTTGTCTTCCTTTTAAAAATGTTGAGGTTTTTGGGTTTTTTTTGAGTATATTAATTTACATGTGAATCAGCCCAAACTTTTGGAGGCTTTATTTTTAAGATTTGTTCAGGTGGATCTAGAGCAGTACTGTTCAATAGGAGTTTCTGCAATAATGGAAATGTTTTGTATCTGTACTTTTCAATATGGTAGCCACTAGTCACATTTGGCTACTAAACACTTGAAATGTGCCTAGTACAATTAAGGAACTAAATTTTAAAATTTAATTAATTTAAATAACAACATTTGGCTAGTGGCTACTGTATTGGACAGTGCAGATCTAGCGTTACCTCAACTCTTGTGCCAATTTACTCTTACTCGTAAGGAGTGATCTTTCTGAAGTCCTTATACTAAATGCCCTGCAGGTTTGGTGAGGCATCTCTGGCTTTTTAGAACTTGAATGTCCCCTAGTCTCATGCAAGCTGCAGCAGTTGTTCAGTTTACAGCTCCCCAGTAGTTATTCTTTAGCCAGAAATTGACCTTCCTGGCCCTGTAGAGTCTCATCCTACCCACATACAGTTTGATACTCAGCTGAACACTCAAGGGTACCCCTATCCAGGTTTCTAGAACTCTGTGTGTGTGTGTGTGTGTTCTGGTACTGTGCCCCACAAATTTCAGCTTCCTCAGCCTTCCTAACCAACCATCTCTATCTCTTTAGCTCAGTGAGGTAACCAGCCTCTGCTTGGGTTCCCTGACCCTGTGCAGCAGCCTCCAGCTGAGGTGATACAGGGCTTATCTCGTTTGTTTCCCCTCTCTCGAGGATCACAGTACTGCACTGGCTGTTGTTTAGTATCTGAAAAGTTTAGTATTTTTGTCCAGTTTTCTAGTTGTTTATGGCAGAAGAACTAGTCTGACACCAGTTACTCCATCTTGTTTTCAAGCCAGTAGATTATGTCTTACTAACACCTCTGTTCTCAATCCAGTGGTAGTGGTTGCTGCCTTTGTTGGAGACTGTAGCACATTAAATTGGAGATTTTTTCATCCTGGCAAAATTATGAATTTTGTTCATTCTTCATAAGGATAGCAATTGATGTAGGGATCCTGCTATTTACAAAATGTTCACAACAAATAGTTATTCAATGTATGTCACAAATTAGTGGGTTAAATTTTTAAGTACTTAAAGACATAAGTATTGAGACTACATTTCTACCCTGAGATGAGAAAGAGGGACAGATATAAGTTTGGTGTGTTTATTTTTAATGGAATAGAATAAACAATCACTATTTAAAAATCCACCTGTAACATCTTCTGTTGTACTATTACTGCCCAATAGCCAATTCTTTCCCAGTCTTTACAACAGCCCATAGAAGAAGGCAGTACTGTAATCTCCATTTCACACAAGGAAACTGAGACACAGAGAGGTTAAGCAACATTAACAGGGTCACAGCTAGTAAATGGCAAAACTGAGATTTATATGCAATTTGTCTTGCTTCAAAGCCCATGTTTTTAACTGCAAACTTTCAGAAGGTCTAACAGTGTGAACAGTATGCATATGAGTATTTGAGATGTAAATTTTATGTATACATAGTCACTGTATTCCCATTTTCAGATAAAGAAACTGAGACTGAGCAAAGTTAACTGACTTTCTTGGTGTCACAGATAGTAAAAGGTAGATTTGGGATTGCAACTATGTGTTTGGGTCAAAGAACTATGTATGTGGATAGTCATCAGAGTTCTATTTTTTTTTTATGAAAAAGTGATATATTGGAAACAAAAATAGGGGTAGACATTACGTAAGTCATGGTATAATGCAAGTGATAAAATCCATACAACTATTTTTTTTTAATGTGAAAGAATACTGACAGGGTGAAAAGTGGTATGCAAAAGGATAAATATTTGCTTTAAACATACAAACATTTATGTGAAGACCTACTTACCCTTGGTTTATCCCTAAAATGCTGAAACAAACAATGTTTTTATTGATATACATATTGAGACTTAAGGTGATGTTTCCAAGGAAATAATGTAAGGGAAAAATCCTTGCTTTATAGTAATTTCTGCTATGAAATAGGCTTTGTTACAGAATTACTTCTGTTTCTCTTTTAGTCTAAAAATTCCTATTTTTTCCACCTAACTACTTTCATTTTATCTATTCCAAATATTTACAAAACTAGATTTCCTTTCACAAATGATTTATGTTCTGTGTAATTTTTCTGGAAGCTGTTGGCAGGGGTCTGGTAACCATTAGTTTAAAAAAAAAAAAGACAAATTCTTTTCTAGGAAAAACTATAGTCTCCATGTTTTTCAACTCTGAAATCTTTAATCTTCATATTAAAATAATTAACATATTCAGATTGACTTTTTATTGGCCTAAATAGCTGTTATAAGAAAGAAACTACTTGGCAGAGTAATGATGAGTAAAGAGAAATTATATGAAGGCAGGAATAAAGGAAGAACAGCTCTCTGCCCTCAGTTTCCTTTCATGCAGAAGGCATAGGCTTGCACCAGCTGTAAGATTGCAACAGTAGAGCTGAAATCCCTAAAGGCAATGTGACTGATGCTCTTATACCAAGCCAAGCAAGCTTTATACCAGCTTCTCAGTAGTGTCTTGCTCCCTGTGGTGGGCTACTAGTGCAAGTTCAACCCTCGTGAACCTTTCATTCTGCTCAGGAGAAAGAGCCTCCGGGCTGACACACCAGTTCATAGAGGGTCTTGAAGAGTCTGGAGATGAAGTGAAGATGAGATGGCCTCAGACTGAAAAATATTTCCACCTACTTCCATTATTTCCAGTATCATATTGAGGGGTTTCTTTTGTGACATATGGTCACCCCACCTGAGAATTCTACAGAGTATATGAAAGGCAAAGCCAGACTCTCACCCTCACTCATAGCAGCTGTCCCTAAACTCATAGTTACTGTGGTTATTAAATTACTCATAGGGAATTGATCTGTTATAGAAATTACAAGAATATTTATAAATATGCCTTCCCTCACGTTTGCTTTAGGAGAGGTTTCATTAGATGGGCCCTTCTTTGTGTCTAAAAGTCTATAACACTACAATCTCCTCAAATCTTTTCCTGTAAGTATAGACCATTATTTTAAATGTGATTTTAAATATCAGGGTTTACCTTTTTGGAGAACTATTATTGCTTGAAATTCATGTTAGAAACAGAAAGATTGCATCATATATTTAAATAACCAGATGTGTCATTTTTTTTAAAGGAACCATTGTTTTAAATAAATTTATTTAATTTTGGCTGCATTGGGTCTTCGCTGCTGCGCTCGGGCTTTCTCTAGTTGCGGCGAGCGGGGGCTACTCTTCGTTGTGGTGTGTGGGCTTCTCATTGCGGTGGCTTCTCTTGTTGCGGAGCACGGGCTCTAGGCGCGCAGCCTTCAGTAGTTGTGGCACGCGGGCTCTAGAGTGTAGGCTCAGTAGTTGTGGCAGGCGGGCTTAGTTGCTCTGCGGCATGTGGGATCTTCCTGGACCAGGGCTTGAACTCGTGTCCCCTGCATTGGCAGGTGGATTCTTAACCACTGTGCCACCAGGGGAGTCCCAGATGTGTCAATTTTTTAAATGTTGAAATTTTAAAATAACTTGGGAGAATTTGTTTTTGTCAATGTTGTCAGATATTAGTTATGTTAACATTCATATTATAAATAACAAATATATTCTTTTTTTTTTTTTTTGCAGTACGTGGGCCTCTCACTGCTGTGGCCTCTCCCACTGCGGAGCACAGGCTCCAGACTCGCAGGCCCAGCGGCCATGGCTCATGGGCCCAGCCACTCTGTGGCATGTGGGATCCTCCCGGACTGGGGCACGAATCGGTGTCCCCTGCATCGGCAGGCGGACTCACAACCACTGTGCCACCAGGGAAGCCCAACAAATATATTCTTAAAGAAAAATCAGAAAATACAGATAAGCGAAAAGAACATTTAAAAATTTCACTCAGGGAATTCCCCGGCAGTCCAGTGGTTAGGACTCTGCCCTTTCAATGCCGAGGGCGCCCATTCAGTCCTTGGTGGGGGAGCTAAGGTCCCGCAAGCTGTGAGGCGCAGCCAAAAAAAAAAAAAAAAAATCCACCCATTTAGAAATAATTAAGATAGAAGAGGAAGAAGGAATCAATAAAGGTAAAAGACGTAATTACTATTCATCTGTTTTTAAGATGCATATCTTCAAATTTTAACATCTCTGAAATCAGGATGTGTGAAGGAGTTTGCCTTTTTTAGTGGTACCTATAACAGCGATGCATCTTAAATTTGATGGTCTTGTATTCAATGAAATACAGTAATAGGTTCATTATTGTTCGGGGTATAGATCCTTACAAATAGAATAGCACATCTGAGTGACAAAACTGCATTGCACAAATTGCTTGCACTGATTTGAAGAAGCATTTCCAATAGCAAAGTGCCTCTCTGGAACTGGTGTCTAAGGCTTGCTGAACTCTGATTCCGTTTCTGTCCTCCTCTTCACTGCCATACCACTCCAGAGGCGAAAGGGAAATAGATGGGACTTGGTCCTGGCGCTAACCATGCTTTAAGTCCCACAGAGAAGAGACTGGCAGGAGCATCCTTCTGAGGCCCTCTCACCTTCACTTCATCTCCAATAGAAAGTACAAATCACTGATTAGTTTTTGAGGCAGTAAATAGCTGTTAAATTTAGAAAATCTTTGGTAAGAGTGACTTTTATGCTTTTGTGTAATATTTCATGTTAAGTGGTTTGTTTCACTTACTGGGTAGTAAATATTTCTATTTCATTATCCCTCTCATCTTTTTATTATAGTATACAAGGAGATAGCTGTTTAATTCAAAATAACATCACTCTATCATTATATGGCTTTATATAAAGCTATATAATCAGATAGCTTTTTCAGACTTACCCTGTACATATCTATATATTATTTAAATGCAAGGCAAGTATCATGTATATATGTACTTAATTTTTTTTAGCTATTTTATTTTTATAAAACCTGTAGTTTGAGTTTTCTTCTAACTAGGAATTTAATGATTTCTTCTATTTATATATGCATGCAGGAAATAATGAAGAATGAAAAACATAAAGAAGAAATTAAAACCAAAGACTTTTATGAAAAAGAAAAACTCCTCAGAGAAGAGAGCAGCAAGGAACACTTGGCTCCACCAGTTCAAACTCAGATTAAAGGGCATGCCTCTGCTCCGTACTTTGGAAAAGAAGAATCCTCGGTGGCTCCCACCAGCACTGGTAAAACCTTTCAGCCAGGATCCTGGATGCCACAAGATGGCAAGAGCCACAATCAATGAATGCACTGTGGTAAAATCATTTCATTTATATATGTATGTGACTATTTTAACAAGTAAAAGTAAAAAGTTACTTCGTATTTTCTGACTGTACAATAGTTCTCTATTCCAGTAAACTTAAGAACTTGTTTTTACTATGCATAAGAAGTGTGAGTTTATGAACTATAGGAACCTAACTTCTTTTAGACTTAAATCCTTCACTTGATTTAGTCTTCATTCTCTGTTTATAAATTTGCTTAGTTTTTTTCCTCTTTGAGTTGCTCCCTTGAGAAGTATCTTGTAGCTGTAAATGCTCAGTACATTTTAGATCCTTACGATCATTTAGAAACCACCCAAAATATATCTTGGTAGAAAATGATAAGGGTAAATATTGAACTGTCCTAAATGATCAAATATAAAAGGAGAAGACTGCTATTTCTGTAGAGGCACTCTGTAAGATTCTAAAGAACTAATCAAAAACATGAACTTGGATAAAACACATGGAGGCCAGGATAAAAACACGTGGAGGCCAAGAAAATTTATTTGATAAATGAAAAACACCCTATGATATAGTAGATGGGACAAAAGCTATTTTATGGTGGAATTGAGGTTGGAGTTTTAAAGAAGAATTAGGACCAATGGAAGTAGACAATCTATCACAAAAGTCTGAAAAGATGGTAGACAGAGAAATGGTACAGTAATTGCAGTTCTGTGAGATTAAAAATTACTTTGAAGAAATAGAAAATAGGGCAGAGTTCTCAGAACGTGATTCCACTGATAGTGGAGATTACAGTGATTTCTATATTGGAGAAAATTATAGACAGATGACAACATTAAAACAGATTATATATAAAAGTGTCATACATTTTCTGAAGTGCACAACCAAGTTTTTGTTGCTAACAGTGTTCTAATTCTAATATAGAGGTCTTCTAACAGTGTTTGACATTGTAGCAACTACTCAATAAATATGGACTGAGATTTTTACTTAATATTAGAAGGTAAAAATTTTAATTGCTTAAGAAATAAACTACAGAAAAATACAACTTTATAAAATGTTATACTGAAACAAGTAATCAAATGTAATCACCATAACACTCATGAAATGACAAAAAAAAAAAGCCCCTAGGTGGTAATATTAACGTTCCAGCAGCCCTGTTAATATCAAGTTAATCATTCTGTCTCTTTACATTATTCCAAAGTAGTATTACATTTTACCAAAGAGGCAAAAAAGGAACTAGCTATTAGGCAATATAAAAAGAGATAAAATTTGTTGTATAATTGACTGTAAAGTAAGATGTTCTTGAACCCCAGGTTACAGGAAAAACTGTAAATTCTAACATGCTAGAATAGAATGTGTCTACTACCAAATTCCTATCAGCTTATTAACTGTATTCTATATACATATTTTACAAAAGTTTGTTGTGTAGGCTGTTTATAAATATCTTAATGTATGACAGAATTTACATTAATTTTAATTTTTATGGTTTTCATTTTAAAATACCTGTTTTACATAAAAGAAAATCTTAGCCAACAGTTATGTTACATAAGAAGATGATACTGGCCCACCCATTATTAGTAAAGTATGAACTTTCAAAGTGATTTTGAGAATAAACTTTGTAGTAATCCATCCACACTCCTTTCCTCAAGACTAACATTTTTAGGATGACTGGTTTACACTGTTAGGTGGTATCAGAACAGAGTTCTGAGAAGATTTAGTCCTACATAAAAACTGAACTATAATCTTGGCCTAATTAAGATTGCCTTTCTAAACAATTTTGTGTTTATATGTGGCTTTTAAGCCAGACACATGCAAAGCAGAATCAGAGTTTCACATAAAATATTCACTTGTCCACCATATTTCATATTTTAAAGTTATATTTGGGGAATTTATAAGTTTTTTTTTTAATGAAAATGTTTTTCTTCATCTTTTCAAGACAGACTCCAAAACCCATGCAGATTTTTAAATTTCAAAAGTTAAAATGTTCATTTTAAAATAATTAAATTGGGGCTTCCCTGGTGGCGCAGTGGTTAAAAATCTGCCTGCCAATGCAAGGGACATGGGTTCGAGCCCTGGTCTGGGAAGATCCCACAGGCTGCAGAGCAACTAAACCCACGCACAAGTACTGAGCCTAAGCCCTAGAGCTCACGTGCCACAACTACTGAGCCCACGTGCCACACCTACTGAAGCCTGCGAGGCTAGAGCCCGTGCTCCGCAACAAGAGAAGCCACAACAATGAGAAGCCCGCACACCGCAACCAAGAGTAGCCCCCACTCACAAACTAGAGATCCCACGCACAGCAACGAAGACCCAACACAGCCAAAAATAATTAATTTAAAATAATAATAATAATTAAAGTGTCATACATACCTTAAGTTCTCTCAGATAAATCCTTCCTGACTTCCTGTGCCTCTGCTATACATGCATATAGCATTTTTTCCCCCAAAGGCCTTATTATACAAACTGCTCAGGTATACATGCGTTGCCTTTTGGGTTTAACCATATAAATCTAGCCTATTAGCTATGCCTTGGATATCTGAAGTTAAAAATCAAAAAAAATGGAGGAAATAATTTTTCCCCATTATGTTATCCTTTTGCATTCCATTTTTACTGATTTCTGGCTCTCATTTACTTCCTAATTTCATCAGCCTTGACCCAATACCATCATACTGATTTTTTAATGCTGTCTCATTAACCACACTATCTAAAATGTAACCTGAATTCATTTAGACTAGGCTTTCTCAAACTATTTGTGTTCTTTGGGGGAAAAGAAAAGAGTCTATGATAGTCAAAGAAGGTTAAAAGACTCCAAGAAATCATGAAGAAATGAATTGTCTTATCTTGTGTTTCCCAAACTTTTGGTATTTGAACACGGAATCCCCTTTAATGTTTGAGAAATACAGAATTTGTCCTTATATGTTACAGATATGAAGTAAATCAGAGTGATCCTATAATCAGTTGCAAACCTGAAAGCAATCATCCCTAAATAGGTATCAGACTTCCTCTAACTTAAAACCAGATGAGGTATAAAGTGCCCCTAACAATGGGTGACGAGCTGTCACTTAATAGTGGATCTCAACATCGGGTTTCTAGCTTACAGCATCCGAACTTATTTCAAGTTTGCTCACTGTAATTTCAGGAAATAGGTTTAAAATCCCCTTGCACATCTGATACAGTAACACCATGCTGAAGTTTACCACGTGGACGCTATGGATCAAATTCTGATGCACAAACTTTTTGGTGGTAAAATGTTTGTTATAGGCAGCTTGTTTTTCCTTCAAAACCAGCCATAATTGATTATATTAGTTCTAAGAACTTCAGAAACAACATAATATGTAGGCAGTTTTTAAAAGAGTTATTCTGGGTAACAGTAAATGGGATTCTTGTAACCATAACAGTATGTTACAATAAAAGATTGATTTTTCTGAAGACTCTCAAAACTCATAATACACAGTCCCCAACTTAATTTTTCAACTTTACGATACACATTCACATTTAACAGAAACGTTGTTTGAGTTTTAATCTTTTCTCGGGCTAGCAGTGTGCAGTAGGACACTTGTGATGCTGGGCAGTGGCAGGGAGCCACAGCTCCCAGTCAGCCATGCAATCACAAGTTAACAACCGATACCCACACAACCATTCTGTTTTTCACTTTCAGTACATTATTCAGTAAATTATTTTCAGCTTGCAATGGGTTTATCAGGATGTAATCCATTTTAAATCGAGGTAGCTCTATAGTCTCTAATTTACACCACCCCCCAACACACACAAACATATAGACACATATTTTAAACCTTGTTGATCTCAAATGTATAAAAAGGCTCCATAAATTTTGGGAAAAGCTGAAGAAACAATAAATGGCCTATGCCAAACCAATACAAAATTGTATTAAGACTAACAGGGACTATAGAAAAACCTATTTTAGTTAAATACCTTTAAATTGTCACAATGAGCAATGAAACCATAGCTTTAGTGGATAACTGTAAGTTTTGTTTAAATTTCAATGACAATATAAAAAGCATTATCCTAGATCACCTGAATAACTAATTTGTAATTAAACACTGAATTATTTCAGTGCTTGGAGCTGCAATGTGTTGATCACACTGGCACCAAGTAGGAACTGACAACCTAAAATAACAGTAATAAGTATTGTTCAACCAGTCCATAAACATTCTCAGAGGTCCTTAGGTTCTCATATTTGAGAAACATTGCTCTCAACTTTTACAAGTACAGTTGACCCTTGAACAACATGGGTTCGAACTGTGTGGGGCCACTTATACACAGATGTTTTTAGTGGTCAATACTACAATACTACATGATCCAGGGTTGGTTGAATCCACGGATGAAGAACTGTGGCTACAGAGGGACCTCGGAACTGCAGCTATGGAGGACCTGCATATAGGAAGGAACAATGTATAGGGAGGGTCCACTATAAATTATACAGGGATTTTCGACTGCAAGGGAGGACTCATGCTCCTAACCCCACAAAAAAAAACAAAGCCCAGCGTGGTGTTCAGGGGTCAACTGCATGCTTATCTATAAATGAAATTTGTAACCCTCTGAAAAGTCTAACTTCTATAACATATTTAACTTGAATTATTACTCCTCCCCCCACAAAAAAAAAACAAAGCCCAGGACCTCTTTATAAAAATGTATCAAATTTATTTCAATATCTAGTTTCATTTTTAAGTTAAAGCTTTTAGACAATTTTTTTGTAATTTAAGATTCATTATCAGGGGTGAGGAAAACATTAATAAGCTATTAATTACTGACAACAAAATTATTAACCATGCATTTATAAAAGCCATGTTAAAGAGTAAAAAGTTCCAGTTATACTACTTAACTGAAGGAAATATCCTTCAGCCCTTTATTTCTAACTATAACACATTCTAATTTTGACATGATTTACACCTTTTTCACCCAACTAATACTATGCTAAACAAACTTTTTCCAACTGTTAAGCCTTTCTTTACCATTTATGAAATATGACTTAACTGTTACTCTTTCAAAGTTCCTTAAAAGAGATTTGAATTTTAATTTTCACCATGAACCTGTTTGATCAAAAAAGTAAAGGACATCACTACCACATGAATTAAAGAATGGAATGAAAAACAAAAGTGGTATTATATAATCAGCAAATTATTTGATAAGACATTTTAACTACTTCACATTTCTACTTATAGCACAAGTGAGAATGAACTGGTTCCAAGGTACTACAAGGTTTGGCATTTTTACTCCAAGCTTTAAATCATAGTGTTGATCTAAAGTCATCTCTAAGAAAATGGCAGTGTTCATAAGTACAAAAATTGTTATATCCAGTAAGTGGTATTCTACATGGTCAAGATAATAAGAGAATTCTTTATAAAATTAGATTTTTAAAAATGCAGAATGTCTGGTAATTACCAGTATCTCAAAAGCTAAAATGAGAAAAATACAGAAAATAGAAGTACTCGTTGAATAATACTTTGCTTTGAGGAAGCCAGAAATGATTCTATTTCAAGAAATAAGTAATAATGATAAAAGATGTGATTAACACACTGTATCTCTTTTAAGCCAAAGCATGCTTTTCACCTCAGGACAATTCTGATTTTTACATTCTTAATCTCCTTTGTCCAGAACAGGACCCCATTTTAAGCCATTATTTGAATAGAGTCCATAATCTAAAGCCATTTTTCTCCACAGGATGTTTTCACTGTAGCACATATGCTGCAAAAAGGCAAATGACTAAGTCAGTTATAAAGAATCTGTAGCATAATAAATGCCAATTTACAGTAACTGTCAACAGACTTCTACACCGAAGCCTAAAAGTTGCTATAGTACAGGTGAGAACTAACATGATTCTTCCACATGCTCAGACTTCGTTTACTAAATAATACTGTCACAAGATCTGAAAAGAAACCTTAATGGGTCCTTCCAAAGCTGCATAATTTTCCAGATGATTTTCCTCTGGTTGCAGAGCCTGTTCATTCCTTCAATCCTTTTTTAGTCGTTTAGCTTTTGCAATATTTTCTTGACGTTTTTGTTTCTTCTTTTGCTCCTTTTCCCTGGCCTCGATCATCTTGGCCAATTTCCAAGACAGTACAGCACTTGCTAGAAACAATGGAGTTAGGGCCAGAATTACTGTTGTAAGGAAGCCATATGGGTCCTTTGCAGCCCATTCCACAACATACTCAGCCCAAGCCTTTATATCAAACATCTTTGTAGAGGCCTTAGGAAAGCAGGGGGTGGGGGGAGAGACAAGAGAAAAGCCTATGTGGTTAATCAAATTTTGAAAAAGGTACCCCATACAATTCAGTTAACTCAGAATTCCATTATCACTCAATAGTTTGGTTGGTTGTTTTTAAAAAGTACTAATTAGTACTATTTTAATAAGGACTAATGTTTCTTGTAAGAAAAAATAATTCACCTAGGACAACCAGAAGAGTGACACTTAAAAGATGTGAAGCTATAGAAGATAAAAGGAAAAACCATGTGGAATCTGTCATAAGGACTAGGCATTCTCATATGCCTCCTATATTCAAGACAAATTTTATTTAGCAGCAGAGTTTTCAAAGAATTTTGAGTTTTATGTGCTCATTCCAGGAAACAGCTGAATCCCATTATGTTATTTTTTTACATAGCCTTAGTTCTATTAAGTGCTAATTAACAAAAGTACAATCATCAAATTTGCTATTTGAAAGCCACAGAATATGTGAAATGCCTGGAGAAAGGGAGGTAATGGATGGCTGTTTCCAGGAATGAAAAGAGAGGGTAAAGGAACCATAATATCCATTCATATGCAAAGAGTTCTATAAGCAAAAGGTGACATGCTATTTTATGCCCTCTTTCAGCTTTGAGGACTCCTATTTGAGGACATAATTAGTAAATGAGAACAACTTTAATAGATGAGAAAATTAACCATTACAGGTGCCATGCGTTTTGTTCCGTTTTGAGTTGGTAGGGGAGGGCCATCTGGCAAATGAGGATGTTGTGGATTTGAGTGACATTTTCTATTTTGCCCCAGAGGCTTTTCAACCTTCATGTTTGTGTTGATCTCTATTCAAAGTGGAGAATCAGAATACCTGGGGAGGAATGGGTGTATATACAGTCACTTAAAATTTCAGCTGGGATTTAAAAAATCATCTACCTTATGCTTTGAGTAGTGATCTCTAACTTTGTCCTGGGATTATTAGCCAATCACAATTTCAGATGACCCTTGGTTGGCTGTCTTCTTTAGCTCTACCATACACTTCTGAGAGAATGCTTAAATTCTATATACTGGTTGGGTTGAAAAGAATAGATAAAAGAAAAACGTTAAAAGTCAACTTTAAGGAATAATTATAATACAATTTTAAATGGTAAATTCTCTATATGCAACCTATAAATGACATGTAAAATCGCCTGGCACATTAAATACATTTAATATCTATTGCTTTCTAATTTTAAGAAAGAAATAATTACACAATGGTAAATGCCCTGTAAGAAAATCCTAGTTACTGGAGATCAAATATTTTACTAAATTACTTAAATAATAAAATTATTTACGAAGTTCACCAACATATAAAATAAGTTAGCTCACTGATATGTTACAGCATATCCATTCCCAGATCTTGAACTTTTTATACTAAAAAAGTCAATTATTTGTTTATAGGGTTAAGTATACAATCGCAAAATCAAACACCGCTTTACTCTTAAAAGGTTTTTTTTTGTCTCCCTATTATACAGTTTGTGTTCTTTATAGAAAACCCAGATAAGCAAAACAAAATATATATCACCCACAATCCCATCACCTACATAAAACTACCATGACTGGTTTTAATTACATCCTATCTCAACTTCTTCATATTTTCAACTGAAGACACATTAAAGTACCTAAGATATCGTTAAATATCCTAGCCTCCCCACCCCATTCGTAGGCTCCCACCCACACAGTCGAGCCCAGGCTCTACGGATATCCATCTGTTTCTTCAGCTTCTCCAACCCAGTAATGAATTAACTAATGCAAGATTCAGAGATGAGCAAAAGAACTTTGCAATAAAGAGTAAAGCGGAAGTGAAGGACCCGGTTATGGCCGAGTTTTAGCCATTAACACAGAGAAAGGAGTTACCGTCCACAGGACACAAACCTCCCATGCACCTCAATTTCGGACCCCAAGCGCACGCGCCTCCCACACTCCAAGGAATATTTTCTTCCTTCCGAGAAGGATCGGCCGGGCTTGATCTCCGGGCCAGACCCGCGCGGCGCCTAAAGCTGCAGCTGATGGCACCTCACAGCCATCCGCACTTCCCCTCCTTCCTTGTGTTTTTCTCGCTCACCCTTCCTTCCTCACCGCACCCGGCCGCCCGCCCCTGGGGCCACGCTCCCCAGACCCTCCACCTCGGCGAGCGCGGGCCCGGCGGAGCTCGCACAACGGGCGGCCCCCGGGAATCAGAGGTCGTCCCCGCCACACCTTGGGCCGTCGGCGCCGTGGCCGCCTCCGCCGGGCACGGGGGCAAAACTGCGGCTGCGGCCACCACCGGCCTCCCCTACAGCGCACCCGAGACTGTGGGTTCGTACCCCCAACTCCCAACTAACCTCCAGGCCGGAAGCAGGAAGGCGGAAGCCGCGGCTTTCCCGACCCGCCCACAGGCCGGCCCTTGCCTGGATCCGGCCTGAGGAAGTCGAGGGGCCAGTTTCCGGCTGCGCCATTGCTGTGTGGGGCCCGGGACCCGGACTTCGAGCACGCGGGGAGGGCGGGGCGGCGCCCGGGTTTCCGGGGAGCGGCAGGTGAGGCCACGTGGGGCTAGCGGCGGCGCCCGGCTGGTCGCTGGCTCGGATCCCGAGTCTCGCGCCTTCTGTCGGGGCGGCGTCTTGCCTGAGGCTCGGGTGGGCTCCGGCCTTCGGGAGCTGGTCCGGAAGCACGGAGGGCCCCCTACCTTTGCCCCCGAAGTCAGCCGGGGAACAGCCGCTCCCCTGCAGGAGCCCGGCCGTGGGTGGAGGGCCCCGGTGGGTAAGGTCCGTGACCCTGGGAAACTCCAGCCAGAGAGCGGCGGCAAGAAAGGAGTTGGTTCCCACAAACCGCCCAGAGTCAAGGTGAGGGTGACACTGCGACTCTTGAAGGATTCTAGCGAGTTCCTCGGGTTCACACTCCACTCTTTGACCTTCTCATCTTCGGGTTGGACAATAGTTAACGCCTCACGTCGAGGAGACAAAGCAGCAGCTGGACCGTGGTGGGTCCATCGAACCTTGTTATTAAGGGAAAATGCAGCCATGCTGTGTGAAGAGGGGTTTTTAATTTAAGAACTTAACTCTTTCACAAAAGCATGCTCGATACTTGCCCAGAGTAAACTTGATAAATAATTAAACTGGGCGTAGAGTTCCCACCGAGGTACTTGTTCTTCCAATACACAAATAAAGGGATTCAAAAGTCAACAAGCAGAAAGAGTGAGTTAATATATTGTCTTCTAAACTAAAGGAACTGAGAGATTAACTCTGGTTTGGTTGGTGATCAGATTTTGTGGTCTCTTGCACTGAACTGCTCTGACTGCCTCTTCAAATGTTGCAAGAGCTCTTCACTGTTGCGTGCCAAATAAAGCAGGTTTTTATTCTTGAAATGCTATAGAATGTTCTCTTTGAGGCGCAAGTTTTGACATGTATAACTAGTTTAGGTATAACAGTAACTATTATTTACCAGGGAACAGGCTTTTGGCAAATAAGCTAATGATGTAAAATACTGTTTGTTGGGCATATGTTAATGTTTGTATGTTGTATTAGCAGCAGTTGTTTTCTTATTCATTCTTGTTTGAAAACTTGGATGATGGTTTCAAAGCTTGTGCTGCTTGGACCTATCCTGTACCTCTAGTAGCCAGAATAAGACTCAGTCATTGGATTGTGTGTACTGAAAACTTGACTTGCTGATGGTAACTCTATGTGGTTTTGTAAACTTGCCCAAATAGTAACTCCAGGAGAGGGTCAGAATTTATTTTAACGTCCTTCACTCCAGAGACCAATATGTGTATGTTGTTTTATTTATTTATTTTATTATTATTATTTTTTTTTTTTTTGCGGTACGCGGGCCTCTCACTGCTGTGGCCTCTCCCGTTGCGGAGCACAGGCTCCGGATGCACAGGCTCAGCGGCCATGGCTCACGGGCCTAGCCGCTCCGCGGTATGTGGGATCTTCCCGGACCGGGGCACGAACCCGTGTCCCCTGCATCGGCAGGCGGACTCTCAACCACTGCGCCACCAGGGAAGCCCTGCGTATGTTGTTTTAATCACGGTTAGACAGTTTTCCTCATTATTGCCTCCCCTGTAGCTCACTCTGCTGCATCCCTTGTGAAATGCATAGGAGTCTTGGGCTGGAATAAAAGGCACAGAAGAAGGAAGCCTCGGTAGGTCTTTGGCTCTAGTGTAAATCAGGTTTTCACTGTCTAATATTACTGATGTAGCTTCCAGTTCCAGGGCAGGCTGAAAGCCCAGGAATAGCGTAGCGGTTGCCACAGCTGAGCTCCCTACTGCTACCTGCATTGCCTTAATGAAAGGTGGCATCAAGATTGGTTCAGATGCTGCGGAATACTTTCTAGAGGAGTCTCAGCTTGGGAGTTGAGATTCATAGGCCTTGTCTCTGCTGATCTGATACTCTGATCAGTCACTCTGAGCCTGTTTCCTCTTGTGTATGTGGAAAGCTATTAGGTTATCTCTGGGGTTCTTTCAGCTTGAAAATTCTGTTGATTGGACTGGATTTGGCCATTTTTCTGACTTCGGCTTCATAAGCAGCAGCAGAGTAAGGAATTTAGTGGAAATACCATAGCCAGTTTTCTTAAAGGCTTAGTCTTTATTTGAAAGATCCTTAATTGGCTTTTTATTCTCTTGCAAATGTGTTTCAGAATATCAACTTAGAATAACAAGGAAATAAGGTCTGCTTGTATTTATTTTTAAGAAATAAAATCTTAACCGTTTGTGTAGCGTTAACCAAAGTAACTAAAGCTTGCACTATTAATTAAGGAGGGTTTGTCTTTGCATAAGAATAATTCCTTTGTAGCATATCACATCACCATCTGCACTAGTTACTCTATTGCAGTTATATTTTGAAAATGGAGCCTTACTCCCCAGTGTTCATTCCAGCACTATTTACAATAGCCAGGTCATGGGAGCAACCTAATGCCCGTGGACAGAAGAATGGATAAAGATGTGGTGCATATATACAATGGAATATTACTTAGCCATAAAAAGGAACAAAATTGGGTCATTTGTAGTGAGGTGGATGGACCCAGAGCCTGTCATACAGAGTTAAATAAGTCAGAAAGAGAAAAACAAATATTGTATATTAACACATATATGAGGAATCTAGAAAAATGGTACAGACGAACCAGTGTGCAAGGCAGAAATAGACACAGATGTAGAGAACACATGTATGGACACCAAGGGGGGAAAGAGGTGGGGGGGGAGGTGGTGGTGGTGGGATGAATTGAGAGATTGGGATTGACATATATGCACTAATATGTATAAAATAGATAACTAATAAGAACCTGCTGTATAAAAAATGAAATAAAATTTAAAAAAAAAGAAAATGGAGCCTTAAAAATTTCTGAGCTTTTTTCCTCTTAAGAAAGGAAGTCCTAGTCTTTCATTAGTTTGTTTAAAACTCTTTTTTCTCTTGAATGATACAAAGTTACATTTCACCCTGACTGATGTCAAAATTGTGAATGAGTAAAGCCTGAATAAGATTCTATTATAATAATCTAGAGTTAACTAAAGATTTTAAGAGCTTCCTTACCTGCTGAACAATTTGTGCTTATTTCCTGCAGTAACGTTTCACATATTTGACTTATTTTGATAGAATTGGTTTCTCCCCTAAGTTTTATTTCTGAATTTTTCCTACCATTAAAACACAATGCAGGGCTTCCCTCGTGGCTTAGTGATTGAGAGTCCGCCTGCCGATGCAGGGGACGTGGGTTCGTGCCCCGGTCTGGGAAGACCCCACATGCCGCACAGCAGCTAGGCCCGTGAGCCATGGCCGCTGAGCCTGGGCATCCAGAGCCTGTGCTCTGCGGGAGAGGTCACAACAGTGAGAGGCCCGCGTATCGCAAAAAAAAACAAAAAAAAAAACCACAATGCAGATACATTTCTTAATAGGTACATTTATGTAATTTAAAAAGTAATAGTCGGGTTTTAGTAACATTTGGAAGACCATACTGCAGAATAATAATTTTTAAAGGCTATTTATTGAATACTTACTGTGTAGCAGGTCCTAGGTTAGATGCTTTGTATCTGTTATCACTAATCCTTAGACTAAACAACTCTGTAGGATGGTATTCTTATACCTATTTTACAGATAAGGAACCAGAGACTTAAAAAGTAGGGCAGAATTCTAAACAGATCTGGCCCCAAAAATCCCTGCTTGTTTTTTTTAATGTCAAAGACTAGACAAAAATGCTGATTTCATAAAATGAAAGTAATTTTTTAAATCTGTAATTGTTAATTTTAACTAATAATCACAACTAAAATCTTCCCATACTTCAAAATTGTCTGTTGCCCAGGTGGTGGCAGCATGTCTCAAAGAGTTAGTGTGGTGTAGAAGGTTTTCTCCAGCCTTGCCAGTTGATTTGCTTCTTCATCCCACATACACGACCTATCTATCAATCTCTACTTCTCTTTTGGGCACTTTCACTGCTATTAGACCAACCCATCAGTGATTCACTCAACTTTCCACCCTCCCTTCAGCTTCATCTTCTGAATGGGTCATACTCTGCCAGTTTGCTTTCAGCCTATTTTGCCTACAAAGAAAGCATCACCAAAGTATTCTGAAAAATTCATTTAGGCCTATCCAGTAACATGACTTTTGTTTTTTCAAATATTGTTATTTTTCACCCATTGTTAAATGTAATTTGGCAAAAGCACATCCTAAATGAAATAATTGGCTAATATTATTATGAAATACTTGTCTAAATTAGAAGGCATGCTTCTTAAACTTTATGGGATATACCAGTTAAGGAGGTAATGAAAAGCTTTTAAAAGATAGACTTTATCTTCAAAATAAGAACAAGAAGATTCAGTAGGGAGCAGTGAAAGGTCATATAATTCAGAAGGAGATATACATACGTGTGTGTGTGTGTGTGTGTATGTATCAGAATAATTAGTTAAACCTGCCTTAGCCAAAAATTGCTTGGAACATTATCTTTGCAGGCCTGCTACCTTCCTAGAGGTTTCAAATCAGATGATACCTCCTCACAAAAACCCTCTCTACCCCTATTTTATTTTTCTCAAAACACTTCAGTCTGACATCTTGTTTATTGTTTATTTTTTCCCACTAGAATGTAAGCTATATGAGATCAGTTACCACAGTACCTAGAAAGAATATTGTTTTGAATAATTGATTCCAAGATAGAGCATTGCCACTTACAAATAAAACTTAGTGTTTGAATGAATCATGAAATAATCTAAATCCTGGGAACTTGTAAAGCTCGTGTTAAAGTACCAAACAGTTATTGTATGTTTTGAAAGTAATAAGGGTTGCCTCAGTAAGAATAGGTCTAAAGATTAGTAAATAAGATGTTAGGGAAAGATAAAAATAATTGTGGTTATTTTGTTAATGAAAGAAAACTAGTTGCTTAAGTCTTTCCAAGTATGTAAAAGTATGTTAAAGGAACATAGTGATTCATCATCTTCATTGATAAGATAAAAGGAATTAGTCCTAGACTGTAGGTGCTAAGATTTAAGATAAGAACAAGCTAGACAAGAGATCTAAATAGAGATCTTTGAAAATGGGGTGTGTATATGCAGGCTAGATGCCCTCTCTAGATATTTCCCAGCTTCAGATTGCAAAAGAAAGATTAGATAGCAGATGCTTCTCTTGTTGATTATTCCTTGCTGCCTATGGCCTTTTCTGCACGTTTAAGAAACATTTCAGTGTGTTTGAGTGATATGTATTGCTGCTTTGGGTACTTTATAGAAGTCTTTTCACATAATATTAAAAATTGGGTGTTTCTGCTTTTTTGAACACTGAAACTATTTACAATTCTGTATCTCCAGAATGTACTATACATGCATATGCAGCAAACTAATACCCTGTAATTAGAGGGCACCCTTTTGGAAGGGTAAAGTTTCCAGTAAATTCTTCTGAAGCCTTGGATTGCAGTCCTGTTAAAGTCATGAGAGACAGTAAGCTTTCCTGCTGAATCTAGAAGTTCAAATATTAGGCTTATCCCTAAATGATGTAATAATATTAGCCGTGTCAAGTCACCTTTAATTTCTGTGCTAGGGTCTCGTAGCCATTAAATAGGAGTTGCTATCCAGTTGAGAAAACTAATCCACGTATAAGAATCCTTCAGTGTATATAGCTGATTCACTTTGTTATAAAGCAGAAACTAACACAGCATTGAAAAGCAATTATATTCCAATAAAGATGTAAATAAATAAATAAAAAGAATCCTTCAGTGTAAAAACAATGTGTATTGCAAAAGCAGCCTCAAGCACCATCACCTTTGCTGAGTAACATTTTAATTTTAAACATTCCACCTTCACCTAAGCAAGCTACTTGAAGTAACCATATCAAACAACCATATTTGCTATATGATATTGTCAGGTATGTTGTCCTCTGTGTCATACAGTGCCCTTTATATAAAGTCCCATATAAGATATTTTAGAATGTGATTCTAAAAAATGTTTTGGAAGCCACTTTTTCATAGGAAGAATTTTGCCTGTCTTTGATTTGACCGGAAGCTCAAGAGCCAAATTTGAAATTCATGTTTAACATCCATCCTGACTTGCATACTTGCATTTCTTTTTAAATATATTTTTCCTAGGACAGATATTTTGTACCTGTCATTATTGTATATGTTCATGTAGTAAGATTACTCCAGTCCCTGGTGAAATAAGGCACAGTATATATACTATGCCTGTAGATCAAGCGTTTGAAACCCAGAACATTACAAAGATGTTTGATATGTAACAAGTAGTTATTTGCTAGTAAAATTCTTCTACTGCTTCTAACTTTTATGTTTATTTTAAAATCTTGTACTATAATCATATCATTCAGAACTAGGGAACATAGGAAATCATTGTGTGGAACTGCATCCCAAAGTCTTAATTCTGAAAGCTATCTTGTGCCTTTAATAGCCCTCAGAGTATAATGTGTATATTTGGAATCTAGATTTAGAAGTGAACAAAAATTTACTGGTGCCAGGCTATAAATATAGTTCCCTAAACCATCATTTAGACACATATCGTAGTCCCAAATTCATAAATTGCTTTTGCTGAGTTCACAGTTTATGTTTTTACACTTAAGTCAGGAAGTGAAACAGTCTGAAATCCAAAAACTCCTTTCTGATTCACATATGTCCCCTTGAAGTGTAATAAATAATAGTGGTGCATATGATGAGTTTCTAGAGGCTTTGAATTTTTCTTAATTGTTAGAATTGACCTTGATCAACTAATTTTCTGTTCTCTGTAATAAGATGATAATACCTGCCTTCATACAGAAAGTTGGACCAATGTCCTCCTGAGATTCTTTTCATCTCTAAGTTTCAATATTCTATTGTAGGACTTACTGCAGTTGTAGACTTGTATTGTTAATGAGTATAGGTGTATAAGAATCTGACTTAATCTCTTGTTCTAGGTTCATATTTGATCATGTTGTGTGGACCAAAGAAATAATTTAATATTTTTGTGCCTAGGTTCCTGTGTCCATAAAGTAGAATTAATAATACCTGTTTTTTGCAATACTAACTAGTTAATAAACATGTAGCCTCTTTTTTATAAGAGGTTGAATTCTATAGAATTCATTTGTAAATTGATTGTTGGGAGCTTACACAGATTCCCAGGGAATTATGTTATAAATAGTGGTTATTTATGGCTATTTGACACACAGCATAAGTGGAAAGAGTGTCTCTGCATAAAAATGGTAGAAGATAATTCTCAATACTAGTAATAAAATAGTAAAAATTAAATGAAATTTTGATCCCCTGTACCACAGTAAGATTTTATAAAAAGTGATAATGATTGTAAATAGTGAAAATGAATTTGTCTGAGTCCATTTTTTTTTCAAGTTTTTATTTCCTACACGATATGAATGCTTTGTCAGCACTTTCTGACCATCTTACCATATATGCAGTCCAGGAATCACTGTTGCAGTTGTTTTCAAGTCTGCTAAACCTTTTTATACCACAAGAAACTAAAGCTACATATGGGTCTATAAATTATTCATGTGTGTATGCAATGCATATGGAATATATTCATATACAGTAATCTGTGATGTGCCCCTCTCCCCTCCTTACTGTCTGTAGAATGAAGTACAAACTCCTTAGAGGAGTGTAATGATTCCTACCAGTCTGGTCCAACCTGCTGTGTAAATTTTCGACATGATAGAGGACCATTTATTTCAGACCTCTGCAGCTCTAAGAGATACCTTCTTACTGCAGTGGTTGACATATAGACTGGAACCAAACTACCTGGTTTGAATCCCAGTTCTGCCTCTTGCTAGGATGAAGAGATGGCTATGAGAATGCACCTCACAGACTCCCGCTCTAAGGAGCTTAATTGTCCAAGGGCCCCAGCTGCTGTGCTCAGAAATCCATCACTGTTTTGCTAACTCTTTGCTTCTTTCATAGCTCAGTGACTGAGCGTAGTAGAGATACTAAGGCCTGCTTCTGGGAGACAGAAGACTCCTCTCATGGCCAATGAGTGGTCAGGGACTCCTCCAATTGTCTTGCCAAGCCTTCCATAGGCTACACTGCAGTCTAGGACACTTCTACCCAGTCTTCCTCCCCTCTCTCTTTCACTTGGGGTCAGACTTGCATCATGGTGTGACAGTTTACCCAGTCTTGCCCAGCTCCTTCCCCATTTTCTCTCACAGATATTTCCTCTAATAAAAATCTTACACATTTAATCCCATCTTGGCCTCTGGGATGGTAAAAGTGGGATTCAGAACAGGTTCATTACCTGGCCAGAAGATGCCACCCTGGTGGGTAGATGGGGCACTCACCACCCCTGGCGTAAAGTTACAGATAAATTGTTAAGGTTTCACCAGTGTTGACTTGAGACAATGTCCTAGTGGAGGGGAACTGTGGTAGGTGTGATTATGCAGGTATTTGAAAAATATGGGAGGAATAATAGCTACAAAGAAAGAGTTGGCTGATTACTGCTAAGTTGTATTGGAGCACTGCTGAAGGAAAATGAGAAACAGAGCTGTTAACAAGCAGTTAACAGTTAACAGCTAAGTGTGAGAGCTGTAGAGCCTCTGTGGTAGCTTATAGAGAGGGCCTTGTCACCATTGAAAGACAAGACTTGGTTGAACTGCAAGCTGAAGAGCCAGCTAATTGTTGATGTCACAGAGCTCCAAAGACATTTGAGCATTGAATGTTTTGCCAGGATGGGTCTGTTAACGTGAAGGTGGGGAAACCTAGAATCCTAAACATTAGATGGGGTCATCCAATGGATGCCCCTGTGACTCCTGGACTCTCAGGGCTTGCAGTGGTAGTAACCTTTCTCTAGTGAGAACTAGAATATTTGCTGCGCTGGAAGATGCTGAAGAAGCCCCTTGCCCCCAAGGCAGTAGCCCTCCTCGCCAACACTGCCCTCCTCTTTCTTTCCCGGCTGTCAAGCCAATAATTAACCAATAACAAATCCAGTCACTGGTAAATCCCAGCATAACCCAGCTGGGACATGCTGGGCCTGATAAGGAAGGAAAGAGACTATTCTCCTAAAAAATTCCATGGTTTAACTGACGTTACTGGCAGGAACCAGGAAAGGACTCCTGGGATTGGATTTTAAAGGTGTTTTTTCAAAGGGGTGAGAATATGGGATTAGATGAATAAGAAATCATTGACTTGGGCGCACTTTCTCATGTATGGGGGATTTAACACCCCAGCAAGAATTCTGCTATAGACTGAATGTGTCTCCCCAAAATTCATATGTTTAAACCTAATCCCCAATGTGATTTGGAGGTTAAGAGGCCCCAGAGAGCTAACTTGTCCCTTCTGTCATGTGAAGACACAGCAAAGAGACAGCTGTTTACAAACCAGGAAATGGGCTCTCACCAGACACCAAATCTGCAAGCACCTCCGTCTTGGACTTCCCGGCCTTCAGAACTGTGAGAAATAAAAGTTTGTTGTTTAAGTCACTCAGTCTGTGGTCTTCTGTTAACAGTAACACAAACTAAGTCAGACCCTAGTGTTCAGGGGAAGCTTGCTAATAATGGGATGGCTTTTAGAAAAATACAGCCAGTTCTCAGCAAAGTGAAAAATGTCTGAGTAGTACTGGCAGACTATAGAGGAAGGAATAAAGACGCTGAGCAAAGTGGGCATGCCAGAACAGAAGACGCATCAGAGGATTATGCTCCATGAATGTGCCCAGAGGATACACCATTCACCCAAGGCCATCAGGAAAACAGTGGTGAGAGAGGCACCAACATCACTAAGAAGTTTGCAGGCCAGGGATGGAGGTAAGAGAAGCAGCCACAGAGCTGGCTCATTAGCATCCATGGGAATAATAGAGCCCTGAAGAAAAAGAGGCCAGGTGGTGTTGCTTAACTGGCAGAAGCTAGAAGGCCACAATTACCATAATGACTGGCAAGGTCATTGCAGCCAAAGGAGCTTGACTCAAAGGAGTTGTGGAGACGGCTAATAGAGAATAGTCTCCCTAGGGGGAAAATAGATGGGCAGTCCACAAGGGTGCTCATTAACGTCTGTTACTATATAAAGCAAGAATAGAGGAGCTGGAGGCTGAGGGCAGTAATTGCAATAAAAAGTCATGATTCCCTTGCTTAGTTCCCAGACCTAAGACAATTTTCAGATCCAGAACTGAATATATGAAATATAGGTTCATATAGGAAATATGAACCTAGTTCTTCCTCCTAGGAAATATAGGTTCCTAGGAGGAAGAACCCTACCACACCATGGCAAGTACATAAGTGCATGGCAATTCTTCTCAAAGGACTCTAGGGCTATCTATTTGAGTGACCGTACCCTGGGGAAAGAATAATCGGGTATTTTGAAGACTATTGATCACGGATCAGCATTGATGTTTATACCCAGAGATGTAAAGCAACATCACAGCTTTACTGTTAGAATGGGAGCCTACCAGACCAGGTGTTCTTGCTAAAGTTAGTCTCACAGTGGGCCCACTGGGTCCATGGACCCACCCAGTGGTCATTTCACAGTCCCCAAGTGCATAATTGGAATTTATATTTGTGGCAGTGGGAGTAACTGCTGCACTGGTTTCCAGGTCTGTGGAGGTAGGAGTTAGCATAGTGGGGACTGCCAAATGGAGCCCTCTGTAACTTCCCATCGCTCCTTCCAAGACAGTAAGTCAGGCAAAATATTGTATCCTAGGGCAATGGTGAGGATTAGTGCCACTGATCCTTTAAGACCTAAAGGACACAGGGGTGCTAATCCCAATCCTAGTTTTTTGATTTACCAGTCTGGACCCTAAAGAAACTGGATGGATCCTGGAGAATGACTATATACTATGGATTTAACCAAGTGAAGACCCTGATCACAGTGGACTTTCTGTGCTGGACTCTGGTAGAACAGATTTAATAAGGGCTCAGATACATGGTATATCACTGATTTGGCTATACTTCTTTTTTTTCCATTCCAACTGGAAAAGAGTATCAGAAACAGTTCACATTCATGAAGAACAGTCAGCGATATTCATTTAGACTGAATTTTGCCTTGGGGCTGTGTTAACTCTCCCATCCTGTCATAATATGAAGAAATATGGACCACTTAAATATCCCTCAGAACACTACTTTGGTCCATTTTACTGACAACATCATGCTGACTGGACACATGAGCAAGAGGTGGCTAGTATGCCGAAGACCTTGGTAAGATACATACACTCCAGAGGATGGGAGATAAACACTATGAAGCTTCAGGGACCAGCCACTTCAGTAAAGTTTTTAGAGGTCCAGCAGTCAGAGGAGTATCAGGATATCCCCTCCAAAGTGAAAGACAAATTGCTGCCTCTTACAGCCTTTACCACAAAGAAGGAGGTAGGGCACTTTGTAGGCCTCTTTCGCTTCTGGAATCAACACATTCTACAACTAGGAAAAGCTCTGGCTTAGGTACCAAGTGACATGGAAGGCTGCCCCCTTTAAATAGGACCCAGAACAGAAAAGGGCTCTGTGACAATTCCAGGCTTCAATGCAAGCAGCCCTGACTAACAGTTGGACCATATGATCCAGCAGATCCTAGTGGTGTCAGTGATGGGAAAAGATGTGGTGTGGAATTTATGGCAAGTCTAGTGGAAGAATCATGACACAGACCCTTGGGATTCTGAAGCACTGTCATGCCATCTGCAGCAGATAATTGTATGCCCATTGAGAAATAGCTCTTGGTATATCACTGTGCCCTGAAGAGACTGAACACTTGACCACGGGACACAAACCTGTCCATCCCCCCAGTCCCTATCCAACTGAGTGACAGATTTTCTAACTCCATCATTCCATCTATATTTATTTGTTGACATTCTGATAAAAGGAAATGTTTCCCTTCTCCTTCACTCATTTATTTATAACAGATGGATTCATGGCTTCTTGGTTAACATTAAAATCCATTACCATCATTATTTATTTTGATGTTCTCATTGTCCTAGATTTGATCAATGGGAGTGCCAGGATGTGTCCTCTGTGTGTCAGGAGCCCCAGATGTGTCATGTCCTCATCATTTAAGCCCTTTCTTACTTTTTGGTACAACCAGATGTTCTCAGCTCATCTTTTACTTTCCCTGCCCCAGCCCTGGAATCAATCATTTCTTCAAGGAGCTCTGCTTGCTTTTCATGGAAAATGGTATCCAGGAACCATGAGCTGAGTGCTAGGTTTGCTCATTGCTTCTCGTGTGTCATTGCTTGTAGTTCCTCTCAGCAGACAAATATGCATACAAATATCTATATCTCTGTACCTATTAAAAACTACCAGGTTATACTGGTACCATCAATTCCAGTCTATCACTACTTTTTAGTCTTCTGTTTTTTCATATTTGTAACTCCATCAACAGAAAGAAACCTGGCTACCATTATCCTCAGTATATTTACTCATTTGCTCAAGGTTAGAATGCGTGAAAGGTAGTTTTAGAATTGCTAACTCATACTACTGTGGGGGGGAAAAAAAAAACTTACTAAATTTTTAGATGACCCGTCTGTTTTCAACCAGCCTTTCAGTTTGGCAGCTAAAAAGCCATCTTTTAAGTAAGATTAATCAGTTCAAACTTAAGCCCCAAATAAGTATGTCTAGGCCATGAGCATTGAATGGCTCAGGGAATGAGTGGTTAAAGGGCTTCGACAGTCCAGGTCACTAGCATTAATCCTCATGGCTGCTGTAACTCACAGTGGTTGAAACAGAATTGTTTATGTTGGGTAATAGTAGCTGATCATGGCTTTATCTTCCATGTCTTAATATAATCAAGTCATGAAAAATTGCTGCTTCAGCTAAAGGAAAGGGTGGATTTCCCCTCAGTGGTGCTATTTTATCTTTTGAAAAGCAAGCTACATAGATTGTTCATAATCATTTCTGCCCATGTATAAAGTACTTAAAACACAATTTCTCAGTTACATCTTTTATAACCTTGCATTATGATCATACCCTTTTAAAAATCACATCAGGTTTTATGGGCTACTAATATTTTTGAACAAATATTTAGGAAATGATTCAAGGAGAAAGGTGCTATCAAAGGGAGTACTCTTAATCTGGAAGGCTAGCACTTTCTCTCTGCACCAAACACCAGTTGATTTTTGGGAGATGGCATTTTGTAGTTGGAATATAAATTAAAGTTTAGGATTTCGTGTAAATGTGCTGTTCACATCAGGTTCAAGGATGCAAGTCATTTGTGTCTTGACACAGATACTTTTGCTTTTATTACATTGTATTGTTTTACTAAATATTGTTAAGCCATTTCAACTTGCCATCTTAGCATTAAATGGTGAGTAGTCCGAAGACAACTGAAGTCTTTCGTATTGATGAGATCTTTAAGGAAGGCTTAAATTTTGGTTATTAAGATCAGTATTCAGTATTGTCCAATACATTGGCTTTTCCCTCTAAAATATGAAATAAAATTAAAATTGATTACTCTGATCAGCGTAAAGCCTGTGCATTAACTTGCCTTTTTTGCTTGGTATTTTACCTTTAGATTTACTGTTGCCTGCCCTTCACTAAAAACAAAATTTATGTTAAATACTTAAAGTGGCCTATTTTCTGTGAATTTGTATGACTGGGAAGATGTTCGGGAAAAGAAAGGAGCACTATCTTTGAAAAACACATTGACATACTTCATAAGGCTATGTGAAGCCTGGAGTTATGCAAACTGACCTCCCTTGATATTGTCTTGTATAAATGGCCTTCAATTAATATATCTATAGTTATATAATAAAACAAAAAATATAAATTTATTATTAGAAAGTATACCTGTCAGTTTACTTCTGGTTCATCTCTTTTAAAGCAGGTTGGATCAGTTTTACAAGGAAACCAATGATGTGCGTGCTCCTAATGTTAAGGCAGTCTGGTTGGGATTCCTTTAAGGTAGGTTAATTTTTAAGCCAAGTATCATTAAATGTCTGTGGTAGGCAGCTTCTGAGACGGCTCCCAATGATCCCTACTTCCTGGCATCCATGCCCTTGTTGTTGTTCTCTCCCGTTGAGTTTGGGGTAGACCAAATAACATACTTTTGATGAATAGAATACAGCAACAGGATGGGGTGTCACTTCTAGGATTAGGTTACAGGAAGATTCTGGCTTCCATGTAGCTCACCCTCTCCTGGCTCTCTCACTTGCTCACTTTAATGGAAACAGATTCCCAAGCTGTGAGCTGCCCTATGGAGAGGCAGGGGAACTGAGGAGGGCTTCTGGCCACCAGACAATGAGGAACCGAACCCTGCCATAACCACACATGTGGAGTTGGACGGAAGTTCTCCTTCACTGTCAAGCCTTGAGATGATGACAGCTCCAGCTGGCACCACAAATGCAGTCTCCTGAGAAACCCTGAGCCCTGCTGTGCCCCTATTCCTGACCAAGAGAAGCTGTGAGATAATCAGTTTCGGTTATTCTAAGCTGCTAAATATGGGAGTAATTTTTTACTCAGCCATAGATAATTAATACAGTGTCCTTTTAAAAAATAAAAACTCACAGGAGATCCTCAAACTTCATGTGTTCTTGGTGCTGTTTTAACTAGCATTTCCTGAGAAATAATTTAGCACAGTGGTTTTCAGTGACTAACAACATCAGAATCAATAGGGAAGTTTAAAAAAAATTCAGGTGCCTAGGTTTGCCATCAGAAATTCAATTTGAATTGGTCTGGGGTAGGATCCAAGCCTCAGTCTTTTAAAAAATTCCCCAGGCAATTCCAGTGAGTAGTTGAAGAATCACTGATTTAGTCTAAATCAACGTTTTAAGCCCTTCTGAGTGCCAGGCGTAGGCAATATAGCATTGAACAGGATAAGGAGCTCACCCTTCATGCATAGGTCAGGAGAGAAGACCAACATGTAAACAAACAGTGACGACACTGTGGCAAACCCTCTAGTAGAGTTATGTACAAGGTGTATAAGAAGCACAGAAAAGGAAACACCTAACTCAGTCTGATAAAGTCAGAAAGGGCTTGACAGAAAAAGCTGGTCAGCAAGAACATGGCAGGAGGGAACATTACAGGCAAAAGAGAAACAAGAGTAAAGGCACAAAGTTGTTAAAGAATATGTGGGGAGATGGTATGTTCATATTTGAGTAACATGAACTCCAGAAAAAAACTTCAGAAGGGTAGGCAGGAGTGTTGACAGAACACAAAATTAGGGTACAGAAACCAGTGAGGATGAGGACGTGACCTCTGGTGGTGGTGTAAGGGATGGAGGGGAGGCTAAATTTAATATTCAGAATACATAATCGATGGGACTTGGAGGGTAGGCACTGAAATACAGAAAGAGGAGCCCGTGATGACTCCCAGGTTCTGGCTTGGCCATTGTGTGGGTGGTAGACTGTAACTTTGGCAGCAAATATGGGGGAAGCAAAAGCAGAAGACAGGGAAATGAAGAGCTCAGTTTCAAGACCTAAGTTTAAAGACTCAGAAGAAACAACTGGTTGCAGTTGGCACTAGAAATGAACACCAAATTGCCATGTCACTTGCCAAAAGAACACATCTTTGTGGATGATTTTGTGTATTTGGAAGTAATCGAGAACACAGCTTCTGTTTCGTCTCTGTGTGCTTTGGTGATTTGCAGTCAGCTTTCAGTAAGACTGGGAAGATCTTGAGAATTAGCTGTATTGGCTTTTAGAAAGCGTTGTATTTCACTAAGCCAAACAAACCTTTAAAATTGAACAATATAGGCTGCTTTTTACTGTTGATTTTTGTCCATTGTCTACAGTTCACTCATACCACAGGCTTCTCCTTGGGAGCCTTTACCCCACTTCCCACTTACGTGAGTAATGCCTTGGTTTGCCCAACTATTAGTAGAATTTTGAACTGACATAAGATTACATTGTGTCATGAGGTGGGGAGGTTCTGATGTTGACATCCACATAGCTTCATTATGATCTGGTCGTTTTAATTTCAAAGGAGCAATACCTTCAGCTCAGTACTTCAGTCTATTTAAAGCATGTTAACCCCATGTATCAGAGTGAAATTACGTGTTCTTACTATGAATCTCTGACACTGTAATGTGCTTTCCAGCGTCAATCTACTCACCTGTTGTGGGTGCTTTTTTTTTTAAGGAGCAAAGATATCTAGTATCCCCATTAATCACTATTGATAAACTGACATTTTTAACTTTTAAAACTATTTTCTTTCCCCTCTAGTCTGGACATATGCCCCACAGGAGGCAGAGAAGCCACAGGGAAATAAAAGTGAATCTTACTGTGAAAGGAAGAGATTGCACACTTGTTGTCAAGCCTGCCTTGAGGCTGGTTTAAAAAAATGCTGATGCCCGCATAGCATGTATCTCTAAGTAAATCAAACCTGTAATTCAACTTGGCTGCCTCTAAGTTATTTTGATTCCTGCCAACAAGAACATTAATGAACTTAGTATCTCTACAGGTTTATTCATGTGTAAGACCCAGTTCCCTATTCCTCATTCCAGCAGCTGCCTCTGCTCCATCTGATAAAGTGGAAAGTTGGAATAGGTCACACAAATCCAGATCATTACTTAAGCACAGATTATTGTAGGCAGTGTCCTCTAAGTCTTCTGTCTGGTTTTAGGATAGAAAGCAATAAAGTTTCTAGGACTTGGATTTGAAAAAAAACTCCATACATACAGTAGTAATTCTTGTCATGAAGAAACATCTTATGAAATTCAGCTTACTCATGCCTTTATTCTTCCTAGTTTTATTCTCCTTTTGACAATAATAAATAATTCAGTTGTATTGTACAGGGTACAGTTGTGGGAGTGTTCCAGAACACATAGTACTTCCATGGATTTCCCAAAATGCCATGAGACATATAGGAAGTATGAGAAAATGGACATGAATCTAATTTGTCAAAAAAAATTTAAGATTAAAAACGTAAAAGAATACAGACCAGTTGTTCCCAAATTTGGCCACACATTAGAATCACCTACATCTCTTTAAAATTCTAAAGCCCAGGCCACATGCAGACCAATTAAATCACTTTCTGGAGGTGGGACCCAGGCATCAAGAGTGTTTTCACTCCCCAGGTGATTCCGATGAACAGACAAGCATGGGGACCACTGATCTCGACAACTCTGTTACCTCATGACTTCAAGAAAACCCAACTGCAGCTTCTCCTAGACTACCTGCTCTGCCCTCGGTGGGAGGTTCTCTGCTCTGCAGCTTCTCCATCAACTTTGTCAGCTTTGAGCTTAAGCAAGGCCACTGCATGAGAGGTAATTCAGTCACTGAAAGGCAACAATTAACAATCAAAGACCACAAGTGGATATAAAATAATCAATTCCAAGTTTTTTTAAATTATTGATATTTGCTGAAATTTTTCCTGATAGTCAAAGTTTTGTGTCTCAGATTTTCCTATTCCATTTTCATACACTGATAGCTTCTTATGCAGTTAGTTTTATGAAACTCTGGTCCACTAGGGTGACTTTTTTTCATGCTTTGGGTGATTGTTTTAGAATTCCGTCTTTGAATTAGTAATCTTTAAAATATCTAACTCAGAGGGGGCTATGCATTGAATGAGAATTGTTGTTTGCCTTGTTTAACACAGTTTGACACAAAGATAAGTATTTAAAATTTTATTTTCTATGTCTGCATAGCACATTACTTAAGCAATCACTGGCTGTCCAAAAACTGAAGGAAGCTTGATTTTACCTTTTTTTTAAATTGAAATATAGTTGATTTACAATATTGTGTTAATTTCTGCCATACAGCAAAGTGATTCAGCTATACATATATATATACACACATACACACACATTCTTTTTTTTAGCTTGATTTTAAATATAACAACAGCTGTTTACTCATAGATGGTGAATTTACATGGTTGACACCCTTTATCAAAACTCAGAACTCCAGCATTTGTACAAATAAGCATGCTGGCCTGTAAATTTTTTTTTAATTAATCAATTTATTTTTTGGCCGCGTTGGATCTTTGTTGCTGCATGCGGCCTTTCTCTAGTTGCAGTGAACGAGGGCTACTCTTCATTGCGGTGCACCGGCTTCTCATTGCGGTGGCTTCTCTTGTTGCGGAGCACAGGCTCTAGGTGCGCGGGCTTCAGTAGTTGTGGCACATGGACTCAGTAGTTGTGACTTATGGGCTTAGTTGCTCCGAGGCATGTGGGATCTTCCCGGACCAGGGCTCAAACCCGTGTCCCCTGCATTGACAGGTGGATTCTCAACCACTGCACCACCAGGGAAGTCCCTGGCTATAAAATTTTAAAGCTAATATTATAACCTGATAAAATGATGGTTTTGCTATATGCTTATATGTATCTTGAGAGAGATTAATTAAAGGAAATAAAATAGCAGTTGAAGCTGCTGGATGGTTGAAATTATCTGAATAAGTGTGATCTTGACTTTAATGAATTAACAAGTAAGCTTCTTGCTGTAAGTATTTAATTAATTTTAAACCACATTTGATTTAGAAACCGTTTACACTTAATTTATGGTCTAGTGTTCAATTAAAATAATCTATACTATTATGTGCAGGCTCTAGATCCTATTCTTGCATCAGTTATGTCACTCTGTGGTCACTGACTGCCACTGAGGAGTAGAAAAAGGAGGCATATGGCTGTGATCTTCTAATTTCTCATAATATTTTTCAGGTGGAACCTTTAGGGAACACGTTTGAGTAGAAAATTCATGTTTTTTTACTCAGATTTTATTCTGTAAGGAATCGTTTGGGAGGGGTGATAGAAACAAATGAGAATGCATGTTTGTCTAATTAAAAACAAAAGCCTGGGATGTTGCAGTTGTTTCCTAAAATCACTTTTTTCATATAAAGATTTTGGATAAGTCATTATTAAGGAAACTAAGGACAGCTGTGGTATGTTGAAAGCACACCAGCCATGGACTCAGAAGGCCTGGGTTTGAATTCCAGTTGCTTACAAATGTAAGGAGGATTATTTTTATCCCTCCTCTGTTGAAATGCTTTCTTAATATATGAAGTTTAAATATGGTCCCAGAACACATTTGTTTCTGCTCCATAAAAATAGTCATATACTGTATGTCAATCTTTTTTTGATTATTTATTTATTTGGCTGTGTCGGGTCTTAGTTGTAGTGCAGGGGCTTCTCTCTAGTCGTGGTGTGTGGGCTCCAGAGCATGCAGGCTTAGTTGCCCCATGGCACATGGGACCTTAGTCCCGTGACCAGGGATCGAACCTGCGTCCCCTGCATTGGAAGACGGATTCTTTAACCACTGGACCACCAGGGAAGTCCCTGTATGTCAGTTTTTAAATTTCATTATAAGTGAAGGAAACCATGGTATATAAAAGCCAAATGGTAACTACTTCCAACATAATGAGATTTGATTTTGAAATATCTTAGAATTTGTATTTGAATGTGAGAGATATTTTGGGAGACTAATTCAGTGTGACCCCATTCATAGCAGTGACATTGGGGAACAGGGTTACCAGTTATGGTCTGTACCTCTTAAATCATGTTCTTATTGTATATAGTTCTATTTGGGGAAATATCCTTTGACATATAGTATTTTGAGCCAAGTAATGAGCTACAATGTAGACATACTTAGGTAGAGTAATTCAACTTCATTATAAGGTTGTTCTGTAGCTCTTTTTCCTTTCTTCCTTGCAGAATGCATTCCTAGTCTCATTTAAAAAAAACAGCAATAAGAGGAAGTCGTAACTCAGGGTGAAATAAAGCACCAGCTTAAAAAGATTGCTTATCTTTGCCAGACTAAAGAGAGGCAAATAATTATTTTGCCTTTAAGGCCTGGAATCTGGTCGTTAGATTAAATAGACAGAGTGTTGGCCACATGTGACTTGAGTAGAATTGGTTATTTTACCAAACTTTGGATCAAGGTTTGCTTGAAGTAAGCTGTGCTGTGGATAAACCTTTGGAAGATCAAGAGTGAACTGTATTGCCCTCTACATTGTTTCCACCAGGATATTATGTGGGAGTATTGATTTTGAAAAGTGAAATTTAACTTATAAGAGCGCAGATCATATTCAGGTATTCTTAAATGTAAAATTGATTTTGACCTACCCAGGAGCTATACAATAATAATGATCACAGAGGGGAGAACAAAGTTGCTGTATTTTTCTGTGCTCCTTTTAGAAAGTGTATCCTGGAGCACAGAGGTGGGCAGTTGGGCAACCCAGTTTCTTTCTTGTGTGACATGTTAGAGTTTGATATTGTCAGTCTTTTAACCAAGATTTGTATTGGGATCATTGCTGAAAGAGGCTTTGAGGATGTCGTATCACCAGTATTCAGGTATTGTTATGGGTTTCATCCAGGGCAGATGAAAAGGTAACACAATTACCTAGTGCCCAGTTAATTCAGGAGCATGGAGAAAAATAGGTTGATGAAGGCTTAAGTCAGATAACTCATATCATAGGTGGACACGGCTGGGTTAGCTCAGGGTTTTTGTTGCGTGTGTTTTTTTTTTTTTTCTTCAAAGAAGCAGACTTTTTCTAAGATTAGAATCAACATTGCTGGTAGAAGCAGGAAACTTAGGGGCAGGCCATTACGTGTAAGATCAAAGTACAGCTTCTTCTGTGTCTAAGCTGTAAGGACAGGAAGATGCCCATTTTTCTCAAGAGCTGCTTCAGCATAGTTATATCAGTAAGTTATATCAATAGACAAAGGAGAAACTAGGAATATATACCTGCAATTCCACCATCAGCCAAAAAGCCACATAAGTCTTTCAAACTCTCAAATAACATTCATGACAAGGAATGGTATATTTTGGTGTACTTTTAAGCCCTTATCGCTTTCATTTTTTAAGTGTGTTTGCTCTCTTTTGTGCTCAGCAGAAGCCGGAGCGAGGGGGATGACAAGAGAAGTTTAATACAGAGTCACTCTTCTTTTTTTCTCTTGAAACTAGTAGAGTTTAGTGTATGTTTTATATACACACATGTAGGTATATATGTATGTATTTAATATTTAGCATAGTAACCTGCGGGGTTTTTAGATGTGTTTTATTGTGAAGTATAATATACTCATAAAAAAGTGATAGTGTGACATGTACAGTTTATGAATTGTTCTAAGAGAAAACACCCCTTGTAACTGCCACCTATGGTGAAAAAGAAGGAGGGGGAGGAGGAGAATTAGAAGAATTAGAATTTCTTCCCAATCAGAACCTTCTCCCCACACTCTTCTCTGAATAAGCTCTAGTTTCACTTTTTATGTGATCATTTCCTTGCTTTTTTTATAGTCTTACCACTTTGGTGTGCACCCATATGCACCAGATATATCCATATAGTTTAGTATTGTGTGTTGGGGAACTTTATGTAAATGAAATCATACTTGATGTATTCTGTAGTCTTGCTTCTTCCATTTGTCATCCATGTTGTTGAATGTAACAGCAGTTTGTTGATTTTCATTGTTTTGCAGTATTCTGTTGTAAACGTGTACCACAATTCATTTATCCATTCTTCTGTGTTGGACATCTGGGTTGATTATAGTTTGTCCCTACTTCAGATAGTGTTGCCATGACTATTCTTATGCTATCTCTTGGGGCTCAGGGCATGCATTTCTATTGGACATAGACCTAATCAATACAAATAAAAATGTGACAGTGGGCAATGAAACTATCTTCTTCTAAACAAAGATGTAGTGAGCCAGTAATCTAATGAAGGAGAACAACCATTCTTTTGGTTATTCTAAGGTAGTAGGTGCTGTCTGGACACAAAGATGGCCATTTCCATCCAGGTGAATAATAAAATAGAGTATCCAGGATTGTACCTTTGCTTAAGATTCATGTTTGCAAGTATGTCTCATCAGGAAAATAAAATGTTTTAGTTTTTAAACTATCTCTGGTATTATTTCTAGAATTCTAAAATTAATAGAATGAAATGTCCTTAGAGGGCAGAGAATATATCTCACATTTCTCTTAAGTTCTTCACAGACCATGGCAATGCTAGAAAGATGTTAAGGCCCCACTAATTATGCATTGCCTCAATAAATATACTGTGGAGTAAAATTATTTGTACAAATGGTTATAATTTCCAAGGGGCAGGCCCATAAAAGGGGAGAAGGGTGGATTAGTTTAACTTAAGACTTTTTCTGTTTTGAAAGCCTCTTTCCAGAGAAATAAACAATAATAGTGTGGATAAGTCAATCTTTTTTCTCCAGAATTTTTCTTACCAAATTTGTACATGTCCTAAGTGCAGGTAATATAAGTGTATTTCTGAAGCCTTTTAAAATTATAATTTGATCCTTTTGTTTGCTTTTTGAAGTGGAAGACAAAATAGACAGTACACTAAGTTTATCACTTCTGATAGACCTGTGCTTCAAAACATATATATTTTAGGCCTTAGCTGAATTTGCAAGCTAAGTCTAGATCACAGTAAACTGATTTCAGTATCTTCCTGTTTTTTATGGGCTTCGTTCTAAAGCTTCAGCCAAAGAATCAAAATGTTTGTCACACTATTCTGGATTAGCTGAAGTCTTGTTCCTGTTTATATGAAATGACCATTTGGCCTAATGCAGTCAATATGAACACTTTACAACTCATCCAAGAACATTTCAAGTATTGAGAAAAAGGCACTTTAACTGAAAAATTAGGGACTTCCCTGGTGGTCCAGTGGTTAAGACTCTGCACTTCCAATGCAGGGGGCGTGGGTCAGATCCCTGGTTGGGGAACTAGGATCCCGCATGCTGTGTGGCGTGGCCAAAAAGGAAAAAAAATAAACAAATAAAAGTACTTAATTGAAAAATTACTTATCCAGTATCAGGCTGGGAGAGAACATTGCTTCTTGTGAATTCAGCATACTACCCACACCACGATTTATTTTGCTCTTTTGTTATAACAAAAGTGTTTGAATTATTTTTTTCAATGAAAAGATTATTATGGTGTATCTACCTTGGGGATTGTAACTTTCAAAAGGTGCTCTTAAATATATTACTACCTTAACATATGGGCACCTAATTTATGACAAAGGAGGCAAGAACATACAGTGGAGAAAAGACAGCCTCTTCAATAAGTGGTGCTGGGAAAACTGGACAACTACATGGAAAAGAATGAAATTATAACAGCACCTAACACCATACACAAAAATAAACTCCAAATGGATTAAAGACGTAAATGTAAGACCAGACACTATAAAACTCTTAGAGGAAAACATAGGAAGAACACTCTTTGACATAAACCACAGCAAGGTCTTTTTTGACCCACCTCCTAGAGTAATGGAAATAAAAACAAAAATAAACAAATGAGACTTAATTAAACTTAAAAGCTTTTGCACAGCAAAGGAAACCATAAACAAGACAAAGAGACAACCCACAGAATGGGAGAAAATATTTGCAAATGAAACAACAGACAAAGGATTAATCTCCAAAATATACAAACAGCTCACGGAGCTCAATATCAAAAAAACAAACAATCCAGTTAAAAAATGGGCAGAAGACCTGAATAGACATTTCACCAAGGAAGACATACAGATGGCGAAGAGGCACATGGAAAGATGCTCAACATCACTAATTATTAGAGAAATGCAAATCAAAACTACAATGAGGTATCACCTCACACCAGTTAGAATGGGCATCGTCAGAAAATCTACAAACAACTGGAGAGGGTGTGGAGAAAAGGGAACCCTCTTACACTGTTGGTGGGAATGTAAATTGATACAGCCACTATGGAGAACAGTATGGAGGTTCCTTAAAAACCTAAAAATAGAAGTACCATATGACCCAGCAATCCCACTACTGGGCATATACTCTGAGAAAACCATAATTCAAAAAGAGTCATGTACCACAATGTTCCTTGCAGCACTGTTTACAATAGCCAGGACATGGAAGCAACCTAAGTATCCATCGACAGATGAACAGATAAAGAAGATGTGGCACATATATACAATGGAATAGTACTCAGCCATAAAGAGAAACGAAATTGAGTTATTTGTAGTGAGGTGGATGGACCTAGAGACTGTCATACAGAGTGAAGTAAGTCAGAAAGAGAAAAACACATACCGTATGCTAACATGTATATATGGAATCTAAATTTTAAAAAAAATGGTACTGATGAACCTAGTTGCTGGGCAGGAGTAAAGAGGTAGACATAGAAAATGGACTTAAGGGCATGGGGTGGGAGGGCAAAGCTGGAGTGAAGTGAGAGTAGCATCAACATATATACACTACTGAATGTAAAGTGGTTGGCTGGTGGGAAGCAGCTGCATAGCACAGGGAGATTGGCTCAGTGCTTTGCAATGACCTAGAGGGGTGGGATAGGGAGGGTGGGAGGGAGGCTCAAGAGGGAGGGCATATGGGGACGTGTGCATGCATGTGGCTGATTCGCTTTGTTGTGCAACAGAAACTAACACAGTTTTGTGAAGCAATTATACTCCAATAAAGATCTATTAAGAAAATTATACATATTACTACCTTATTTAAACTATTTGGTTCCAAGATGTGTAGTACTCAGCACAAAGAATAAGTCACAAATCCCCTGAACACACAAAAGGAAAATGCTCAGCTGGGTTTCCCTTTTTATTTTGTTTTTCTGTGGTGGGTTTATGACTCGATACCCAGCTTCTTTATAGATTCATCTCTCACAGGACACAATTCCCTTTAATGTATTTTTTATGCTTACAGAAAGAAACACTGTGTTAGTATCTTAGTCTGTTCAGGCTACTATAACAAAATACCATAAACCGTGTGGCTTATAAACAGCAGAAATTTATTTTTTACATTTCTGGAGGTTGGAAAGTCCAAGATCAAGTTGATATCGGGTGAGAGCCCACTTCCTGGTTCATAGCTTTCTTTTTGCTATAACTTCACATGGAAAGGTGGATCTCATTTATAAGGGTACTAATTCCATTCATGAGACTCCACCCTCATGACCTAATCACCTCGCAAAGGCCCCACCTCCTAATGCCATGACCTTAGGAGTTAGGATTTCAAAATACAAATTTTGGGGGAACACTAACATTCAGACCATAGCAGTTAGCAAACATGAGGAGAAATTTCATTTTTACTGCATGGCTTTCTTTTGGTATATGGAGAGAAGCCCTTTTTTTTTTAAATAAATTTATTTATTTTTGGCTGCATTGGGTCTCTGTTGCTGTGTGCCGCGGCAAGCAGGGCTACTCTTTGTTGTGGTGCACGGGCTTCTCATCGCAGTGGCTTCTCTTGTTGTGGAGCATGGGCTCTAGGCGCGTGGGCTTCAGTAGTTGTGGCCCGCAGGCTCTAGAGCACAGGCTCAGGAGTTGTGGCTCCCGGGCTTAGTTGCTCCGCATGTGGGATCTTCCCGGACCAGGGCTCAAACCCGTGTCCCCTGCATTGGCAGGCGGATTCTTAACCACTGTGCCACCAGGGAAGCCCTGTTCTGTTCTTGAGGATATGCAGAAGTGGGACTCCACAGCCATTCTAGTTACAGGCTGCTAGCATAAATTCTAACTTTAATGATCTCTTACTTAAATACATTACACTATAATCTAACTTAGTGTTCCCTGAACTCTGTTCCTTAAAACACTAGCGTCATTTGAAATATAAGCCTCTTCCTGTACTGTCTAGATGCCCATTAACATATTAAAAGTTCTAACTCCAGGGAAGAAATTGTACCCAAGGTTTTTTACTTTCATGTGAATTTTAACCATTGCTGTCTTATCAGGGTGAATTATTCTATATTTGCTGCTAAAAGCATTTTATTTTGATCCACCTGTTTATTATTGCTTATATATTGTATAATATCTATAGGAGTTCAGAAAACAGCATGGTTAGAGTGGCCTGGGACACCTTCATGGAAGCATAGATGTTCTTGACCCTGACCTGCTGCCAGTATAGCTTTCTGTAAGCATCAGTTTTATTGCGGCTCTCCTCTGCTCATATACCTTCCTACACGTGCCAACTCTATACCACCACAATGGAAATTGGCATTTTTTCTTATTTACTTTTCCAGTTCGTTTCTCTTAATATCTTTTAAGTTCATAAAAGAATCTAAAATGTTTACCCCAGATTAATAAAAGCAATAAGTTGTCAAAAAATATTTAAAAGCCACAGATGACATCAGTCAAAAAGATACTTTCACTTGACTGGTAGAAGCACTTTAAAAGGGCTTCTCGGGGACTTCACCACAACTACTGAAGTCTGCGCGCCTAGAGCCTGTGCTCCACAACAGGAGAAGCCACCGCAGTGAGAAGCCTGCTCACTGCAATGAAGAGTAGCCCCCGCTCACCGCACCTAGAGAAAGCCCGCGTGCAGCAACGAAGACCCCACGCAGCCAAAATATAATTAATTAATTAATTTTTAAAAAGAACAGAACAGATAGTTGTCTATATGTTACTCCCTCTAAATCTGTGATTCTCAACAGAGGCTTCCCTTGACAGGATGGTAGCCAAATATCAGTTGGATTTTGTCAAATGTCTTTTCTGCATCTCTTGAGATGATCGTGTTTTTCTTTTCCAGTTTGTTAACATGATGAATTACATTGATTAATTTTCTATTGTTAAGGCAACCCTGCATTCCTGGGATAAATCCCACTGGGTTATGATGTACTATCCTTTTACTATATTGTTAGATTTGATTTGGTAAAATTTTATTTAGAATTTTTGCATCTGTATTCACGAGGGATATCAGTTTGTAATTTTCTCTTATTGTAATATCTTTGATCTCATTGTAATGCTAGCCTCATAGAATGAGTTGGGAAGTATTTCTTCCTTTTCTATTTTTTGGGAGAGTTTGAATAGAATTGTTATTATTTTATCATTAGATGTTTGGGAGAATTTACCCTGAAGCCATCTGTACTTGGAATTTTCTTTGTGGGAAGGTTATAAACTACTATTTCTATAACAGATTTGCAGTTCATACCAATACCCTCAATCCAACACCACAAAGTTGACTTTAGTTTTCATCTTTTCCATATATGAAACTCCCTTTTCTGACAGTGAGAAATCTGTCTCCCATTATATTTAATACATTTACTTCTTTAACTCCCCTGTGTATAACCAATCTCCCTTTGCTACTGCTGCTCCCTTCCCCAAACAAATGCCCTCTTCATTCCACTTGGGCTGACACCCTGCCCAGGGCTGCAGCTACTACCTCCTCCCCCAGCCCCTACCTCACATGGAAGCCCTCCTCACCCCACCTGAGCCCCAAGACCCCACACTGGGGCTGTTCTGCTGCTCAAAAACCCTCCTCACCCCACTCAGGCTTTGATACCCTATAGCACACTGCCCCATTGCAAGGACAGCTTCTCTTCTCATCGATTTGAGAAATTGTTCTATTTAAACTCCATATTATCTAGTACGTAATTGGTGATTAATAAATTATAAGACTAAAAAGAACTACATTTTAAAATGGACACGTGCTATATTGAGACACATGACACTGAGAAAAGTGTTAGTATTGTCAGAATTGCTAGAGTTTGTATTCCAGCCTTGATGTTGACTAACTTGTTGACTAACTCTGCATCCATAGATAATTAAATGAACTTCTTTGAACTCATATTTCTTATTCTGTTACATGGGATGAAGATAGAAATAATTCTAATATAACAGTAATGTTAATAGACAGCACATGTTGCCTCCTGTGCACCAGGTGCTTTGCTAAGGACTTGACATATATTGTCAAAATCTTCAAAATGGTCTTTTGGAGGAGATACAATTATATTCATTTTACAGAAGAGAAAATTGTCACTTGAGGTAGATGCCATTATCTTCCTCATTTTACAGATGAAGAAACGAAGTACAAAGTAGTAATTCATCCAAAATCATATAACTAATAACTGGTGAAACTGGAATTCATACACTGTACCTCCACAATCCAATATTGCCCAAAACATATGAAAATTTCTAGTACATAGTGGGCATTAGTAAATAATAACCATTTTGATGTATAGTGATTAATTATAACAGCCCTGAATCACTATTGCCAGGTCTATGACATAGGAAGAGTCATGGCATTTTTGGATGGGAGTAGGGAGGATGATCCATTTAAATTTTTTTAAATTTATTTTTTATTTTTCATACAATTTTGAAAGGTTACTTTACATTTATAGTTATTGCAAAAATTGGCTTATTCCCTGTGTTGTACAATACATCCTTGAGCCTATCTTACACCCAATAGTTTGTTCCTCCCACTCCCCACCCCTATGTTGCCCGTCTCCCCACTGGTAACCACTAGTTTGTTCTCTATATCTGGGAGTCTGCTTCTTTTTTGTTATATTCACTAGTCTGTTGTATTGCTTAGATTCCATATATAAGTGATATCATACAACTTGAGCACAAATTGGAAGTAAATTTTCTTACTAGGCAGAGTTTAAAAATCCTCCCTATTTATTCCAGATTGATAAAGGAGACATTTTTAGGTAGACTTGGAAATAGGTTATGTACTTAAATCTAAAAGGAAATTTAAGATGAGAAAACAATGTTTCCAGTTGATAGAAGATGAGGGAAAGAGTTAACGGTACCCCAGAGATAAAAGAATAAACAAAATAGCTCAGAGCTGGAGGAAGTAGCCCAGTGGTTGCAAGGAGAACAATAAAGACTTGAGAAGCATCCGTCATTCCAGTTCAGAATTTAATAACAGCCCAAGCCCCTGGATATGTGAACCACGCGCCTGACAGGTGCCCAGTATGTGCTTGTTGAATTGACCTGACAATCCTTTAAAAGCTTAAGTTGAATTTCTAGTTAAAGGCACAAACCTATAATAAAAGAACAGGAAGGAAGACAGCCTCAAAGTTCTGGAGGCTGGAAAGTATGTAGGTACTGACTTAGCAGACTAGAGAAAGCAATCCTAAACCGGCAGCGAGGAAAACTGAACAGAAACTCAATTTACATTGCAAAATCCCCCAAGACCCAAACATCTCTGGAAGGCAGGGGTGAAGATGGGGTTAAGTCTTCTCTGACAGTGTGTTAATGAAGCAATTATTCTTTTATTCCTTTCCCACTTTACACAAAAACTGCCCTTGACCTTCTCAGCTCCCAGACTGCTGGCTGTCAACCAACATGGAACTGGCAGAAAAATAGAAATCTTCTCTCAGGGAGGGAAAAGAACTAAGATCCTGACATCAGGATGTCCCCAAGGAGTAGAACTGAGATCTTGGCATTAGGAATCTCCCAAGGAATAGACCCAGCTAGATCACCTTATGAAGACTACAGTCAACAAGCTACAGGTACGTACACAAGAGTTTCTAATCAGCTTTCAGGTGCACAACTTTCGGTTTGAGCAAACAGCCAGGGAATGCCAAAAGGACAAGGAAAGCCTCTATGACCAAGATATTCAGAAAAAAAGAGAAGTTGTTACATTCACAAATGAGGAACAAGGTGATACGTTAAAAAAAAATTCAGAGAACAAAGAAACAAGCTTTTGGCAATTAAAATTATCATAGCAGATATGAAGGGGGTATAGAAAAAGTAGATTATACAGAAGGTAGAGTTTAGGAAATATTTCAGAAAGTAAAATAGAAAAGTGAAGACATAGAAAATAGAAGAGAAAAGGTAAAAAAAATTAGAAGACCACTCTAGGAGATTCAATACCTAAATAATAGGAGTTCCAAAAAGAGGAAACAGAGAAAATAGAGGGAAGGAAATTATAAAAAGTAATTCAAGAGAATTACTCAGAACTGAAAGGCATGCTTGCTCAGCATGATGGTCTAAAATAACCCACACCATATCATATTATGGCATTTCAGAGCACTAGGGAGAAAAATCCTACAGTCCCCGGAGGACTGGGGAAAATGTTTCATACCAGAATCAAGAATCAGAATGGTACCAAATGCCTAAAATATAACAGTAGAAGCTGTAAGACAATGAAACAATGTCTTTAAACTTCTGAAGGAAAATGATTTCCAATTTCAATTTCATTTCCATCTAAAAGTGTGAGGGCAGAATGAAGATCTCTGAAAATCTGCCTCTCTTGCATCTTTTCTCAGGAAGGTACAGGAGGATGTTCTCCACCAGAACAAGGAAGTGAAGTAAGAAAGAGTAAGATCTTGATCCAAGAAACAAAGCAAAAAGGAGAGTCTCCAGAATGGGTTAAATGGAGACCTCCAGGTGACAGGCGTGCCTAGAAGGCAACATGTTCAGGATGGAACAGGTCACAAAGTTCCAGAAGAGATTTCTTCAGGATGATGAAATTGATAAAATAACTAATTTGAATATTTCAAGTGGAAACTTGCACACTTTGGGAAGGATTTGGATTGTATTAGCAACAAGTCCATAAAAGAATAAGTAAATTGACAAAAAGACCGCTGTTAATTTCAGAGAAAACTAAAAAGCTGTGCAGGGCTTATTAGAATTAAGAACTTGTGGGCTTCCCTGGTGGTGCAGTGGTTAAGAATCTGCCTGCCAATGCAGGAGACATGGGTTCGAGCCCTGCTCCAGGAAGATCCCACACGCTGCGGAGCAACTAAGCCCAGGCACCACAACTACTGAGCCTACACTGTAGGGCCTTCAAGCCACAGCTACTGAAGCCCACATGCCTAGAGCCTGTGCTCTGCAACAAGAGAAGCCACCGCAATGAGAAGCCCACACACCGCAACAAAGAGTAGCCCCCACTCGCCGCAACTAGAGAAAGCCTGTGTGCAGCAACAAAGACCCAACGCAGCCAAAAATAAACAAATATATACATTTATTTTAAAAAGAAAGAATTAAGAACTTGTACTCATCAAAAGCAAGTAAAAAAAAAATAAGACTCTTGAGGAGATATTCACAATATACATAAATGACCAATAATATCAAGAATATAAAATAAACTTGTAAAAATCAATAGTAAGACCACAAACAACCCAACACAAAATAGGCAGGGGACATAAAGTAGTATTTCACAGAAGAGGAGATTACATATGGCCAATAAATACAAAGAGATGTTCAACATTACTGGTGATCAGGAAAATACAAATCAAGATCACAATGATATAGCCATTTCACTGGCAAAAATTAAGACTCATTATACCAAATATTGAATAATATGTGGATTTACAAAATCTTCTGTGTGTTGCTGGTGAGATTAAAAAATAAAAATATTTTGACATTACCTTCCAGAGTTGAAGAAAAACATACTCTGTGACCCAGCAATACTCTTTTAGGGTGAAAGAGGAAGTTTTAAATACATATAATAGGAGAAAAAAATAAATAAAATATATATATATATAATAAGAGAAAAGTACAAGAAGTTTTACCACAGCGCTGTTCACCAAAAACCTGGAAATAACCCAAAAGATGCACATCAGTGGGAGAATGGATAAATAAACTGTGATCATTTAAGCAGTTAAAACAAGTAAATATATGGGTGAATCAGAGTGATTCTATAATAAGTGGAAAAAGTACATCTCAAATATTATAACCAGCCTCATGTATTTACATAAAATTTTTTTAAATGTTAATCTTCCCGCTTTCTATTCAGTTATTAGTCATATGCTTTTACTTGTTGTGAGATAATCCCAGAGATTATAACTTGTATTCTTGATGTATAAAACCTAATATAAATTAGTACTTTTATCTCTTCCTGGACAGTTCAAAGACTTTCAAAACATATTTAAATCCTATTTATCACTCTCCTTACTTATTTACTGTCATTTTCATGTATTTTAATTATCTCTATGTTTTTAGCTCCACAAAACATTATGACTGTTGTTTTCTGCAATCAGTATTGACCTGGTTTACCCACATATTTATCTGTTTTTTGCTCTTCATTCCTCTCTACATTTCTGAATTTCCCCTGAAATAATTTTCCTTCTGCTTGATGAACATCCTTTAATACTCTCATTTTTTCCTTTGAAAATCTATTTATTTTACATTCTTTTTAAAGCATTGCTTTTTATGGGAATAGAATTCTAGGCTGGGATTTATTTTCTTTTTGCACTTTAAAAATATTGTTTCATTGCCTTTCCGTGTCAGTTGCCCCTGTTTAACCAGATGTTCCTTTGAAAACCATCTATTGTTTTTCTCTTTCTCTTTGTCCTTAGTGTTGAGTAGTCATACTATGATATATCTAAGTGTGTGTGTGTGTGTGTGTGTGTGTGTGTGTTGTTTGTAATTTATAATATGACTGAATCTGTGGCTTGGCATATTTTATCATTTTTAGAAAAGTTAAAATTACCTCTTCAGATATTACTTCTGTCCAATTTTCCTTCTCCCCTTCTGTGTCCTCTATATTTCTTACAGAAAGAACAAGTTACAAGAAACAATAGAAAAAATATTCCTTTTTATTCTTTTTCTTCCTTACTTCATTTAGGATGTTTTTATCTGATCTATCTTCCAATTCACTAATTCTCTTTTCAACTTTGTTTATTAATCCGTTGTTAGATCTATTCATTGGGGTCTTAATAAAGTTATTGTTTTTACATTTCAGAATTTTTTTCTATTCTTTCTTATAGTTTCCAGTTCTTTACTAGAATTCTCCATCTTGTCTTTTATTTCTTTGAACATATTAAGTGTAATTAAAGTCTGTCTTTGATAACTTCATTATTTTGATCCTCTATTGTCTGTTGTCTTGTTTTTTCATTATGTTTTCATATGCTTGGTTATCCTTTATTAAACGCCAGGCATTGTACAGATACTTTGAGGTCTAAAATGAGGTTGTCTTACTCCAGCAAAGATTTGAGTCTGGTTCCAGAAGATTGCTAAGGGCATTGGCAATATTGGATCACCTTAATTCCTTAGAGGACTGAGAAAAATCTACTTCAATCTCTGAAGGCTAGTCTATTTCCAGTCACTCTTTACTCCTAGGATTTAGCTTTTATGATCTCAATCTGAAACCTGGAGGATATCCTTGACACCATCCTCCTTGGTGGGCACTGAACTCCAGTTTTGTCTGCTGGTCTCGTGTTTATCAGGAGCTTTGCTCAGCTATTTAGTTACCTCTTCCAAAATCAGCATACGACTAAGAGGAATATAGCCTCAAATTCCTCACCTCTCTGGGTTTCTTCTCCCTGATAATGATCTCACAATTCTTTACTGTTTTGTTATCTCTCTGATAACTTCAAGCAGATTTTTGAAAATATTTTCTCTAGCATTTCAACTTGTTCTTACTGAAAGGATTGGCCCCAATTACAAAGTTTGCCATTAAAGTGAAGCCTCAAAAGATACTTTTTATCTACTAGCCCTATGTATCCCTTTGTGTGGAAATACATATAGATGCAATAAGCTTTTACAAGAATGAAAGTAAGAAAATGACAAACACAAGATTCAAGACTATGGTTAACTTAGGGTAAAGGGAGGCAGAAAGATGGATTCGTTGTGGGTAGGGAGAAGATGGTTAGATGTAGGTTATTTTTTTTTTTTTACTGAAGTATAGTTGATTTACAATGTTGTCTTAGTTTCAGGGGTACAGCAAAGTGATTCAGTCCAATATGTAAGAATATATATATAAAAGTATATATATATATATTCTTTTTCAGATTCTTTTCCATTATAGGTTATTACAAGTTATTGAATATCGTTCCCTGTGCTATAGGTCCTTGTTGTTTATCTGTTTTATATACAGTAGTGTGTATATGTTAATCCCAAACTCCTAATTTATCGCTCCCCCCTTTCCCCTTTGGTAACTGTAAGTTTGCTTTCTATGTCAATGAGTCTATTTGTTTTGTAAATAAGTGCATTTGTATCATTTTTTAGATTCCACATATAATATTTGTCTTTGTCTGACTTACTTCACTTAGTATGATAATCTCTAGGTCTATCCATGTTGCTGCAAATAGCAATATTTCATTCTTTTTTATGGCTGAATAATAATACATTGTGTATATATGTACCACATCTTCTTTATCCATTCATCTGTTGACGGGCATTTAGGTTGCTTCCATGTCTTGGCTGTTGTAAATAGTGCTGCTATTGGGGTACATACATCTTTTTGAATTAGAGTTTTCATATTTTCCAGATTTATGCCCAGCAGTGGGATTGCTGGATCATATGGTAACTCTATTTTTGTTTTTTTAAGGAACCTCATACTGTTCTCCATAGTGGCCGCACCAGTTTACATTCCTACCAGCAGTGTAGGAGTGTTCCCTTTTCTCCATACCCTCTCCAGCGTTTATTATTTATAGACTTTTTTTTTTTTTTTTTTTTGCAGTACGTGGGCCTCTCACTGTTGTGGCCTCTCCCGTTGAGGAGCACAGGCTCCGGACATGCAGGCTCAGCGGCCATGGCTCACGGGCCTAGCCGCTCTGCGGCATGTGGGATCCTCCCAGACCGGGGCACGAACCGTGTCCCCTGCATCGGCAGGCGGACTCTCAACCACTGCGCCACCAGGGAAGCCCTATTTATAGACTTTTTGATGATGCCATTATGATATCTGATACCTCATTGTAGTTTTGATTTGCATTTCTGTAATAATTAGTGATGTTGAGCATCTTTTCATGTGCCTGTTGGCCATCTATATGTCTTCTTTGGAGAAATGACTATTTCGGTCTTCTGCCCATTCTTTGATTGGGTTGTTTGTTTTTTGGTTTGTTTTTTTGATATTGAGTTGTATGAGCTGTTTGTATGTTTTGGAGATTAATCCCTTGTTGGCATCACTTGCAAATATTCTCTGCCATTCTGTAGGTTGTCTTTTTGTTTTGTTTATGGTTTCCTTTACTGTGCAAAAGCTTTTACATTTAATTACATCCCATTTGTTTATTTTTGCTTTTGTTTCCATTACTCTAGCTGCCAGATCCAAAAAATATTGCTGCAATTTATGCCAAAGAGTGTTCTGCCTATGTTTTCCTCTAGGAGTTTTATAGTATCCAGTCTTACATTTAGGTCTTTAATCCATTTTGAGTTTATTTGTGCATAAGGTGTTACAGAAAGTTCTAATTTCATTCTTTCACATGTAGCTGTCCAGTTTTCCCAGCACCACTTATTGAAAAGACTGTCTTTTCTCCATTGTATATTCTTGCCTCTTTTGTCATAGATTAATTGACCATAGGTGCAAGGGTTAATTTCTGGGCTTTCTATCCTGTTCCATTGATCTGTGTCTGTTTTCTGGCCAGCACCCTACTGTTTTGATTACTGTAGCTTTGTTATATAGTCTGAAGTCAGGGACCATGATTACTCCAGCTCCATTCTTCTCTCTGAAAATTGTTTCGGCTGTTCAGTGTCTTTTGTGTTTTCATGCAAATTTTAAAATTCTTTGTTCTAATTCTGTGAAAAATGTCATTGGTAATTTAATAGGGATTGCACTGAATCTGTAGATTGCTTTAGGTAGTATGATCATTTTAACAATATTGATTCTTCCAATCCAGGAATATGATATATCTTTCCATCTGATTGTGTCGTCTTCAGTTTCTTTCATCAGCATCTTATAGTTTTCAGAATACAGGTCTTTTGCCTCTTTAGGTAGGTTTATTCCTAAGTATTTTTTTCTTGTTGATGCAGTGATAAATAGATGTAGATTATTTTCAAAGCTCTAACTTTCATTTTAGGTGTCAGTTCAAGAGATCTAGTTACATTATTAAAAATAGCTAATTAAATAACTAAATAAATGAGGGCTATGCATAGACCAATGATAAGTATGTGTCATGAGTTATAATTAATCCAAATCTGTGTACCTCAGGTTCAATTTTTAAAAAAGAAAAAAAATTATGTAGGAAAGGAAATATAACCATAGTATATTATGTGGCACAGATGAGGATAGCATTTAATAGTGTAAGTACTGAATAGTGATCTAACTGAAATCATGATAGGGTCAAATTTGGGGATTAAATATGTGTATTTGTGTGGAGGAGCAAGAAGTAAAAGATAACTAAATCCTCATCTTCTATATTGGGAAATCAACAGATAATACCTAAAGTGGAAAAGTCACAAAATAATCACTTTATTTAGAATTAAGAAAGTAAACAAGAGAATCTGCTACAGGAGTTCAAAATGGTTGCCTGGAGGTATGGTGGGGTTGGGAGTGAGAAATGAAGTTTATGATAAGGTTTCTAAAGTTGCTTCACTCTTTAAACTGTTTATAAAATCTATAACATTGGTAAAAATTAAAAATAAGGGGTTACAGGAGCTAACTAAAAATAAGAGAAACATATAGTAGAAAATAATGGAAATGTGTATCTGAAGATACTTTGCCTAAAATTTATTCTATCACTTGATCTATTATTTCAACCAATTGTTTTTCAACCAAGTTCTTTGCCATTTTCCACATGGCAAATTTTTAAAAAAGAAAGGAAGAAAGAAAAGAAAAAGCTTTTTAAAGTATGTGCTGTTTATCTGCAAGGATTTTTGTCAGATTGATGGCTATAGAGCACAGCCCTAAAATTCTGGAAAGAGATTACACTTTTATTTGGGAATCATGAGCTAAAAATAGAGATAAGATAATTGTTGAAAGGAAAGGAAAACCTCTGTAAAAATAATTGAAAGCTTATCATTTGTTAAACTAGAGAGTCGAAAAATTATTGTCCAAATGATGAGACATTGTTAAACACTATGAAAAATGAGGATTTCTGCAAATTTTCAAAAAAAATTCTGTTCCACATTTCTGATGGAAAATAAACTTTTGTTCAAGCATGTTTAGTAGTTACTAGGCTGAATTTTTGGCACTGTTAGCCATAGACAGTGTGTATTATCTTCTAGTTTCTGTATATCAAGCTTGGTACTCAAATACAACTCTGAGATCCTAGAATGTAAGGATGAGGTAACATTCACAAGCCGTCTTCTTTGGTCACTGATCTTACATCCAATCTGAAACAAAACTATTTATAACAACAGTAAAAGCTGAGTTTGTACAGAAATTTAACCCATCTATACTTTAGTTTTTCCAGCTCTAAAATGGGAATAGTCATTTTAGCTTACCTATTGGAGTTGCTCCAATAAGTAATTCAGATGATTGTCAAAGACAATCACATTAAAAAAAAAAAAAAAGACTTTGATTGTTAAAATAAGCACACAGGAGAAGTAAAGATGAGTTTAATATCAAGATAAGAATAGGATTGTTTCAGCTTTTCAGAGTGTCTACAGAGGCAGGTATCATTTAACTAAAAGGAATGAACCATGTGTATTATATAAATAAGCACATACCTATTTTAAAATCATGTTATATTTACTACATACTTGTTATCTACTGGCTCTGTGTAAAATACAAAATATGTGTATGTTTTTGTGTTGACATATCCACAAAGTCCTAATTCAGGATTTTAGGTATAGCCAGTGAACTAGCTACATTTAGCTTCCACACACGTACATGAATATAGAATATATTTTACCAATGCCATAAGCAGTGAGTTGACAGGTCCCATGACATTTTTTGGTTACATGTTTTCAGTGACCACATTTTGAGTTACAAGGCTTACCAACCTCATGGCCATAAAATGTTCTAACACTCCCACCCTATTAGATACTGCATTTATATCTAGCTTATTCATTTCTGCCTCCACATTGGGTAACTAGGGAAACAGTGATGTCACTGCTCAGCATGGTACTTATTAACTTCCCTATTTAGACTCATGGTTTGGAAAGCCTATAGTTATTTCATAAGTCTCACCTCCACCTCTGTAATAAATTCATACAACTCTAATTTTTCTAAGGGAGAAAAGGGAAAAACAGTATCGTTCTGTTTAATGAATTGTTGGAAGGAAAACATATATTCCTAAATGTTCACACTTCTGATGGAAAATAAACTTTTTTTTGATGGACCTTGACAACATTGAGCCAATTGTATGACCCGAATTAAATATCCCCCCTCGTACCATGCTCCTTTGAGCAGTCATTCTTCAGCTGGCCTCCACAACCACCTTGCGTTTGATTTGAGAGGCTAGATCTCTATCTTGCTCTTCTTCCTTGTAATCTTCATTCCAACTCCATCATATTGGTAACAAGATTTTTTTTTTAGAAATTAACAATACCCAGGTGTAACCCTGGGCCTTAGAAAACCCACTGCCCCCAAAATGGGATAGAAGTGAGTTAGCAATCTCTCCAGTGAAATAAATAAATGGACACTCAGTTCAGCTCGGCAGTCACTTTCCTAATATGTTTGTGTTCTTTGTTTCCAAAATTATTTCCCTCCTGTTCCTTTCTCAAACTTGCTACACCCTCTGCTGCTCTCCCTCAGCTTTTGACCTGACAGTATAGTTCATTGGAAAATAGAAGCAATCAGACATGAATTCCTTTATGTCCCCAACATCTAAACCATCAAACCAACCCATCTCCATACCTGTCTGTACTCTGCCTTCTCTTCACTTCTTTGAATGAAAGGCCAACGCCAACACCTGGGCTTAAGATCCTACCTGCTCTCATTCTCAATATTCCCTTCTCTCTCTTTTGCCTGAGTATTTCCCTCTCTGATTGACAGTCTCATCATCCCCATGGTCTGCTGGCTCCTGGCTTTAAAAAGCCTTTCCTCAACCCTACATACATCTCTAGCTACTGGTCCATTTCTCTTCTTCCCAGTCACTGGCAAATGTGATATATTTCAAAAAGGAGAGAATAGTCAATTGTATTGAATGCCGCTGAGGACCTATGAAAGGACCCATGAATAGGACCCATGAAAGAGCACCTGTAATTTACTGTGTCTGTTTCCACATCTGTTCTCTCTGGCCCCCCCGATCAAGCTTCTGCCCCATCACTCCACTGAAACTGCTCTTGTCAGGATACCTAGGAATTCCATCTAGCCGCATTCTGTGGATCCTTAACCTCTCGGCAGCATTCAACACAATTGAGTCCTCTCTCCTTGAAATACTGATTCTCCCAAGAGCAGAACCTGAGACAAAGACTGGTACGTAGATGGTTTATTTGGGGAAAGATTCCAGAGAGCTAAAGTGAGAGATCATAGAAAAGGAGAGAAAACCAACACAAGATTGTGTTATAGAGTGGGCCATGCCTATAGGCGACTGCTGCAACCATGTGTGCTTGATTCATAAGACCCTCATTTATAAGACCCTGAAGAGCCTTATAAAATGTACCTCAGAAGTATCCGCCTGGGGGATAAAAGGCGAAGCATGTATCCATCGGATCTCATCCACCACAATTCAGGAGTGTGACCCCACAAGTGTTACTGTCCCAGTCCCAGCTCACGCAGAAGTGCCAAGTAGGTTCCTGAGCATCCCACTACGTGGGTCAGAGAAGCTCCCCAGGACAGGAAGGGGGAGGTACCTGATTTCCACCTGAGGCAGGCATTGTCTGATTGCACCTGTGTGAAGCTATTGAAGCCTTTGTGGGACTTGTCATTACAGCAGTGACTGGAGTAAACTTTGGGATTGAGAAGATTTAAAGGAGTCACAAGCTTCCCGACACCACACTTACCAAGTAACTTATCCACCTTTTTTTCTGATTTCTCTGCTTCACATCCAAATGTTGACATTCCCATGGCTCTGTCTTGGAGCTGCTGGTCTTTTAAAAATCCAACCACTTTCATAGATGACCTTATTCAACCCCATAGATATAAGTACCATCTATTTGATTCCCAAATACAGCCTTGACTTCTCCCTAGAACTCCAGACTTGTGTGTCTAACTGTCTGCTTGTCTCCTCTCATCTCATCATTTAGGAAATTATTATAAGGCTAATACCCTGTAATCATTACCCAGGTCAAGAAATAGACCAAAAGCCCTACCATGTGCTTCTCTAACCCTGTCATGCCCTTATATGTCCCTCTGAAAGTAACCACTCTCCTGACTGTAGCTCCCTCTTCCTTATGTTTCTTTAGGACATTATCACCCAAGTGTGCATCCTTAGACTCTATAGTTTAGTCTTGCCTGATTTTTTGATACATCTTTTTATTTCCTCACAGTTTATCTGTTGAGTGACCTGGGCAATTTTGACCTTCAGTGTTTCCAGCAGTCTAGATTTTGTTCACGGTGCTGTTCATCATGTTCCTCTTTCTTCTGTATTTCCTGCAAATTGAGTCCAGACACTAGATCGAACTCAGGCTAGATGCCTGTAGTGAGATTTCAGGTGGTTGTCTTGTCTCTCTTTTGTAATGTCACCATTGTCTAGATGTATTAATTCCTGGAGCTGCAAAATGGTGATATTCTTCTTCAGTTGTTTTCATTTTCACTTACTAGCTAGAATAATTTTTTTAAAAGATGCTTTTCATCTACTATTTGGTTATTCAGTGGTACAGTTTGTGTAGGAAAGGCAAAGTAAATGCTTGATTTTCCTTGATTTACCAGACTTCAAGGTAATGAACTGCTTCCCTGCTATCCTCTGGACGAGATAAGTTTTTAAGATATCATTATAAGCAGATGAATTGAATAGATTTGATAGGTTTAAATCCACTGCAATTCTTATCTTTGTCGAATCTTAAAATGTTCCATTTTTGGCAGTGGGAGTCTCCTTAAGTCACTTCCTGAGTCCTTTTGACATGACCCTAGTGATCTTTGTTTGCTTCCTTACTCTCTGGTATGACAAGATGTTTCAGGTTCATCTTAAACATTACTCGCCCCAGACTTGGTAAAGGGTTCTGATTACCCACCCACCTCTTCCATATCTGTATCTCTCTTTTTCCACACCAGGAATCTTGGTTCTCAAGGATTCAAGAGATGATAGAATTAGAATATCCCATAATAATTCATTTGTTTTAACCCAACTGTACACACAAGAGTCTCAGAATAATAGTGCTAATAATACTAATATTAGTTATACTCATTACTAATATTAATATAATAATACTAATATTACTAATAATACCACCAACAATTATGATTGTTGAAAGCGGTTAAATTTTTTTTTTTTTTCGGTACGCGGGCCTCTCACTGTTGTGGCCTCTCCCGTTGCGGAGCACAGGCTCCAGACTGCAGGCTCAGCAGCCATGGCTCACGGACCCAGCCGCTCCGCAGCATGTGGGATCTTCCTGGACCGGGGCACGAACCCATGTCCCCTGCAACGGCAGGTGGACTCTCAACCACTGCACCACCAGGGAAGCCCGCAGTTAAATTATTTTTTGGCATAGAGTATTCCCATTCTTACCACCCACCCAACCCCATTTTGTGCTTGTACTATATCCGCATTGTCAGAGCATATAACTATTATATAATTCTTAATCTTTATGTAGTTCTACAAGTAATTATATATTTAGTGCTCACCATCAGTCCTTATGTAGCTGAGTCATTTTTGTTGTCTGAAGCTTATTCTTTTGTGTTTCCTGAAGAAGCACTTATGGGAACAACATCCCTTGAGTTCTCACATATTGATAACAGTTTGTGCCCTTTGTATCTGAAGATGTATATTGCTCAATTTATATCTTTGGCTCATATTTTCTTTTCTTGAGTGTCTTAAATATGTTACTCAATTTTCTCTTGACATATAGCATGGCTATCAGAGTGTCTGATTGAATGTAATTTTTTTTCCTTTTGAGCTAGATGCCCACCCCCCACCAATTTTTTCTTTTTAGTCCATTGAGTTTAAAATTGTAGTTTCAAATATTTGTTTGTTTTAGGAAATTTTTTCTTAAGTTCCAATTTTTCGTATTTGTTCTGTTATTTTGTTCTGCTTTTCATCAAGAACTTCTATTATCCGCATAGTGCATCTTTGTTTTCAGTATTTGTCACTTTTTCTCATATACTTTTTCTCTTTATTTTTACTTTAAAAAAATCTGCTTTCACTTTCTATTTCTCTTAAGGCATTTTATTTTCTATTTACTCATTCTCATGCTCCTTCTAGTTTAGCCTTCATTCCTAAAATAAATTTTTTCTTCATTTTAAATTCTGTCACCTCATTTTCCTAATTTTGATTTATGTTATTCTTTTATGTCTTAACTTCTTAATGCTTCTTAGATCATTTTGAAATAGTTAAGGTTTATCTGTTTTATGGGCATGTCTTTCTGGTGTGCTCTCATTGACTATAAGTGTATTATTCTGCTCCTTATTTTGCTTTTAAAAATAATAACTTAGTATGCTATTTGACCTTGGTACATTTATGTTGCTTATTTTTATGTGAGTTTTCCTTAACTTTTAGAAGGAAGCTTCAGGTAGATTTCCTAATTTCAAAGAACTCCTTCTTGTTTTCATAAAGTATTATAATATGACAGCTTGTATTCTTAAATTTCCTGGTTTTGTTTCTCTCTCCTGCTTTTATCTGGACCATCTCTTTGCATGGTCTCTACTGTCCACATTCTTCTCAAGTTAGATTCTTCTATCAAGCATTTTGCTACAGTGTGGGGTCCTGACCTGGAAGGCAACCCTGGCTGATCATTTTCAAAAGTTCATAGACTCTAACAACCCCTTCACGTGCTGTTGTGCACCTTGCATTCACACACTATGGGAGTGGGTAAAGTCCTGCCAGTTTCAGCTGCTTTCTTCTAATTGGCCTCCTATGCTTTTAGTGAATTCCAATAGGCAATTTTGAGATCTTCTGTTCTCATATCTGGCAGATACCCTGTAGATTTTCTGTGCTTCTCCTTATATGTATAGATCCTGATACTAGGCAGATCTTGTGGTTGTTGGTGATTTGAATCCCACTTATATCTTCAGGTTCATAGAGATACCTTGCCAACAAGTTTGGTTGTAAATACAGTCCGTGGATTTTGAGTTTTGCTGTCTACTTGCTCTGTTTTTATGTAGGGATTTGGTTCTCACCACCACTTTATCTTCTTATGGAATTCTCAAGGAACTAGTAATTTTAGCCAATAAATAAATAAACCAATTCTCTCTTTGAATCAACTGTCTGGTTATTCTATTTAAAATGATAAATCTATTTTGGGGAATTCCCTGGTGGTCCAGTGGTTGGGAATCTGTGCTTCCTCTGCAGGAGGCATGGGTTCAACCCCTGGTCAGGGAACTAAGATCCCACATGTCATGAGGCGTGGCCAAAAAAATTTTATTAATTAAAATAAAATGATAAAATTATTTTGGGTGTACCAACATGATTAAATTTTACTTTTGCAAGAGTGAAACAAAATGCATGTCTGCTTTGTGCTAAACCAAACTTCTGTATCTCTTTTCTTGGAGCCCTGTCAAAAATGACATCACAGAATGGAATATATTGCTCCTAAGTTAACACTTTTCGGTGATTAGATCACATAAATGTAAATGTTAGAGAAGTGATTGAATCTTTGTAAATCACTGTGTTAAAATATATGGTTCCATTTAGTGCACTAATATTGTAAATGAAATTCAGTTTTTTTTTATTTTAAACTTTATTTTATTTATTTTTTTATACAGTAGGTCCTTATTACTCGTCAGTTTTATACACATCAGTGTATACATGTCAATCCCAATCGCCCAATTTATCACACCCTCACCCCCAACCCCCACTACTTTCCCCCCTTGGTGTCCATACATTTGTTCTCTACATCTGTGTCTCAACTTCTGCCCTGCAAACCAGTTCATCTGTACCATTTTTCTAAGTTCCACATATATGCATTAATATACGATATTTGTTTTTCTCTTTGTGACTTACTTCACTCTGTGTGACAGTCTCTAGATCCACCTACATCTCTACAAATGAGCCAATTTCGTTCCTTTTTATGGCTGAGTAATATTCCATTGTATATATGTACCACATCTTCTTTATCCATTCCTCTGTCGATGGGCATTTAGGTTGCTTCCATGACCTGGCTATTGTAAATAGTGCTGCAGTGAACATTGGGGTGCATGTGTCTTTTTGAATTATGGTTTTCTCTGGGTATATGCCCAGTAGTGGGATTGCTGGATCATATGGTAATTCTATTTTTAGTTTTTTAAGGAACCTCTATCCTGCTCTCCATAGTGGCTGTATCAATTTACATTCCCACCAGCAGTGCAAGAGGGTTCCCTTTTCTCCACACCGTCTCCAACATTTGCTGTTTGTAGATTTTCTGATGATGCCCATTCTAACTGGTGTGAGGTAATATCTCATTGTAGTTTTGATTTGCATTTCTCTAATAATTAATTCTCTAAATGCAAATTTTGATTTGCATTTCTTGATGTTGAAGAGCTTTTCATGTACTTCTTGGCCATCTGTATGTCTTCTTTGGAGAAATGTCTCTTTAGGTCTTCTGCCCATTTTTGGATTGGGGTTTTTTTTTTTAATATTGAGCTGCATGAGCTGTTTATATATTCTGGAGATTAATCCTTTGTCCATTGATTCATTTGCAAATATTTTCTTCCATTCTGAGGGTTGTCTTTTCGTCTTGTTTATGGTTTCCTTTGCTGTGCAAAAGCTTTTAAGTTTCATTAGGTCCAATTTGTTTAATTTTGTTTTTATTTCCATTGCTCTAGGAGGTGGATCAAAAAAGATCTTGCTGTGGTTTTTATCAAAGAGTGTTCTTCCTATGTTTTCCTCTAAGAGTTTTATAGTGTCCGGTCTTACATTTAGGTCTCTAATCCATTTTGAGTTTATTTTTGTGTGTGGTGTTAGGGAGTGTTCTAATTTCATTCTTTTACAATGTAGCTGTCCAGTTTTCCCAGCACCACTTATTGAAGAGACTGTCTTTTCTCCATTGTATATCCTTGCCTCCTTTGTCATAGATTAGTTGACCATAGGGGCATAGGTTTATCTCTCAGCTTTCTATCTTGTTCCATTGATCTATGTTTCTGTTTTTGTCCCAGTACCATATTGTCTTCGTTACTGTAGCTTTGTAGTATAGTCTGAAGTCAGGGAGTCTGATTCCTCAGGCTCGGTTTTTTTTTTTTTTGCGGTATGCGGGCCTCTCACTGTTGTGGCCTCTCCCGTTGCGGACCACAGGCTCTGGACACGCAGGCTCAGCGGCCATGGCTCACGGGCTCAGCCGCTCCGCGGCATGTGGGATCTCCCTGGACCAGGGCACGAACCTGTGTCCCCTGCATCAGCAGGCGGACTCTCAACCACTGCACCACGAGGGAAGCCCTCCAGCTCCGTTTTTTTCCTTCAAGACTGCTTTGGCTGTTCAGGGTGTTTTGTGTCTCCATACAAATTTTAAGATTTTTTGTTCTAGTTCTGTAAAAAATGCCATTGGTAATTTGATAGGGATTGTATTGAATCTGTAGATAGCTTTGAGTAGTATAGTCATTTTCACAATATTGATTCTTCCAATCCAAGAACGTGGTATATCTCTCCATCTGTTGGTATCATCTTTAATTTCTTTCATCAGTGTCTTATAGTTTTCTGCATACAGGTCTTTTGTCTCCCTAGGTAGCTTTATTCCTAGGTATTTTATTATTTTTGTTGCAATGGTAAATGGGAGTGTTTCCTTAATTTCTCTTTCATATTTTTCATCATTAGTGTATAGGAATGCAAGAGATTTCTGTGCATTAATTTTGTATCCTGCAACTTTACCAAATTCATTGATGAGCTCTAGTAGTTTTCTGGTGGCACCTTTAGAATTCTCTATGTATAGTATCATGTCATCTGCAAACAGTGACAGCTTTACTTCTTCATTTCCAATTTGTATTCCTTTTATTTCTTTTTCTTCTCTGATTGCCATGGCTAGGACTTCGAAAACTATGTTGAATAATAGTGGTGAGCGTGGACATCCTTGTCTTGTTCCTGATCCTAGAGGAAATGCTTTCAGTTTTTCACCATTGAGAATGATGTTTGCTGTGAGTTTGTCGTATGTGGCCTTTATTATGTTGAGGTAGGTTCCTTCTATGCCCACTTTCTGGAGAGTTTGTATCATAAATGGGTGTTGAATTTTGTCAAAAGCTTTTTCTGCATCTATTGAGATGATCATATGATTTTTATTCTTCAATTTGTTAATATGGTTTATCACATTGATTGATTTACGTATATTGAAGAATCCTTGCATCCCTGGGATAAATCCCACTTGATCATGGTGTATGATCCTTTTAATGTGTTGTTGGATTCTGTTTGCTAGTATTTTGTTGAAGATTTTTGCATCTATATTCATCAGTGATATTGGTCTGTAATTTTCTTTTTTTGTACTATCTTTGTCTGGTTTTGGTATCAGGGTGATGGTGGCCTCATAGAATGAGTTTGGGAGTGTTCCTTCCTCTGCAGTTTTTTGGAAGAGTTTGAGAAGGATGGGTGTTCGCTCTTCTCTAAATGTTTGATAGAATTCCGCTGTGAAGCCATCTGGTCCTGGACTTTTGTTTGTTGGAAGATTTTTAATCACACTTTCAATTTCATTACTTGTGATTGGTCTGTTCATATTTTCTCTTTCTTCCTGGTTCAGTCTTGGAAGGTTATACCTTTCTAAGAATTTGTCCATTTCTTCCAGGTTGTCCATTTTTTTGGCATATAGTTGCTTGTAGTAGTCTCTTAGGATGCTTTGTATTTCTGCGGTGTCTGTTGTAACTTCTCCTTTTTCATTTCTAATTTTATTGATTTGAGTTCTCTCCCTCTTTTTCTTGATGAGTCTGGCTAATGGTTTATCAATTTTGTTTATCTTCTACAAGAACCAGCTTTTAGTTTTGTTGATCTTTGCTGTTGTTTTGTTTCTATTTATTTCTGCTCTGCTCTTTATGATTTCTTTCCTTCTGCTAACTTTGGGTTTTGTTTGTTTTTCTTTCTCTAGTTCCTTTAGGTGTAAGGTTAGATTGTTTATTTGAGATTTTTCTTGTTTCTTGAGGTAGGCTTGTATAGCTATAAACTTCCCTCTTAGAACTACTTTTGATGCATCCCATAGGTTTTGGATCGGCGTGTTTTCATTGTCATTTGTCTCTAGGTATTTTTTGATTTCCTCTTTGATTTCTTCAGTGATCTCTTGGTTATTTAGTAACATATTGTTTAGCCTCCATGTGTTTGTGTTTTTTACGATTTTTTCCCTGTAATTCATTCCTAATCTCATAGCATTGTGGTCAGAAAAGATGCTTGATATGATTTCAATTTTCTTAAATTTACTGAGAGTTGATTTGTGACCCAAGATGTGATCTGTCCTGGAGAATGTTCTGTGTGCACTTGAGAAGAAAGTGTAATCTGCTGATTTTGGATGGAATGTCCTATAAATATCAATTAAATCTATCTGGTCTGTTGTGTCATTTAAAGCTTCTGTTTCCTTATTTATTTTCATTTTGGATGATCTGTCCATTGGTGTAAGTGAGGTGTTAAAGTACCCCACTATTATTGTGTTACTGTCGATTTCCTCTTTTATAGCTGTTAGCAGTTGCCTTATGTATTGAGGTCTCCTATGTTGGGTGCATATATATTTATAATTGTTATATCTTATTCTTGGATTGATCCCTTGATCATTATATAGTGTCCTTCCTTGTCTCTTGTAACATTCTTTATTTTAAAGTCTGTTTTATCTGATATGAGTATTGCTACTTCAGCTTTCTTTTGATTTCCATTTGCATGGAATATCTTTTTCCATCCCCTCACTTTCAGTCTGTATGTGTCCCTAGGTCTGAAGTGGGTATCTTGTAGACAGCATATAGAAGGGTCTTATTTTTGTATCCATTCAGCAAGCCTGTGTCTTTTGGTTGGAGCATTTAATCCATTCACGTTTAAGGTAATTGTTGATATGTATGTTCCTATGACCATTTTCTTAATTGTTTTGGGTTTGTTTTTGTAGGTTCTTTTCTTCTCTTGTGTTTCCCACTTAGAGAAGTTCCTTTAGCATTTGTTGTAGAGCTGGTTTGGTGGTGCTGAATTCTCTTAGCTTTTGCTTGTCTGCAAAGCTTTTGATTTCTCCATGGAATCTGAGTGAGATCCTTGCTGGGTAGAGTAATCTTGGTTGTAGGTTCTTCTCTTTCATCACTTTAGTTATATCATGCCACTGCCTTCTGGCTTGTAGAGTTTCTGCTGAGAAATCAGCTGTTAACCTTATGGCAGTTCCCTCGTATGTTATTTGTCGTTTTTCCCTTGCTGCTTTCAATAATTTTTCTTTGTCTTTAATCTTTACCAATTTGTTTACTGTGTGTCTCAGCGTGTTTCTCCTTGGGTTTTCCTGTATGGGACTCTCTGTGCTTCCTGGACTTGGGTGGCTATTTCCTTTCCCATGTTAGGGAAGTTTTCAACTATAATCTCTTCAAATATTTTCTCTGGCCCTTTCTCTCTGTCTTCTCCTTCTGGGACCCCTATAATGCGAATGTTGTTGCATTTAATGTTGTCCCAGAGGTCTCTTAGGCTGTCTTCATTTCTTTTCATTCTTTTTTCTTTATTCTGTTCCGCAGCAGTGAACAGTGAATTCTGTTTCCCACCATTCTGTCTTCCAGGTCACTTATCCGTTCTTCTGCCTCAGTTATTCTGCTATTGATTCCTTCTAGTGTAGTTTTCATTTCAGTTATTGTATTGTTCATCTCTGTTTGTTTGTTCTTTAATTCTTCTCAGTCTTTGTGAAACATTTCTTGCATCTTCTCGATCTTTGCCTCCATTCTTTTTCCGAGGTCCTGGATCATCTTCACTATCATTATTCTGAATTCTTTTTCTGGCAGGCTGCCTATCTCCACTTCATTAAGTTGTTTTCCTGGGGCTTTATCTGGTTGCTTTATCTGGTACATAGCCCTCTGCATTTTCATCTTGTCTATATTTCTGTGAATGTGGTTTTCGTTCCACAGGCTGCAGGATTGTAGTTATTCTTGCTTCTGCTGTCTTTTCTCTGATGGATGAGGCTATCTAAGAGTCTTGTGCAAGTTTCCTGATGGGAGGGACTGATGGTGGGTAGAGCTGACTGTTGCTCTGGTGGGGAAAGCTCAGTAAAACTTTAATCTGCTTGACTGCTGCTGGGTGGGGCTGAGTTCCCTCCCTGTTGGTTGTTTGGCCTGAGGCAACCCAACTCTGGAGCCTACCTGGGCTCTTTGGTGGGGATAATGGTGGACTCTGAGAGGGCTCACGCCAAGGAGTACTTCCCAGAACTTCTGCTCCCAGTTTCCTTGTCCCCACGGTGAGCCACAGCCACCCCCCGCCTCTGCAGGCGACCCTCCAACACTAGCAGGTAGGTCTGGTTCAGTCTCCTGTGGGGTCACTGCTCCTTCCCCTGGGTCCCGATGCACACACTACTTTGTGTGTGCCCTCTAAGAGTTGAGTCTCTGTTTCCCCCTGTCCTGTCAAAGTTCTGCAATCAAATCCCACTAGCCTTCAAAGTCTGATTCTCTAGGAATTCCTCGTCCTGTTGCCAGACCCCCAGGTTGGGAAGCCTGACGTGGGCCCCAGAACCTTCACTCCAGTGGGTAGACTTCTGTAGTATAAGTGTTCTCCAGTCTGTGAGTCACCCACCCAGCAGTTACGGGATTTGATTTTACTGTGGTTGCGCCCCTCCTACCGTCTCATTGTGGCTTCTCCTTTGTCTTTGGATGTGGGATATCTTTTTTGGTGAGTTCCAGTGTCTTCCTGTCGATTATTGTCTAGCAGTTAGTTGTGATTCTGGTGTTCTTGCAAGAGGGAGTGATAGCATGTCCTTCTACTCTGCCATCTTGGTTCCTATTCCCCTGAAATTCAGTTTCTGACTTCAAACACAAGTGTTAATGAATTGGCACATTTACTACTGATTAAATAAAAATAGTTTCCCACACTGACAATTGAACAGACCAGGGTTTTAGAGAATTGTTACTTAAAACTTTACCTGGCATTCTTCTCAAATTTCCATGAGATTTATTTTATAACTGATTTAACCATGGCTTTAAAACAATATTCATCCAGAACTAGTATTTGTTAAGATAATTTAGGATTCCTTTGCCAGACCACTCTGTCAAGTACATCTTCTTATAATATTTTTATTGTTGAAGAGATGATATCCGGTAGAATTTATTTTCACTTAGACTTTCTTGCTTAAATCCAAGTATAAAATATCTTTTAAAAAATAATTTTAAAAATAATAACAATTATAATGCCACCATAGATTGATGGATGAGTGAATAGAGGAATGGATAGATGTACTGATACATGATGAAGCAAGTACAGAAAAACGTTACTGGTGGAATCTAGATGATGCATAGAGAGATGTTTATGGTAAAGTTCAACTTTGCTGTATGCTTGAAAATGTTTGTAATAAAATATTAGGAAATACCATCATAAATGTTAAATCTCTATGAAAGAGAAATGGAAAACACTTTGAATTTCATTCTAGAATTTCCTTATTTAAAACCAAACTTTGTAAAAACTAGAAGAATTATACTCTGAATGTTTCTTCTGTGTGTATTTAAGCACATTTTAATAACTTTTATGAAAGAAGAATTTCTTAGAAACAGGTTGTATCTGTTCTACTTTACGGAAGTTCTCTATCCAAAATAGTTTCAGGAAGGAGGTTTCCTTGATACACAGGCTTAAAATAAAAACCAAATTTAAGAAAATTTTTGAACTGGATGCCAGATGCTGCTAGTGTAGACAACACTCTCTCCCCACACGTTCATGCACATCATAGGGCTTTGTTTTTTTAGCTGGAACAGAAGGGATGTGTTTGCTTGGGGTCATATGCTGCAAGAGGATTTTAAAGGGATGGTATCAGCTTTTCCCCCTACCCCTAGAAATGGGTTTGATTCCTCAGGATTAGAGAAATAAAGGTCAGAAACTAGACCTCCTGAAACTGTGGGCACAAGCAGAGCTGTTGAGGGGCCACATCCAGGAAGTATCCAGTATCCAGAAAGTAAAGGTGGAAGCCGTACTAGCATGGAAGTCACGTCAGCTGTGGCATCCTGAGGACTGGCAGTTTAAGGGATATCCAAAAGCAGCATCCTTGTTATGGACATTGTTGTTCTCAGAATGCGAGCCTTGAGCAGAGACCACAGTGGGGTTCATCCAAGCAGATTCCTGGGCAGTGGTGAGGACATTTGAATGGGAGAGGGAAAGGTGGTGGATGCCCCATGAGGCTGCCATGACATAATGGCTAGTAGACACAGATGAGGCTCCTTTGATGGCTCATGGAAACAAATGAGGGACACTTTGAGTAAAGTTTATTGTTTGGGAATAAGTTCCCTGAAAGCAGAGCCTGAGGTGGGAATTCTTATTCAAGTGATTGATTTGAGGACTGTTCTCAGGAGAAGGGCATGAAGGAAGCATGATAGGGTGGGCATGCCAGCAACCCAAGAATAAGGTCTCCGCTGGAGGTTCGCTTCAATCAGACCTCACACAAAAGCTCTGGAGGGTAGAGCTTTGCATCCCACAACTGATCTTTTGCTGAGTATGTATAAGGCAGTCATTGGCTGAAGTTTGGCCCAAATGTAGAGGGTTGGAACGACCTTCCAAAGGAAGAGGCTTCTGAGGACAATTCTTTGGAGAAAAGGGAAGCTGTGCCTTGTTAAAATCATAGTAGTGGGTGCATTCCAGTGAAAGGTAGCTGGTTGGAGCACTAGGGCCATCAACACTGCTGCTATATTTCTCTTTGGCAGGCGGGTGGTCTCGGATTTACTGTAAACGAGGTATAAATGTAAATGTGACACTCATTTTATAGTCACAGGCATATGAGACCAGCCATATTAACCAAATATTGATCTTCGATTAGCTTCAAGCATGCAGACCAAAAATAGGCAATGTGTTTTTCCTCTAGGGACTATACCTGATTTATCTATAACATTTGTTAGCTCCATACTCATGATTAGATTTTTTTTTTTTTTTTTTTTTTGCGGTATGCGGGCCTCTCACCATTGTGGCCTCTCCCGCTGCACAGCACAGGCTCCGGACGCGCAGGCTCAGCGGCCATGGCTCACGGGCCCAGCCGCTCCGCGGCACGTGGGATCCTCCCGGACCGGGGCACGAACTCGTGTCCCCTACATCGGCAGGCGGACTCCCAACCACTGTGCCACCAGGGAAGCCCTAGATAATTTTTTTTTAACAATATCAGAGAAGTAGCAAAAGTGAAAAAAGAGAACTTGATTTAGAGTTAGCTGACAGGGAATTCAGTCCTACTTCTACTACTTCTGTGGCTTCAGCCAAGTCTTTACCCTTTTTTGGGCCTTTGTTAGATAAGGGACAATTGATGTTTGCTACAACCTTATTAATATTTTGCTTGTTATATCTATGAGTTCATAGGGACCCATTGGAAGTCCTTAAACAGAGGCCAACAGGTTTAAAGTATCTTTGAGGAAGGGAAACCTAGTAACTGAGTGTACTGCCTGGAGGAATGAGAAGCAGGGAGACTCAGTAGAAGGCTGGAACAGAACTCGGGCTGGAGACAGTGAGGTAGTAAGGTCTTTCCTGCCTCCTCCGCCACCCAGATTAGGTTGGAGTCCCTGCAGGACTCTCTCAAAGCACCTTGCAACTGTATGTGCAGTGTTCATTTTATCCACTAAACTTTATTTGCATAAGGGTAGGAACCATGCCTATCTTATGCAGTATTGCATAACCGGAGCTGGACACAGTGTCTGCCATGTATTTGCTGAATAATTCAATGAAATAGAGGAATGTAGTTTAATTCATTTTAAATGTTTAATGTTTAGTTTAAATGTTTAGTTTAAATGTTTAAATGTTTAGTTTAAATGAATTAAACTAATTCATTCATTAGTTTAATTCATTAGACACATTAGAATAATTCAATAAAATAGAGGAATGTAGTTTAATTTATTAGACACTGGTTAAGAATAAATGACAAGTCTTTGTATTTGATGAAGGAAAAGAGTCACAGGTAACTTTAGAGCCTGAAAGGACAATAATAAAGTTGGGAAGGTAAGATATTAGTTTTCTATTGCTATAAAACAAATGACCACAACCTAGTGGATTAAAACAATACACAATTCTGGGTGTCAGGAGTCTGGGCAGAGCTTAACTGGGTCCTCTGCTCAGGGTCCTACAGACTGCAGTCAAGGTATCAGCCAGGGCTGATGTTTTCATCTGGAGCTTGGGCCTCTTCCAAGCTCATGCAGACTCTCGGTAGAACTCGGTTCCTTGCAATTATAGGACTGAGCCCCTCAGCTCCAAGAGGCTATCCTCTCACTAAGCAATTCAAGGTCTTAAGGGGAGTGTCTCTCTTGCTTCGAGTTTCTTCTTTCAAGGAAAGTCTGCACCCTCTTTTAGGTCAGGCCCACGTAGGACAATTTCCCTTTTGATGAATTCAAAGTCAACTGATTAGGGATCAGAATTGCATCTGCTCAGTCTTTTCACCTTTGCCATATTCCGTTGGCTAGAAGCAAGTAACAGACTCTACCCACGCTGAAGAGGAGAGTTACACAAAGATGTGGATACCAAGTGGGGGGAATCACAGGGAGCCACTTGGAAATTCTGAAGCTCGGTCTTTTTAGCTTTGAGTGTTGGTGGGAGACAAAAAACAAGTGATGGATGAAAAGTCAAAGTGGGCCTTGTGGATTTGACACCGTTGATACTATGAGAGAAGGTTTATTACCCAGAGAGAAAAAGCAAAGGGACAAAGACACTCTTGGTTTTGGGAAAATATTTACTATTTAGGAAAGGAAAGGGACCTAGCAAAGCAGAGAAAGATGAGTAAGATGTAGGAGAGGAGCTTGTAGTGAACGGTCACATAAGCAGGAAGGAATTTCAAGAGCCTGTTGATTAGTAGAGGTGAATGGGGCAGCACTCAAGGAGAAGACTGATAAAGCCACTCCTTTGACTATGCAGTGACCTTAGAGAAAACTGTTGTGGTGCAGGTGTAGCTAACGTCAGAGTCGAGGTGGTAGGAGGTTAATGGGGCAGGAGATGTTTAAGTGATAGAAGAGGGTGCTCGGTGCAGGCCTCTGAGAACTCCCACATCAGTCGGAGGCAGGGCTGGGCCAGGAGTCGCTGCTTCCAGAAGAGGAGGAGCTTCCCCAGGTCTATTTCAGTCTAGCTCTGCCTACAAGGCCCTCAATTGTCTTTCATTCTGGGATGTGTGAGGTAGCACTACAGGCTGCATTTAGGCTGTTTTTGGCCTCTTCTGGGCAAGAAAAAAATGAGACTTTTAGTAGAAAACATGAGTAATCTACCAACTTGGGGAAATCTGAGGTAGGGAACCTTTCTGCTCTCTGAATAATTAAAAATTGACTCTTTCATCTAGTTCTGTGAGTTGAATTTTTAATGATGAGTAAAAATCCTTACGTGGTTTCTTTTTGGCCAGCCCTTATTTCTTTTAAGCCAGAAGCCCAGTTACCCTAGCTGTTTTGCAGAAATCAAGTACAATTCCAAGGAAACGATACAGTAGGAAGCGTTAAGCAATTGTTCAAACCCAAGATAGATATTCTGAGGCTCTTGAAATAACCAGCATTGAAAACGGGTATCATTAATCAAATGCAGTAGAAGCTAAATGCCATGTAGCAAATGCCATGTAGAAGCTAAATTTAATTCTAATATCACAAATCCATAAATGAGACTGTTTCTCTTTATGGTGTCCCGGGATTGTGTCCACCTTCTCTCCTTTCATTCAGAAGATCAACCTGAAATAATTTTGTTTTTATTTTGAGACTCATATAGCTAACAAAGACAAACACAAAGAGTATCATCTGATTCCATTAATATGACAAAAACTTGTCCAACTTTCTTGTATCTCAATTTAATTATTAAAAATATTTATTTCTATCATAGAACAATTCACATAAGTGTTTTCACCATCTTTTTTTATTCTTTATCATTTAACCCATGTTAAAAATTCCTGGATAAAAAGATTGTGCATATGGACATATATATACTACCAAACGTAAAATAGCTAGTGGGAAGCAGCCGCATAGCACAGGGAGATCAGCTTGGTGCTTTGTGACCACCTAGAGGGGTGGGAGGGAGGGAGAGAGACGCAAGAGGGAAGAGATATGGGAACATATGTATATGTATAACTGATTCACTTTGTTATAAAGCAGAAACTAACACACCATTGTAAAGCAATTAAACTCCAGTAAAGGTGTTAAAAAAATACTATGCATAGAAAAATAGGATTAAAGCCTACAGCTCTAAGAATTTGTAATCGTCTCGGCAGTGTGTTCATGTAACATTTTAAATGGATTTTTCCATCATTCTAAACCAATGGGGTGAGTGCTGTGCACACTGTTGTAAAGTGTATTTCATGGCTCACTGGGCTTTTCTGTCTTTAACTTTCCAATATATGTAATTTGATTAAAATTTTTGGCTGGTCAGGATAAGGAGAAATAGAAATTGCTCTTAACGGAAGCTTCAGTGTGCCTGGGATTATAATTGAAGCAGAAAGTTGAACATCTTTCTCTGGAGGAAGTTAAAAAAAGGCTTTGTTCCATTTTTACATTGGAGATCATCTGTTATTGTAACCTAGACACCTAAGCCCACTCCAGATTCAGAATGTGCCCTTTATAAACATGCATGCCAAGTTTCAAATGCCCTTTTTGAATGTTTGCATATAATTTGGAGCTTGCAATGCCAAAGTAAAATACAGTCTCCATTGTATCACGTTACCCACACGGCATGTGAGCTGCCTCTTCTCTGACATTGCTTGAATAGAAGAAGCATAGTTTGACTTCTTTCAAAAAGAGGAATGTTTCTCGGCTCAACTGAAATGATTGCTAGGTATAAGCTGCCAACTTCATTTTCCCCCTACAGGAATGTACATTTTTCCCTATTATAAAATGTACTCATAATAGAAATGAGACAGTTCCCAAGAGTGTGGTTATCCAGAGGTAATCTCAACCCAATCTGATTAGAGGCAAGTGGCTCATGCCTCAAAATGCTCCAGGGTATGATTATTTTATGATAACCATACTCTGTATCATGTCTTATTGATTAATAAAGCATCAACATTGCTATTTAGAGGAAAAGCTGAGAAACCAAGGGGGATAAATGGTTCTAGAAAGGAAGTGATTCTATCGAAAGACCCAAGCTACCTCTTGTGCCATCCTTTTACAAGGTGGAGCATGAAAGGTCATCAATGGCCTATTTTAGTATCTCTTTAGTGCCAAGATCATTAATCTGATGCATTTATTTACATTTAAATGTATACTAAATGAACCTCTCTGTGTTGTGAAAGCCGAATGACATTCCTTTCGAGAGCATGCTGGTTTTTTTTCTCAACATCCAGATGACTTCATTGCACAGGTCCAGGGAAATACAGATAGAACCTAAAAAATATAGCCACCAGCTTGCCTGTGGAAGCCATATGCTGGTAACATCACCTAGCATTGGAGTGAGAGGAGCATATAACTAGCAGGCAAGTATTTTGCACCGAGAATAGCTTTTGGACTATTGGTAGGCGTGTGTCCTTTGGCACATAAGTCCAACATTCAGGCACCCACAATATCCTTACCTCTCTCAAAAGCTATGACCACACATCTATAAAAAAATGTGGTGTGAAGGAACTGAAGCAATTACCTTAGGTGATTCCATTTAACTACCTATCTTGTCACAATTACTTTATGTTTTCATTGTAAATATAAACGTATAGCCTAAATGACCCAATCATTGCCTCAGTATTCCATTTCCTCTTACTGTGTAGACATAGCTAATATATTCAAATAGAAGAATGTTCCACAAGTAATGGTGTCCAGCTCTAGTTCTTGGTGATGCATCTTTTTGATCAAATTTAACATTGAGAAGTATAGTCTAGTTACTTCTATAATAATTGGTCGAGTCACTGGTTGCTGGGGTCAAGAAATCTCTTTCATTCCTCAGTCCATTTCCTTGTCTATACATTATGGATGTGGTCTGAACAGAATAGCACTTTGAAAACATACATAGGGTTAGCTTAATTTATACTTGTCTGCTTTAACTACCCCACTATTCACAGAGACAGTGGTATTTTTATCTTCAAAATCCAAATCTGCCAGCATGGAATTTCTGTTAATTTCCCAAAGAACATTTCACCAGAACCTCTATCTAAGATCTAAGTTTAGTGTTTGCCACAGAAACCATCTGAATGATTTTCAAAAAGACCTTATAACTGATCAAACTGATCGTTTAACATTAACATCCCCCTATTAACATGATGCTATTTCTCTCCCTTTTAAAAACAGGGTTGTACTGCTCATCTATTTTTTCTCCTATCATAGCACTTTTTAAAAATCAGACCTTTTGTTTGCATTGTTTGTTTCTGCTGGGTAGATACACGTCTTCTAAATTATCTTTAGACAATCTTGATGAGCAGGATATGAAGACTCTGTCCTCAGCTCTTGAAATTAAGGGAACATGGAAACCCCAAAGACTGTTGATGGCATTTGTCCTAAGAAGAGTTGTCCAAGAAGAGCTTACCCCCACAAAATAAAGAGCCAGCCACTTTGCTGGTTCTGCCATCTCAGACTTCAGTGGATTCTGTGATCCTCGTGCTTTGCAGTATAGATGAGTGATGGTTGATGTTCTCATGTTTTTTCTCTTCTGCATGCACTTACTTAAGGCATTTTTTATTTGTTCTTTGTTTTTTTGTTTGCAATAAGAACTGGAAATAATTCAGGCATGTGACACCATGTAAGAGATTGAGTGTTCTCCTATCTTCTCACGTCTGTGTCTCTGGCTGTTCCTTTCGGCTGTGTAGTTCATTAATTCCCCACGTGAGAGCGTGGACTAAGTTATGATGCAGTAACAAACAACTGTAAAGTTGTCGTATCTGCAAATAAGATTTATTTTTCACTCTACAGGGGAAATCACGGGCCAGCAAGATAGGCTCTGCCCACGTAACCTCACTCTAGAACCCACGCTATCAGGAGCACTGCTGTGACTAGGCAAAGGGAGCTCCGGGGAGTTCTGCATTGCTCCAGTGCCCTGGCCCGGAAGTGATACACATGTCAAACATGATGTACATGGTCCATCTAACAAGGATTGCACCAAGGGGATAGTTAGTACATGGCTGTCATGGGTCTGGAGAGAGAGAGAGAGCTGGAAACATTTGGTGAATAGCAGGAATGACTATAACATGCCCTCAGCTAAAACACTAGAGATAATTTTTTCCAGCTGATAAAGGAGCTCATTAACTTCTTCTCCCACATTACTTAGTAAATTCTCACTCAAAACCTCAGATTAGGGATATTGTCATCAAACTTTAAGGCCAAGGATAGATTTATTAGTTTTCTATTGCTGTACAAAGTTAGTGGCTTAGATAATGTATTCATTATCTCATCATTTCCAAGGATCAGAAATCTGGGTGTGGATTGGCTGGATGTTCTGCTCAGGGTCTCATCAGGCTGTAGTCAAGGTGTCAGCGGGGCTCAATCCCATCTGAGGCTTAGGTTCCTCTTCCAGTCTCACTGGTTGTTGGCAGAATTAAGTTCCTTGGACTTGTGGGAGTGAAGTCCCCAGATTCTTGCTGGCTATTGGACAGGGACCACTGTCAGTTCTTAGATGTCACCCTCAGGTCCTTGCCACACAGTGGTTGTTATCTTCTTTAAGGCCAGCAGGAGAAATCTCTTTCACTTAGAATCCCTCTGATGACTTTTAAAGGCTGTTCTGATTAGGTGGGCCAGGCCCACCTAGGATAATCTTTTTTGATTAACTCAAAGTCAACTAATTAGGAATCTTAATTACATCTGTAAATCCCTCTGCCATATAGCATAGCATGATTATGGGAGTGATATACCATTATATTGACAGGTTCCTCTTACAGTCAAAGGGAAGGGATTATATAGGGCACATACACTGGGGGCAGAAATCTTGGTGACCATCTTAGAATTCTGCTGACACAGAGACACAGAGGGGGCCACATCGGTGCAATTTGAAGCCAGTCTTGAAAGCTGGTAGTGTTTGGGACCATCTTAGTAACTGGCATCACAGAAAAAATTTGTTGGATTGTCCAGTGAATCAACATTTAAAACATAAAAAGGACAGAGTGAGGGAAGGAAGGGAGGGAAGGAGGGAGGAAGGGAGGAAGGAAGGAAGGAAGGAAGGAAGGAAGGAAGGGAGGGAGGGAGGGAGGAAGGAAGGAAGGGAGGAAGGAAGAAAACATACATGAAGTAACTTCAAGTTGAGAGGGCCATGAGGCAGTGATGGGGTGGTGTGTGTATCAGATCAGCCTCCCAAATGCTATACTTCCAGTTTATTCCCAAGCGTCACACTGTCTCTACGATAGAGATGTGTGACATTCTTAGATGGCACTTGATGGTGTGTTTCATTGTATCTCCTTCTGGAGATAGCATTTCTTTTTAAGGTTTACTTTAAAGGAACTCACTGCATTATTCTTTTCTAGAGAGAGGAACATTGGTTGCTCTGCTCAACTGCCTAAGATGGCACATATTCTATAATATGTGCAGTATTGCCGAGAAGTAATTTTCCTTTTATTTTTGCCCACAGGGTGGAAAATTAAGGTTGAAATGCAACTTTATTTTTGCTTTTCCCAGAAGAGGTGACGGTGTAGTTTTTCCTGCCTGTTTTTCGGCAAGCAGTGAAATATTATTTTGGCTACAACTGTTGACTCCTTCATCCTATTTTGGCAGATGTTTTATGTAGAGAGTCTCCTGCCCTTGTTTATGCTCCAGAGGCCCATCCCAGGGTCTTGCAGGATGTAGGGGGATTTCCCTCCCAGAGCCTTTGTGACCTGATTTTTCTGCCTGACACCATGCTCAGATATGCCTTTGCATGCTCTTCTTTTTCTAACTCTAGAGAGTTATTCCCAATCTCTTTAAAACATATCTGCCCAAGCTTTTTGGACTTAAGAAATGGAGAAGTTTTAAAGAAGACTTGACCATCAATGGTTTTGATTTCTTTGGTCCTGAGTATTAACACAATAGTAAAATCATTGACCAAGGGAGACTGTGTACATTTTAAGAGACTTTCTCTTAATTTCACTATTTTCTGTCTCCTGTTAGCCCTTCTAAAATCCATCCCAATGGATTAAAATTCTTCCAATGAAGAATTCAAAGAACTATAATAAAAAACTACTAAGATTATCTTTTAGGTCCACTTCTATAGATCTTTTCTTCCGTTTACATTTAACATCATTTTGTGACCAATACCTAAGATGAGAAAAGTGTTATTTAATTTTTTTCCAGCTAAGGAAACTTTAAAGAGTCTATAGGGTCCTGAAACATCCATTCAATATTCATTCAACATATTTCTTGAGTAAGTACTTTGAGCACAACACTGCCCTGAGCATTTGAGACATAGTAAAAAGACCTAGTCTCTGCCCTCAAGGAAGATAACTGGTAGAAAGAGCATCAGTTTAGAATCAAACAGACCTGAGTTTGAATTCCTATTCTGACATCTGGGTATAAACCTTATGCATATTATGTTTTTCTCTAAATCTCAGTTTCTTGTCTGTAAATGAACATAATAAACCTTATCTCCTCAGATTGTGAGTATTCAAAGACTCTAGTGACATAAAAAATATATTACATCATGACCAAGTTGAAATTATCCAAGGAAAGGAGGAATCATTTAGTATTAAAAAAATACATAAATAAAATCCACAAAAAATACCTACCAAAAACCTGGAGTAAATATCTTTATTAATGATAAAATGTTAAAAGCATTGCATTTAAAATCAGTCATAAGTTAATACTAGTCATTATCACCACTTCTGTATTCAACATTACATTGGAGTTACTAGCCAACACAGTATGACATGAAAAAGAGAGAAAAGCATAAGGATTGAAAAGCAGGAAACATGACTGATAATATTTATGGAGGATATGACCAGCTGCAAGAGAGCCCAAAGCAACCTATATACAAGGTATTGGGGATTTTCAGGCTGGCTTGATAGTATGATCAATATATTAAAACTAATTTTTTTTGTCTACTCTAGCAACAAATAATTGGCAAACATATTTTAAAAGATTTTCTTTTATAAAGAACCTAGAAATGAACTTAACAAAGGGCTTCCCAAGCCAGTATGAAAAAAATTATAAATCTTGTTTGAAGACCTTATCCAGATTATATTCCATGGCCGAGAACTATAATCACTAAGAATTATATGTATATCCTCAACTCCATTGCACTTTTCATTGCTTTAACATGCTGGCCTGCCTAACCATAATCATGGTACACTTGTATATATGTACTACATAGTCTTTATCCATTCATCTGTTGATGGACATTTAGGTTGCTTCCACGTCTTGGCTATTGTGAATAGTGCTGCTATAAACATAGGGGTGCATGTATCTTTTTGAATTATAGTTTTGTCCGGATACAGGCCCAAGAGTGGGATTGACAGATCATATGGCAGGTCTACTTTTAGTTTTTTGAGGAACCTCCATACTGCTTTCCATAGTGGCTGCACCAACTTATATTACCACCAACAGTATAGGAGGCAAGACCTACACTGTTATGTTTTATGGCTGGGTAATATTCCATTGTATATATGTGCCACATCTTCTTTATCCATTCATCTGCCACATCTTCTTTATCCATTCATCTGTCAATGGACACTTAGGTTGCTTCCATGTCCTGGTTATTGGAAATAGAGCTGCAGTGAACATTGTGGTACATGACTCTTTTTGGTTTATGGTTTTCTCAGCGTCTATGCCCAGTAGTGGGATTGCTGGGTCGTATGGTAGTTCTATTTGTAGTTTTTTGAAGAACCTCCATACTGTTCTCCATAGTGGCTGTATCAATTTACATTCCCACCAACAGTGCAAGAGGGTTCCCTTTTCTCCACACCCTCTCCAGCGTCTGTTATTTGTAGGTTTTTTAATGATGGCCATTCTGACTAGTGTGAGGTGGTACCTTATTGTAGTTTTGATTTGCATTCCTCTAATAATTAGTGATGTTGAGCATCTCTCATGGGCCTGTTGGCCATCTGTATACCTTTTTTGGAGAAATGTCTGTTTAGGTCTTCTGCCTGCTTTTCAGTTGTTTTTTTTTTTTTTTTTTTTTTGTCATTGAGTTGTATGAGCTGTTTGTATATTTTGGAAATTAAGCCCTTGTTGGTTGTATCATTTGCAGATATATTTTTTTTCATTTGCAGATATTTTGAGGAGACATTATTTTTCAAAATTATTTTTGAAAGAGAAAATTTTGATGATTACTAAGTTGACTACTTGATATATTTTTCTCTTTGCAAAATGCCAACTTCTCCCAGATTCTCTCTATCAGCTGATGACCCTGCTTTCTATGCACTGAAGAAAAATGAAGCAATCAAATGAGAACTTACATGAGCCACCCACCACATCTGCATACCCATTAGCATCTGCACCCACACGCTTACAATTTTCCTGCTCCTGTAGATGAACTCCCCAAGCTTTGAACTAAACCCAAGTCCTCTCTTTATGCACCAGGCCCCATCCCTTCTTATCCATTCCAGTATATTGCTATAGCAATTTGACTCTCTCCTGCATCATCCATTGTTTCCCCTTTACACTGTGATCCTTCCTGTTAGTATACAGATATGCAATTATTTTCTCTCATCCTAAAAACAAGAACAAAAACCTGTCTTGATCTTTCCCTTCCAGCAGCCACCCATTTCCCTCAACCCCTTTATATATGATTTTATAATTTATAGCAAAATTCCTTGAAAATGTTATCTATTCTCAATTCTTTGATTTTCACTTAGACCCACTTCAGTGAGGTCCGTCTCCCACTACGATTGCTCTTGTCAAGGCCACCGGTGGCCTCTGCTTTGCTATGTCCAGTGGTCAGTTCTCAGGCCCCATTTTACTGGACCTAATAACAGCATGTGACACACTCTCCTTAAAATCGGCTTCTTCACTTGACTTGTAAGACCCCATACTCTCCTGGAGATTTTTTCTGGTCACTCCTTCTCAGTACCCTTTGCTGATTCTTCCTTATCATTCCAGCTTCTAAGAATTGGAATGTTCCAGAGATCAGTCCTTAGACCTCTCCTCTATTCTGTCTGCATACATTCCCTAGTCATCTCATTCAATCTCATTGCTTCAAATAGCATGTTATCTGCCTGCTCCAGGTATCTTCTCTTTCCCTCTAGATCTGTTCTCCATCTTTCTCCCTGTTCTTAGCCTTAGGACGTTGGCTTGTATTTACTTATCAACCAGCCTCTGTCCCTTCTGGCTTCTGGTTGGTTATAAACATTGGTGCACAGTGGCAGGATATTAAGGGGAGAGAAGCGTGAGGCTGGGGTATTTATTCCCTTGGCTCCTTCTGGGTAAGAACTCTTATCTAAAGATGTCTCCTTTCGAGACCCCCTTTTCCACCCAACTCTTCCCCAGTTCCTATGCCCCCCTGTTTCCCCTGTTCTTTTGGTGCTTGCAACACCTAGAGTTTTCCAAGATTCCTTGGGTTTCCCTAAATGCCCACCTCTAAAAATAGTCTCTCTGTAAGTAAACTGTCCTTAAATATTCCTAATTTGCACATGCTATTATTTTCTGTTGGAATCCTGACTGATACGGTTCAGTGACTTCCAAATGTATAACTTCAGTTGGTGTCTCACTTCTGAACTCCAGCCTTCTGTATCCAGCAGGCCACAGAGAACCTCCTCTGAGCTGTCTACTAGAAATCTCAAACTTATCATGTCCAGTTTTGAGCTCCTGACATTCTCCCTCCAACCTGTTTTCCCCTTCTCTGTAAATGGCAACAGCGTCTTTCCTTTGCTCAGGCATCATATCTCTTGGACTAATCAGTTCTTGGATCCTCTCCCACCTCACATCTCATTATCAGCAAATCCTCTTGGTGCTACTTCTCACTGGCCACTTCTCACCACCCCATTGCTATGACCCCAGTCCAAGCCACCATCACAGCTCATCTGAATTATTGTAGGAGCCTCATATATGGCCTCCCTGCTTACTTCCTGCTCCATAGGTTCTCAACACAGCAACCAGGGCAGTCCTGTTATGCACAGTCAGATCACATCCCTCCTCTGGTCATCAGCCCAGCCTCATTCTGACCCACGTGAGTGGGTCCCTGTCTCCTTTTTGACCTCATGTCTTACAACTCCTACCTTAGTTATTTTTTCTATTGTCTTCTCCCTACCAGAATCTATGTTCCATCATGGCAAGGAATTTGTCCCTTGGAGTAAGTGTCTGGCACAGAGCAGTTGAATTTTGAGTGAATGAAAACACTTTATAGAGACCTAAATAAATGGAGATACACTGTTTTAACAGATAGGGAAACTCAGGATTATGAAGATGCCAGTTTTCCTCAAATTGATCTATAAACTCAGTGCTAGTCCAATAAGAATCCCAGCAGAGGTTTTCAAAGAACTTGACAAATCGATTCTAAACATATATTGATGAGCACAGCCTAAGAATAGCTAAGCAGTCTTGAAGAATAATAAGGTGGGAAAATTTGCCTTTCCTGACAGCAACATTTTTTTCATAAAGGTCTGTTTAATAACACTAGGTGGTATAGGTTCAGGACTAAACAAATTGATGATAGAACAAAATAGAAAACCCAGAAGCAGACCTGTGTATATGGAAACCTAATATATGACAAAAATAGCATTGCAGTCATTGGAAAAAGGGAGGATAATTCCATAAATTTTCCTGGGACACTTGCTTATACATATGGAAAACAAGTGAAATTGAATCCCTATCTCACACCATACACATAATGAATCTCAGGTGAATTAAACTTAAATGCATACAGCAAAACTTTAACATTTTTAGCATAAAAGAAAAGAATATATCTTTATGACTTTGGAGTAGAGAAGGACTTATTAAAAAGACCAAGCAAGTACTAACCATGAAGAAAATATTGATAAATCTGCCCACATAAAAATGAGGAACATTTGTTCATTAAGAGACACTATTAAAAAAGTGAAAATATGTTATACAAGATGGAAGAAGATATTTGGAACAAATACAACTGACAAATGATTATTATTCAGAGTATATAAATAACTCCTAAAATCAATTAGAAAAATGCAAATATCTCAAAATGAAAACGGGCAAAAGTCTTGAACAAGCTTTCACAGAAGCAGAAACACAAATGAACAATATTCATGATAATATTCATCAGTAATCAGAAAAATTCAAATTCATATTTGCAGTGGAAATCACTAGATTTTTTTTTTTAATCAAAAAATGCTATGAAGTGAAGCATGAGTGAGGATATGGAACAAATGGAAATCTTACACACTGCTGATGGAAAAGTCAATAGGTACCATCATGTGAAAAACAATTTGGTATTATCCTTTAAATGTGAACATGGATACCCAGAGACCTGCTTAGGAATATTTATAACAGCATTGTTTATAAAAACAAACATCAAACAACTCTGTTCAAAGAAACACAATTTTAAGAGACTAGAAATAACCCTGATGTCCCTTGACTATATGAATGTATAAGTTGTATATATTCACACAATATAATATTTAAGAACACGAATGAACCACAACTACTCGCTGGCCATCTTTCCAGTGTTACTGGCCTGTGTTGCTCCTATCCCAGCAGGACATGCAGCTCAGCTCCAGGATGAGACAGCCAGCCCTCCCAGGAACAACGTGGACTTTCAGGGCAGGCCCTTCTCCCTTCCCCTGACTCATTCTGCTCCTGGCTTCACACTGCCTGCACCCTACCCCAAAAGCAGCCTGTGTGTGTGTGTGTGTGTGTGTGTGTGTGTGTGTGTGTGTGTGTGTGTGTGTGTGTGTGTGTGTGTGTGTGTGTGTGAGAATGAGTGAAGGGAGGATTCCAAATAGTGTCAGGATTCTGCTAGGAAGGAGGAGGGAATGGGTGCTGGGTAGGCAGCCATGGTCCACCTGTCTGTCCCTCCTTATGCTACAAACTCCTTGAGGGGAGGGACCATGTCATAATTACCTCTGCATTCCCTGAGCACAGTGCCTGGCACACCTCAAGCATTCAAGAAATACTGAACAAAAGACTAGCCTAAGTCAGACCTAACTGGTCCGACCAAGTGAAAGAGAAATGAGGTCAAGAGCCTCTCACCAGCACCAGCACACTCACTGGGAAAGCTGGAACCTACAGGTGAGGAAATGGGTGGATGGTGAATTAGGAAGTAGAGGTATTTTAAGAGCTTTTTTGGACTAGCAAAAGAAAAGCTCACTGGTTGGGGCACCAGCCTCCCCTGGAGTGACAGGGTGTTGTTTTTTGATGCAAGTGTCCTGAAATCTTCAGAAGTAACTCCACAATGAGGTGGTATTTTCCTAATCTTCAAAGGAACACAGCAGACGCTTTTGTCCTCCAGTTGCCAGGGTGTGGAACATAGCTTACCATTCAACTGGAACAATGTTTTTGGCAGCAGTGCCTTCAGTAGCCTTCTCAGCTCATCCCCTGCTCAAGCCAGCCACTTACTGGACAGGCCGGCTGGCATGACAATGCTTAGACACCAGGTGTCCTGGACCTACTCACTTGCTCCCCGTTTTCCCAACTAGCCCAGTGTTAATGTTTTGCATCCCTCCTGTCATGACTGATTTACCAGCCCTGTGTCTGATGAGGTACAGAGAAACCCCAAACTTTCCTGACTTATGGTAAAAAAAAATCAAGATCTGGCCAGTATATTCAAACATCCAGGACAAAAATTGGCCCCCATCCCTGCCTCCACACCGGGGTCACTTTGTATGGTTATATGCTTTCTGCCTTGCACCAAGGCCCTGCTGAGGGGCCAGAGGGGGCTAATCCAGACAGCACTATGCTCGCTAAACCTGTGGTGGGGTTCAATCCTGGGTCTGCCTGGAGGAGGGGTCCTTAGGGCTCATAGGGCATCAGCTGCCTGCCTGAGGCACCTTTGTCTAATTGGCACAGAGACCTAATATTTCCTTCCCATCCTGTCCTGAGGATGGACCCAGAAGCCCCGGACTGATTTGCGATTGCTTCCTGCCCTAGCTATGGCTGGGAATGAGACCATGTACATAATAGTGTGATCCAGGCCTACCTTCCTGACCCTGTTCCTGGAGATCTGTGTCTCCCTGTGCTGCCTGTCTGCGAGCATCTGCTGGCCCAGGAAGCACCCTGTGCTGTGAGACCATGGCTGCCCAGCCTGCTCCCAGCCTTCCCTGGCTGCTGCTGGTCCTGGCTTTCAGTCCTGACTCTTCAAAACTTAGACTTAGCACTGACAGCAGCCTCTGATCAGGACAAGAAGGGATTGTTTTCCATCAGGCCAAATAAGACATCTTTGAGTAGCCAGCCTTCACCCCCTGCGGCACCCTACACATAACCTTGTTTACAGATAGCCTCTTGGACCCTTCTGTTCCAGCACCCCTCCCAACCCGTTCTTCTGGTCCCTGGCCACCGAGTTCATTCCACTGTTATCTGTCATCCCATGTATCTAGATTACAGATCATCTTTCTCTGTTATTTTCAGCAATGTGCTCAGATGCTCAATAACATTCTTCATAGCTTGACCCAGCTTCTGAGAATCTCCCAACCTTATGCCTCCCCCCAGGAGTCACCCCCTTACACACACACACGCACACACACACACACATGCATACGTGTGCAGACACTCACACACAGAGTCTGCTTTGGGAGTCTCCCAACCTTATGCCTCCCCCCAGGAGTCACCCCCTTACACACACACACACACACACACACACACACACACACACACACACGCATACATGTGCAGGCACTCACGCACCGAGTCTGCTTTGGGAGTGGGATCCAGAGACGATTTGGTCACTGAAGCCATATACAGGGTGAGTCAGAACCCTGCCCTGAAAGTCCACGTTGTTACTGGAAAGACTGGCTGTCCCATCCTGAAGCTGAACTGCTTGGCTCGCTGGGATAGGAGCAACACAGGCAAATAGGATCAGAGTCAGGACTGGGGAGGAATAAAAGATATGGGGAAGTGGTCCTGTCAAAGATCACACTTCGGAAAATGTGCTTGGGAGCTGTCATACCCGCTGCTTCCTTGCTCTGGCCCATCCCCATTTCTCTCTAGAAACTTTGCAGAGAACAGCTCCCTTTCCCCCCATAATTTATTCTAGCCACCTACTCATTCCAACACACTTTTTGATCTGATTCCTATGGCTCTGCTCCAGATGCTTGCTTCAGTCACCTTGGCAATGTGCCCACTTTGTACTATCCTTCCCCCTACCTGGCCCTCTCCCATGGGGAATCCTGGCATTAAGACTCCCCTGCACCCTGGCTTCAGGGAGTGTGAGCACCTTCCAGGCTGGGATCCCTTCATTATGTTCCTTTTCTATTCTCCAGAGCACCCAATGTGGTTCTGGGCACACATCATATGATTAGTTGATGTTTGTTAATTGATTGATGGACAGATTCATTATAAGCACACTTTCCATCACATCTTGTAAAGTGGTATTTTTCAGCGTGTGCTGTGAGGATCCTTTATACCAGAATTTCACTGGGTATTTTCTAAAATGCAGAATCTTGGACCCCACTACACACCTACAAAATCAGAATTTCTGGGAGTAGAACTCTGGCATTTGCATTGTAGTAGATAAAAGACGGCCACAGATTCTTTGACATTTCTCCCATTGAGAGGTAGGGTCTGTTTCTTCTCCCCTTGAAATCTGGCCATGGCTGCTCTGAACAATGAGGTGATGGCTATGCCAGTTCCAGGCCTAGGCTTGGTCTCTGGGAGCCCTGGACCATGTGGAGAGATGCTATGGCTACATGGAGAGCGAGAAGGTCCCAGCTGAACCAGATTTATGCTCATCCAATTTGCCAGGCATGAGGGTGGAGCTATCTTGGACCCTCCAGGTGAGACCAGCCACCAGCTAAAAAACAATGGGTAACCCCAGATGTTCACAATGAGCAGAAGAATCACCCAGCTGAGCCCTGCCAGAACTCCTGACCCACAAAATCATGAGATGCAATATAATGTTTGTTGCTGTAAGCCTCTATGTTTTGGGATAGTTTGTCACATCCAATGTGATAGATAACAAGAATATACAGATGTCACAAATTCTCCAGGTTATTCTTGTGTATCCTAGAATTTGAATCATTGTAAAGGGATCTGACATTTAATGAGTGAAATTTTATATTAAAGAATAGAAAATATGAGTACTTTCATAATTTGTTGTCTACATATTCTAGGGGAAGGAAGATATGGCAAAATAAAACCTCATCATTTATGTTGTTGAACTCATTTTGTTTATTGAGCAGCAGGCCAGTTCTGTTCATAGCACAAATAAGAGAGGGCCTCCAGCTCTCCTGAACTTTTCTAGACAATCCAGTTGCCACAGACAGTGTTAATAAACAATGTCACCCCAGTGGAATAAAATTCAGCTTTGGATTTAAAATGTAGTGAGCCCTGACAACATTTGGTTTGGAAATGTTTCCTTAGTCTATGGTTGCAGGCCAACCATAAGAAGATTTTTTTTTTTTTTTTTGGTTTTTCTCTTGGGAGTATATTTTAAGACTGAAGCTTGTGGATTTTTTTCAGGGTTCATAATGAAACCTTTAGGCTTGTAAGTCACATGACCGACCTCTGCTTTTGCCATAGTTTTGGATGAAAACCACAGGATATTACAAACCCCACTAGGATTAGTGATTTTTGTTTTGGTTTCTCAACAAAGCAGTTTGGACAAATCTGAAAAATTTTTACAGACTCAGCAGAGATCGGTGTGAAACTCAGCATCTTCCTTGGATGCTTCAGCTCAGCTTCAGTGGGTTTGGACAGGCTCAGTGCTTAAAAATGGAACTCTAAAAGCATAAAACCACACAAGCCAAAAATATTTTCCAAAACGAGTTTAACTAAGCTGAAGCTGCTGGGATTTGTGCCTTTTCTGTACAGACCAGTAAATGTGCCCCTTCCACCTTGACTCCCAGCCTGCCTTCACGCTCATTGGGTCTGTTGTGTCACATGCTGAGTAGAGCTGTCCCTTTGGAACAGGACCCTGCCCTCTTCAAACACTCTTCCGAGGTGGCAGTGTGTTTCCAAAAACTCAGTAATTCAAAGTCTGGCAAGAAATCCATCTCACCATTTATTTCTATTTTGTTCTTCTGACAAACAAACTGTCCCATATGGTGGTATCACTTGAGGATAGCTGACAAATAAATATAATCATCCTGAAAGCCAGCGGTTTCCAAACAACTGGTCTGGTCCATGGCAGGGCTTCAACAACTACTTGATCCACTGGTTAGAAATACAGATTCCCAGGTAGCCCTGCTGAATCTGAATTTCTGGATGGGAGCCCAGGAACCTTCATTTTTAGTGAGTTGCTCAGATGACTGTACACATCCAAGTTTAGGAAACACTTCAGTGTTTTAAAAATACGACACTTCTGCTTCTGGCCAACATGGAATAATAGGGATTGGATTTATCCTCCTGCCTGAAACAACGAAAAAACTAAAAATGTATAAAAGAGTGTTTTTCAGACCCTGGACATAAGGCAGCCCATGATGGTGATCTCTGAGAAGGGAACGAATGAGCTTCCAGATGCCAGAAAGGGAGATGGGACAACACTTGGTGTATAACAAATACAGTTAAAAAAAGAGATCATGAGAAGGTGATTTCATTTTACTCTACCAAGATTCTCATTCATGTCAGAGAAGAGTCATCACTCACGGGGGGCCTGGCTGAATAAACTGAGGTCCTTCCTTCCAGTGGGACATTCAGCTGCATAGGTGTGCGTGTGCTGATAAGAGACTGAGCCATGTGAAGAATAGGTTTGCAGCACGCTCTTGTTTGTGTTTTAAAAAGAGAGATATTTACGTATTACAATATGCAGAATATTTCTGTGGGAAACATAAGAAAGTGGTATGTTGGTTGTGTCTGAGGAATAGGCCCGGCAAATTGGGATGGGGTAGGAGGGAGATTTGTTTTATTGCACCCATTTTGTCCTGTTAAGATATCTTAGAATGTTCCTATATGTTTCATTTTAAATAAAAAATCAAAATAAATGAGTCATCTTAAGGATTTCTTTAAACATTTTTTGATTTTCCAAAACTCATCTGTCACATAACTCTTTAGGAAAGCATTGACCATGTAAAGCAATTATTACGATATGACCCATGCAATCATTTATTCTATATATCATTCACAATTTAGTTTGTCTTTTCTTCATCTGGCATATAATACAATACTACGCACCCAAAAATGGCAACAAATTACATCATTATTGTGTTTCAACTTGTTCAAAAGATGGGTTGTTGTCATTGTTGTCTGTTCATTTCCAAAATACGAGTTTAAAATGATTTAATTGTTTCTGGAGTCTGGCACAGTCCCACACAATGCCCAGCGTCAATTATCTGGTTCCATACACATTCCTGCGGCTATTTCTAAAACCTACCAAATAGTTCTACTTTAGACTGCCAAGTATCAGAAGAGTGTGATGTTCTAAGGCCCTTGTTTTCTCTCTGCATGTGTACATGTAAGACAAAGAAGAGCTTTCAGGTCAGAATGAATGTTCTTCCCTCAGGCCATGGTCAGCCTCCCCACTGGATGTCCATGGTCAGACATCCAGTAACGGGACCCTGCACTGCACTTGCTACTGTACTTCTTGTTCTTTTCTTAAGGATGTGCCGTATACATGTTTTTGTTGTTAAGCAAGAGATGAGCTATATAAAGTATCTAAGATTTTGCTGGGGCAAACAATAAAGATTTTGTAAGTTTAAAGAATGAAGAGGCCCAAAGAATAGATTTAATCAAAGAACCAATGTCGGGAATTCCCTGGCGGTCCAGTGGTTAGGACTCCTGTGCTTCGACCTCAAGGAGAACAGGTTCGATCCCTGGTCGGGGAACTAAGATCCTGCAAGCCGCATGGCATGGCCTAAAATAAAAATAAAATAAAACTAGGAAGAAGAAGAAAAAAAAAGAACAAATGTCAAAGAAAATGATTCAGAGAATCTACATAACTGTGAAATCATTTCATTCTTATAAGCTTCTGATATCCCATTATGCTTTCTCTACTTCTGTATTCTCACCACTAGAGCAAACAAGGCCAGTTCTACCTCTCTTAAATTCCTTCTCAAAAACAATGGAAAAAGAAGGAAAATATGGATATGTTTGTGTTTGTATTAGCATAAACACTGGGCATATACACAAGAAACTAACAATATGCTTATAAGGAGTGGGTGAGAGTGGGGAGGGACTGGAGTAGATGGGGGCAGACCTCTCAGCATATACATTTTATAGTGCTTTCATATTGAACCATGAATGCATCACCTGTTTTTCAAATTTAAATTTAAAAATATTTCTCAAAGTTTATCTTGTTTCATAAAACATTTATGTAGCATGCCTAAGCCTGGGTTGAATGGATTGAAGTTGCATAAACTTAGTAAAAGAACAGAAAGCTGAAACCCAACCTCCACCTCCTCCTCTACTTATCAATTTGGATGAAAAAAGATCTCGCGGAATTGTCTCACTGATTTTCTTCTGGCTGCCGTTTTCCATGGCTTATATCAGATGAGTCTGTAGGTCCTTAGAACATTTTGAAAAATAAGAGACAAAATTCTACTTTGTGTAATCTTTCTTTCTGGAGACTTTTGGGCACCTCATTACAGCATCACCTATGTACACATTGGGATAAAAGAAGCGAACCAAACAAAGAGGATCCTGGGAAGGAAAAGATATTGTGTGTGTGTGTGTGTGTGTGTGTGTGCGCACGCACATGCGCAAGGGGCTGGGGGAGACAGCAGAGAAGGACTGGAGGTATTTCCCAGTGTAAATATTAGAGGTTTAATTTTTGCAAAACAGCTTTTCTGGTGAAATATTGCTGACTGTATTTGGAAGTTGATAATATAATTCAGTTCTCCTCTGGGTATTGTGGGTATTCTATGATTTTCTTGGTTGAGATGCCTCCCTCCCCACCCCAGAATAGTAGAAAGACTGAATAATTTCATATTGGACACTTTCCCTTTTGGGGAATAATTTAAGCACTACCATATGTCTTTTTATTTTGTCCTTCTCTGCCTCTCACAAACCGCTGGGCTTTGAAAATGCAAAAACAAAACAAACACAAAGGAACACGCTGGAGAAGTGTGTGTGTGTGTGTGTGTGTGTGTGTGTGTGTGTGTGTGTGTGGTGTGTTTAAAATCACTCTTGTGATTGCCCAGTCACTGGGCCATGGTAATTATCCAGGAAGGTGTTTGAAGATATGCTCCACTGAAGGGGAGTGATAACAACCTTCAGAAACTGTTTAGTCCCCAGGAACTAAAATCAGTCTGATGGCAGCTGCACAAGATGGGAAGGAATAATCATTGAAATTAGACCAAGGAGTGAAGTGTGTTTGCTCTCAGCCACCATTCTCAGAAGAGCTCAAGTCCAGGTAGCATACAATTTTCCTGAGATGAATTCTAGGGTGTTTTCCCTTGGTCATAGCCTGCTCCCAGGCACTCATAGCGAGTTGGTCTCTTTCCTGGGTGTTGTGTAGCATTATTGTCCCATATGCATAGGGAGCTGTCAGATTCCCAGAAGCAGAGGCCCATTTCTGAAGCATCCAATTCAGTCTAGAAATAATAAGTCTGGTTATTTGATTTTTCACAGCTCTTTGCCTTTTCCCCACACTGAGGAGTTATAGAGCTGACTTGATTTGCATCAACCAGCTGTGGAAGTTAAAGTTGTCCCAGATTGGAGCTATATAACTTATGTGCAAAGTGCAGCAATTCTTTAAGTACCTTCGCTTCATAAGTACTCAGCAAGCCACGTTAGTCAAGAAGCCTCTTATCTCAGAAAGCTGATCAAATTATATAAATTATCAAGACATTTATTTCAAAGATACTGAGAAAAATCAGAGCACTCTTGTCAGGTGCCTGTGGCAATTTTACAACTTGACCCCCACATTCTTTCATATCCTCTCATCAAGAGAAAGCGTCCCCCATACCCTCCTCTGAACCAGGATGGGCTGGTGACTGCTTTGACCAGTTAAGTATGGTAGAAATGTCCCCATGTGACTTCTCAGGCTGAGTCTGAGAAGGCCGTGCCGCTTCTGCTTTCTCCTCTTGGGACGCTTGCTCAGCAGGAAGCCGGCCACCGTGTGGAGCCTACCTCCTCTAAGAAAGCCATGCTGGAAAGGCCTTCTGGTCACAGCCCCGCTGAGCTTCCGGCAACAGCCAGCATCCACTGCCAGCTATGTGGACAGGCCAGCTTGGGTGTCCCCAAAAGCTGTGTGACAACAAAGCAGCCAAGACCTTCCTGAGCTCGTAACCCACAAAATCGTTCAAAAAGACCGTCCCAAACAGATTGGTTTTTGGTTTATACCACTAAGTTTTAGGGTAATTTGTTTTACAGTGCCCATGGGAAAGCGCTTTCTCCCCTTTGACACACCTCCTCACCATTCAGCTGCCCACTTTCCCTTCTGAGCGTTTGCGCTGTGGTTGCATTAATCCATTTCTCCTTGGGGTGATCTTTTCGTACTTTACAGGTGTACACACACCACAGAGGCACGGCCACCCTCATACACACAAAATCGATCACTTGGCTCAGTTTTACTCCCCAGAGCACTTCATTCAAACCTCACTTTTCAGCTGAAAAAACTTGGGTCTGCAGGGATTAAGTTTCTTGCTCAAGGTCACATGGCTAAGTAGAGGCCTAGATGGAAGTAAACCCAGGTCTTCTGACACCCAGTCCAGTTCTTTTCCCACTAGTTTTCCACTTTAATTTCCCACTGACCTCATAAAATAAAATAGGTCAATCCTCTTCTACTCCAGAGGCCAGAAACTCTGAAAGCGCCCAGCAAGCCCCTGGGTGCAACACCTTGTGTGGCCTTCTAGGGGTGACCAGTGGGCACCAGGTAAGCATGGCCTATAGCCAGACTGCCTAATGGGAGGAGAGGGGCATAAGTGAGGAAGGGAAAAAAGGAAGAGCAAAGGGGGCCTGGCCTACGCCTACCTCCTTCCTCCTGGGCCTGCATTCTGAAGGCCACACGCTAATTATGGTCAGAGTGTAGGCGGGGATTCCCGAATGTACTGGAAAAATGCCAAACTCCCCCCTCAAACTTCTGTGTTAGAGTCTTCTTACAAAAACAAAAGTGTTTTACATGGTACATGCACTTTTCTGAATCTGGCTTAAAAAGATGAGTGATTGGGACAAAAGATTGGGAAAGTCTGTTAGGACCAGAGCTGGTTAAGTGTACAGAGTGTGTATCTGTGTGTTTTATCTGCCACTCAAAGGCCCAGACAGGCTGTCATTAATACATTCTCGGCCACCCACTGCCCCAGAGTTGCCCCAATTTTTCTAAGCCCTACAGCATTGTCATTTCATTTGTCTGGCGAGGGAATTAGAGCCAATGAGTAAGAAGGCCACCCACCCCCATGGTAATGATATTTCCATTCCCCTCAGCTATCTTGCCAACAACTAACTCTCCCTCCCCCACCCCGACTACCACCATTCTTCTGCACCAAGGAATAAAGGATGATTAAAGATCTTTTACGTGAGGTGTGGTTTAGTTCAATATGTACTCTAGGTTCTTCTGCAAATATGCTAGTAGGAGGTTGACTGCATGTTATGTGCCGTATGCCACTCTGTTGGCTGGCATGTAGTGGGAAGCCTGAAAAGCAAGGGAGGGAAATGGATATTCTTTCTGCTTTTGAAGCACAATCTTAAAAAAAAAAAAAAGAAAAGAAAACAAACCCAAGAGTTTTAGAGAAAAAAATGTCACGTAATTACAGTTTTGTTAATCCTTCATGGATTTCTTACAGTGTACACAATTTGCCTCTCAAAAAAGCAGCAGCATATTTAATCACCCTCCTCAGATTCATAAAATCATATTCAAATAAGTATACCTCACTTTGTGTGCTTGATATATTCTTGATATATTATGTGTAAATTGAGTTTTTATAAATTTGGTCATATTTCAAAAGTTCTCAGAGTGCTTTCAGTTTAAATTGGTACCATTTTGTAAAACAAATAATAGTCACTCCCTAACTTACTTGTTTTGTAAGTTTGGACTATTGTATTTACATGTTTTTCTAAAAGCCAGATATATCTGTAGATAATGGTAGGCAGGAAGACTTTAATTTGCAAGTAATAAAATGTAAAATTTTAAACCATAAATGAAAATATTTTTAGCTTTAGAAATTTAATCTAGGAATTTAGACTTTTTTTAGAACTTTTATCTACAGCAAGAACTTGTGCCTACCCCAAAGTAAGGCAGTCTGGCAACAAGTAGCAAAATACTGAATTTATCCTAAGAATGTAAAACAACAATTGTGTAAAGATGTATGTACCCAAAAAGTTGATTGCAGCACTGTTCATAATAACAAAAAGTTGGAAGTAATCTAAAACGTTGTCAATGGAGAAGTCATTTAAATAAAAACCGATTATTTTACTCTCATGCAATGAGATATTATGCTGCTGTCAAAGGGGGCAAAAGAACCACAGTGAGATATCATTTTCACCTACCATGTAGGCAACAATTTGAGAATTTGATAACCTCCTGTTGGTGAGTGTAGGGTAATGAGGAGGTCAGGGGTGGCATGGACAGACACCTGAAACACTTCCTCACTGGCTGGTTTTTCCTTAGTATGTTGATAGGTTTGGGTACCATCAATTTTGCCAGTTCACAAATATTCAGGAGGATATTGAGGCGGTATTATCAATGCTACCTTGAATAGCATTGAATTACTGAATGCTGGAAGTAAACCCAGGTCTTCTGACACCCAGTCCAATCCTTGAACTTGAACTATAGGGATAGGGAATACTCACCAATAATCTCACCATCCTTACGTAACACTTTTTTGGTCTATTTCCTTCCAAGAGTTTTTATCAGAGTTGTTATTCTTTTAAATATAAAATACTACAAACACACACGAAATTATAATAAATTATGTAATAGGACTCTTGTTTGCTTCTGTATGGCAAATTGAACATCCCTCCACTAAAAACAACAAAATGTGAAATAAAATTTCAGAATTAAAAATTAATTTTAGGGACTTCCCTGGCAGTCCATTGGTTAAGACTCTGTGCTTCTAATGCAGGGGACGTGGGTTCAATCCCTGGTCGGGGAACTAGGATCCCACATGCTGCACGGCATGGCCAAAAATTTTTTTTAAATAAACAATTATTTTTAAGTGCATCCCTGAGCTAGTAAGAGAGTAAGAAATATTCAGAGGCAAATAAGGTGAAAGCAGGAATCCTGAAAGTTAAGAGCGCTCTGAATTTAGCCTTCTCCATGGAGGCATCAGTTGAGCCCTGCTGGCCTTAACCTAAGGTGTTAATGGTGGCAAGGGGTAAAGTTGGCAGGTGACCAAGCCCAAGGCCCAGCCAAGGTGCATTCTAACAGGAGATCCCACATGTAAAGCTTGAATCCCAGTGAGCAACACCTTCAGGACAAGGGTGAACTATCAATAGATATAAACCCACCCACAGATGGAGATAACAAGGAAACTTGCTTATCTTGACTATTGTGCTGGGTGGAGAGGGGAACACTCTATCCCAAACTTCATAACCACAAGCAAACCTACACAGGGGTTTGTGGTCCAAAATTTACATTATCTATGAGGACCAAAAAACCTCAAGTTGAAATTTTATTTTAAAGTGGTTTCAGGTTTTAATCGATTCCAGGCACATGACAGAAATAAAAGCAATATAGTCTGGAGGAACCTGCCTTTAAATCAGGCCTCAAAAACTTCTCACGATTAAACAGAAGAGAATCTGGCCAAACCATCATAACTCACAAAACACACAAGCAATCACGACACCATGGGGGATGCCCAAAAACAAAATGGGAGAATCAGACCTCAAAGGACATTAGATACTGTCATTATCAGTCATAATAAAAGAAGTGTATGTCTATCTAACTGGCAAAAAATAATAATAGAGGGGATTAAAAGTAATGATCTTGCAAATTTGCAAAACAAAAAGAATTTTTAAAAGTAAAAAATATTATCATTGAAATTTAAAACGCCAATGGATTGGTTAAATGGAAAAGTAGGCACATTTGAAAAAATAAGCGTACTAGAAGACATTGTTCATAAGATAGAAAAGAGAGACAAAGAAGGACTTCCCTGGCGGCCCAGTGGTTATGACTCCACGCTTCCACTGCAGGGGGCGCAGGTTCAACCCCTGGTCAGGGGACTAAGATCCTGTATGCCGCACAAGTGGCCAAAAAAAAAAGGAGACAAAGAGATGAAAAGGAAGCCAGGAGGCTTACAGAGTAGGTAAGACCTTACATGGATTTAATAGGAGTTTCAGAGAATAGACTCAACTTCAATAGTAAACAGGGAACTGGAAAGAGAAACAACAATGAGATGTCATTTTACCCTTCTTATCTTGGTAAAATTCATGATACCAAGTTCTGGCAAGGAGGTAGACAAACAGGAACTATTCTACATTGCTTATGGGGGTGTAAATTGGTACAAGCGCTTTGGAAAACAATTTGGCAGTGTCTAGAAGGGCTGAGCATGTATCTAGGTGCCTACCTTAGAAACAGTCTCATTCAGGTACCCGAGAAAATGCGCACAAGGACGTTCATCATCGCACTTGCTTGTACTAGCAAAGGAGTAAAAACAACTTAATGGTTACGTATTTTTGCAAATCACTGCATAATCCCATTCTGCAAGAAAAGAGCACTTAACAAGAATCTAGTCATTTACGAAGCCCTGGGAGACAAGTTCTGCCTTGTTCACCTCTGGAGGCTGCAAGGGCACCTGGGAAGAGACAGTAAAAGTGGGGGCTGAGGAAGTTCTGGGGATCATCTTGGTCATTCATTCATTCGTTCAGCTAATAATTACTGAAGGCCTTTTCTGTAGCAGGTGCTAATAGTTGAAAGGGCTCATCTTTCCAAGCTAGAGTCAGTTCTAACTTTTTGGGGTGTGATGATATTCTATCTGTGCATCCTCGAATCTCTTATTTCTCCCTCTGGGTCTCAGGCTTCCGGCCGTTTTACTGCACCTTGGACCTCCCACTAGGGATAGTCAGGAGTAATGAAAGAAGAGCACAGTTCCTTCTGCTTTCTGTTGGGAATAAAGGGTGGAAACATGGTTGAAATTCTTCACTCTCCATCCTTCAAGGCTCTGCTCAGCTCTGATCTTTGCCTGACTCCTCAGGCTAGTTTTTCTCAGTTCCCAGGCCTCATTTTCTGTAGGAGTCACTTTGTTTTTAATAATACACTTGCGATGAAATTTCTTGCAATGATGTTTAAATTGAGAGGGACATTTCTCATTGCCCTACCATGGTTTTTAGTTGTTTGATGGCCAGAATGACTCTCTACATCTTCTCATGGAATAGCACATACATACAATGAACTGTACACAAAGTTAGTTGTAAGTAAAGGTTTCTTGAAACAAAAATGAATAAATATATAAGCGAATGAATGACTTAAGCAAAAATTTGGGAATTACTTGTGGTCCTTTGCTCTTATTGTAGGTCCCTAAATCTAAGGTCATTTCATTTGTGGGATAGATACTTCTAACTGGAAATAGAGAAGAATTGCATACGTGGATCAAAATATATCATGCTACATGTAGCAAAAGCCTAGGTGGAGGTATTGGGAAGCACTTGTCCAATAGCTATGAAATTTGGTATTTATCTTCTTTATCATTCTAGCTGCATCTAGCAAAATAAGATAACAGCATCTCCTGAATTGATGTATCCATGCACTTGAATATACTCCCAAATAGGCCCATTCAAAGCATTTTTAAAACCTTAATTTTCCAATATAAGATCTCATTTCCAATTAGCACTTAACTCCCACTCTCCCTAGCATCTCCACAGAAGGATTAAGCCAGGGCACATCACATCTGGCTGGGCCTGGATGTCTCAGGGATTAATGAACGACAGGCTATATTAGAGCTGAGATCCTGTGCACTCATCCTGAAACCTGAATGCTCCCTTCCCAGTGGCATGGGGTCAGAGTCAACAGGTCATCAAAGGCAACATCATCCGTGCTCTCTCTTTTTTCAGAATCTTGCTTCACGAAAATTCAGCACCAGAATCTTGTAGCAGTTTTTAATGAGTAACCTGTAATTTAAGCAAAGTTATTTTTTTCTTAATATTGATTGTGAAGAAGGTGAGGGAAGAAAGAGGCTGGAGTGGGTGTGAGGGGGAATCAGAAGGGCACTGTGAGTTCACCAGCAGGAGAGAATGCCCTTGCGCCCTGCCAGAGAGGTCCATGGAAAGATAAGGTCATGGGCCTTGTCTATCGGAGTTCCCACTAATAAGATGAAAAATATGCAAACTAGAGAGTTCATACAGAAGTTCAGACATTCTTGGGGCATTACAGAGAATTATTTTGAAAACATACAATAAGATTATTGAGGGGCTGGTGTGTCAGTAAGCAGTGCCCGAGACTCTGGGTACATGGGAGACTTTCCTGAAACTGTTGTGGTGACCGCAGGTCGTGGAGGGATGCTTGTCTCCCTGTGAGCAGAACTGTCTGTGTCCCGGTCATGAGACAGGCTGGGCAGCTTGGAGCTGTCTTCATTTCCTTAACAACTGATTCCACCGAGACCACGTCGTCCAGTAAGACTCCCGGGGTCATGCCCTGAATCCTTGAAGCCCCAGGCTTCTGCCTCTTCCAGAGGCAAAGTGCTGAAAAACAGTAAGGAGAAAAGCAGATATCCCAAAAGATTTATCTGGGAGAGACAGAGACCTACAAACAAACACTACACGACACTATGGGGTGATATACGTGGAAGTGTTTTTAAAAATTCCAGGTGCTACATAATAAAAACTAATACTATTTCTATATAATAGCATGGCTTAGTGGATCCACAAACTAGAAGCACTACATCATGGATAAGCTGGTCCTTAAAAATAGAATCAATAGTACCATCTTTTTCTCAGTGCTCCTAATGCATAATTCAGCCTTATGGAAATTCAGCTAGACTTTGTGATGTATGATGGTTGGTAACAGCAAGTAGAGTCAGAGAACTTTACTTCTTAAGATTGGTTATGGTCAGATAAGAAATGAGAGAATAGAAAGTGACATCTAGTAATTCACATCACTATGCATCCCTTTATAATTTTCCAAGCACTTTGGCTTTGTAGTCTTAGACCGTGTGAAATAGATGGGGATTATTTTCTCCATTTTCCAGGCAGGGAAACTGAGGCTCAGAGAGGTGTTGCCCCAGGTCACAGGGCAACAGCAGGTCCACCGTGGCTGTGTTGTCAGTCATCTCTAGGAAGCTCTGCAGAAACGTGGCAGGAAATAATTCTAAAGCCAGAAAGTTAAACTGTTGAAACTGCAGCACTGCGGAGGCTGAAGTCCTTTCCCTGTTTGTGGCTCCCAACATCACTGAAAGCGTGTCTGGGATAGGGTGTGTTTGACTTGCCTAAATTGCATCTCTCCCGCCACCTTCTCTCTCAGGGCCCCCTGCTCTTGAATAATCCGGACAAAGGCACGCCTGCCCCAGTAGCAGGGTAATTGCAACATGGTAATATTTAGCACGCTCAGCACTTTCCACCTAGATGTTATCTCATTAACCTTCCCCGTGTCCCAGCAAGGCATGTGCTACATGCAGGGTTGCTGTAGCCTCCACCGGTCTCAGGAAGATAGTCCTCTGTCCCCAGCGATTTGGTCCTTTGGCTCTGCAGCTGATTTGCTGCGGTCGTAGGCCCAGGACTGGGGTTTCCTTTGAAAGGAAATGACTGGAGTACAAGCAGCAAATACTACCTATATTTTGAGCACAGGTATTTAGAAGTCTCTTACTGCTGTATAAAAGGGGGTTTTGCTTCCCTATAATGACACTGAATAATACGTGCTTTTTAAATGGCCCTTACTTAATCCTGACAACATTAGAAGTAGGTATTATTATCCCTCGTTTTATAGGAAACCGAGTTCTTAGAGATTAAATACATTGTTGGAAGACACACTGGTATTCGATGGCAGAGTAGGGTTTGTACCCAGGTCTGGGTGACTTCAAAGCCAAGACATAAGACTGCGTCAGCATCCTGTGTAAAGGGTTGTTTGACCCCATGAGTGGAAGGGAAAGACTGAGGACTCAAAACAACACAATCTAATTGGCACCAGCTAAACTTGCAGGCTTCCCTCCATCCACTGCCAATGGCAGGGCGGATGGTGGGAGGAAAGGTGTAAAGGGAAGGGGACAGGACAGCACTTCCCGCACAGCTCCTCTCAGCACCCTAGCGGGCTGTCGGGTGCCTTATCTGAAGTCCGGAATTTCTTTCAAAACCCAGAGGCTGTTTCCAGGGCTCCCGGCTGTCAGGGAGCGTGTGCCCAGTGCAGCGGAGAATTAGTCAGGGCATGAAGGGATTCTCAAAAGTGAGATGAAAGGAGAAGAGAGGAGAGGAGTCAGAGAGTCATGCAAGGGAAGAGGAGAAGCGGGGCTGGGAGGGGACCCTCATTCCCCTCGGTGTCTGTCAGCTCATGCTGTTGCCATAAAAGTCTCAGCAGAACCAGGCCTGTATGACAGAAAGAGCAGTTGTTGATTTGTGAAAGAGTGAGTTTCAATACACAGAATCTGCATTTTAAGATTTGTCCAACCAAATTTAGGAGGAAAAGAAACGCCCCACCAGCAATCCCAGTAAAACGAGGTGGTGACATGCACGTAACCAAATCAACAAGAAAAAACCTTTCAAAACCGATTTTACTACGCCTTTATTTTATTTACATTAGCTTCTGGGGTTAATCTGAGAGATAATAGTTTTATGTAAAATTGGTTGTAAGGGGAGAAGTAGTTATTGTCCCAGGTTAATTGTGATCCATGCTGTAATTTCACAGTCAGTAAATCAATTTGCAATATCGTTTGTTTGAGTAGTTCCGTTAACCTAAGCCTTGGACTCAGGAATGGGTGGCCCTGAGCCGAGCCTGGTGACTTGCATACTGTGTGTTCTTCAGCGTGTTGGCATGGTCATAGGAACTGACCAAATCCAATACTCATTTTTACATTCTTCCATGGAAAAGTGGATTCAGATTAGGATCAGCCTTACTAATAAACACCCCGGAAATATAATCAGCCACCTTCCCCAAGGCTACATTTCTCATGCAATGTCCTCGTTCAGGGCATGTGACTAATCACAAAGCTCTGATAAGTAGTGTGTGTTCTACGTAACTTATAAACTGGATGTCACGCTGACATTTTGGCCTGATAGTGCTGAAACAGGTATTTCCAGCTTTGTCGAAGCAAACTTATACCCTAATGGATACTTTTGGAGATATGTAGCTGATTCCTCATCTGCTTAAATTTGAGTAGCTTCTCTTCTCTAGATTCACCTAAAATTACAAACTTCAAAGTAGTCATTTGGTTATCCCCATTGCCTTAGGTAGGTGAATAGTAAACTGCTCAAAGACGCGTGTTTTCCATTCTTGTCTCTTTCTAAAGGCACAGCCTCTCATCTTCAGTGGACTTTGTCAGGGTTTTATCACTCCTCAGGCAAATTCTCCCTTAAACCCATCCAGAATCTTTCCTGCTTTAATTCAGTTTCTTCTTTCAGTTAGGTCTTCAGAAGTTATGGGGAATAACTGTTTGATATCCCATCCATAAAACCCTCCATGAACTTGAAAACAGCTGGGTTTATCCATGGGCTTCTCTACCGTAAGAGAAAACCTGATTCCTTTTAACTTTCCATTTTGACTCTGTTTCCCCCAGTACAGGACTCCTAATGCCGCTTTGGTTTCTCCCTGTTTTTATTCAGTGTGGTGATGTACTGTTAGGTTGCCTTCAGGGGTTAATTATGTCTCAGTGAAAGTCTTCAGGCAGGTGACACCAGCCCAACCACAACATGGAGGATGCCTCTGCAGTCTTTAGCAGGTTGGGGATGTCCCCCTTGTGTTTTAAGATGTCTGCAGCAGTTCCAGATATCCCATGCAATACACCAATGACTAGTAGAAAGAGGTGGGCTCCTCCCATGAGTCTCTCTATACTATAAGAAAAGCCTTTTCCCGAAGCTCCCCAGATGACTTACTCTCAGACCTCATTGGCTGGAATTGGGCCACAGGCCAGGGGAGTGGGACTGCAAAGATTGACCGGACCAGTCACCATGCATGCTCTCCCTCGAACCAGAAAAGAGGAGTCATTTCCTAAGCACGTAGCTTTGTGGAGAGTGAAACTTCAAACAAAATCAGGGTTTCTCCAGCAAGGATAAAGGGGGAAGGGGCAGTGATGGATGTTAGGTAGGCAATCAGTTGTGAAATAGGGAGCAAACTGTTCTCCATATCGTTCAACATATTAACAATAACACAGCAAAACAAGTAATTACTTAGAACCCACCAAGTGCCAGGGACTGTGTGAGCTGGCAGGTGCACAAAGATGAACACTATGCGGTCCTTGACCTGCAGAGCTGGCAATCAAATTTGGGAGGAGCCACATCCCCTGTCATTTCAAAATTGTACAGTGAGTGATAGGAGAGAGCCATGCAGAGTGTTCTGGAAGCACAGAGAAGGAACCCTTAACTCAACCAAGGGGTGCAATTCCTGGGGGAAGGCCAAGTGGACCGGCTGTAAATGCTGAGAGTGAGTTAGGCTAAGAAAATGAGACTGGGGAGGAAATATGAGGTAGGTGACTCTTAATTTCCTAATCCTTGTATAATATTTTATGTTTTATTACTATAGCTCATCTAAAGTTGATGAAATAGAAAATCCTTTCAAGCCTTGAGGGTGGTGTGCATTTCAAGGGTCATTTCCCATGAGTTCATTTTTTCATATTTTGTATCTGATGAAATCCACTTTATGATCAGTGAATTCCATACTTAAACAAGGAAGCCACTCATCCAGTAGGAAAATGTGTGAGGGAGTGAAAATGAGTGCAGTACTGATCGTTATGATGTCACTGGCTTTGTAAATGGGCTTGTTTTTAAGTATTATTAAGAAAACTTCAGTAATTTGGACTGAGGGGGGGAAATCAGTCAGAATGAGTGCAAGTCTACGGCTTAGATTGTTTTACTACTTTTATTTGTGTGTACCTTAAGACAGAATAGCAAAGAGTTGCTTATGAGGAATGAGTGTTAAATAGATAAGAAATGAAGCAACCGACAAAGGATTAATCTCCAAAATTTACAAGCAGTTCATGCAGCTCAAAATCAAACAAACAACCCAATCCAAAAATGGGCAGAAGACCCAAATAGACGTTTCTCCAAAGAAGATATACAGACTGCCAACAAACACATGAAAGGATGCTCAACATCACTAATCATTAGAGAAATGCAAATCAAAACTACAGTGAGGTATCACCTCACACCGGTCAGAATGGCCATCATCAAAAAATCTACAAACAATAAATGCTGGAGAGAGTGTGGAGAAAAGGAAACCCTCTTGCACTGTTGGTGGGAATGTAAATTGTTACAGCCTCTATGGAGAACAGTATGGAGGTTCCTCAAAAAACTAAAAATAGAACTACCATACAACCCAGCCATCCCACTACTGGGCATATACCCTGCGAAAACCATAATTCAAAGAGTCATGTACCACAATGTTCATTGCAGCTCTATTTACAATAGCCAGGACATGGAAGCAACCTAAGTGTCCATTGACAGATGAGTGGATAAAGAAGATGTGGCACATATATGGAATATTACTCAGCCATAAAAAGAAACAAAATTGAGTTATTTGTAGTGAGGTGGATGAACCTAGAGTCTGTCATACAGAGTGAAGTAAGTCAGAATGAGCAAAACAAATACCGTATGCTAACACATATATATATGGAATCTAAAAAAAAAAGGGTTCTGAAGAACCTAGGGGCAGGACAGGAATAAAGATGCAGATGTAGAGAATGGACTTGAGGACATGAGGAGAGGGAAGGGTAAGCTGGGACGAAGTGAGAGAGTGGCATGGACATATATACACTACCAAATGTAAAATAGATAGCTAGTGGGAAGCAGCACATAGCACAGGGAGATCAGCTCGGTGCTTTGTGACCACATAGAGGGGTGGGCTAGGGAGGGTGGGAGGGAGACACAAGAGGGAGGAGATATGGGGATGTATGAACATGTAGAGCCGATTCACTGTTATAAAGCAGAAACTAACACACCATTGTAAAGCAATTATACTCCAATAAAAATGTTAAAAAATAAAAAAAATAAATGTATTCATTTGATTATAAAAAATAAATAGATAGATAAAGGATGATTTCCTTAGCATGTTCACTGTCTCCCTAAAAATGCTCCTTAGATGGCAAGAGGTACTGGAAAACAAGCTGTTCTGTCTTCCTGTGTCTTTTATTTACTTATTTATTTTTTACACAGCTTATACTCTATTAGAAAAAAGTTTACTTAACAGATGTAAGCATCAACTTGGTCTCTGCTGAGTTTATTAGAGAATTACGAATATGTAAAGCATAATTGCCTTTTAAAATCTTAGCTCCATCACTGGAGTTCTATAGGCACGTTTTCATATGACAATCCTCCTGTTGTAAATCAATAAGAAAAAGAGAAATATTCTGATAAACACCCAGGCAAAAGTCAGGAACAGGCAATTCAGGGCAATGAAGCATATAAAATAGGGTTAGGTTCCATAATAATCAAAGACATAAAAGTTAAAGCAAGATATGACTAATCAAATCAGCAATAGTTTTTGTAAAAATATAAATCAATAAATAAAGTACGCCAAATAAATACATAAATAAAATGCTAATGCTCAGGGCTGATGACAGTGTAGAGAAATGAGGACTAATGTTTTATTCTGTATGAGAGATGTTTATTCTAGCGCTCTTATTTATTTATTTATTTATTTATTTTGAGGTATGCGGGCCTCTCACTGTTGTGGCCTCTCCCATTGTGGAGCACAGACTCCGGACGCGCAGGCTCAGCGGCCATGGCCCACGGGCCCAGCCGCTCTGCAGCATGTGGGATCTTCCCAGACTGGGGCACGAACCTGTGTCCCCTGCATCGGCAGGCAGACTCTCAACCACTGCGCCACCAGGGAAGCCCCTAGCGCTCTTTTTTAGTACAAAATTTTAAAACAACTTAAATGTCCATTAATACAGATGTAGAAAACAAACTTATGGTTACCAGGGGGTAAGGTGGGGGAGGGATAAATTGGGAGATTGGGATTGACATATACACACAACTATATATAAAATAGATAACTAATAAGAACCTACTGTATAGCACAGGAAACTCTACTCAATACTGTGTAATAATGGCCTATATGGGAAAAGAATCTAAAAAAAGAGTGGATATATGTATATGTATAACTGCTTTACTTTGCTGTACACTTGAAACACAACATTGTAAATCATCTATACTCCAGTAAAAAAAAATTTTTTAATGTCCATTAATAGAGAACTGATTAATTAAATAATAGTACAGTCATACAGTGGAATACTACACGTCTGTTAAAAAGAATGAGGTATATCTATATATACCTCAAGATTCTTTAGAATCTCAAGATATATTATATAAAGAAAGCAAGATGCAGACAAAATAAAAGTTTTCTGTATGTACATATATGGAAATAGTAGTAATTATAGTTTCTGGAAGGATATATGGGAAACTGTGATAGCAGTTATAGTGACTACCTTTGAAGAAGAGGACTAGGCGTAAAGGATGGAAGACTTTTACTTTTACTTTATAGCTTTCTGTATGGTTTGAATCAGTGCAAGAATTGCTTTATTTTAAAACATGAAATATGATTTTTTTAAAAAAAGAATAGGTTGTATCTTCATGGTTTGACCTGGAAAAACATGGGCAATATAAGAGGAAAAAGAGCAGGTACAGAATGATCAGAATGAGATGACTCTGTTAATGGTTTTACTTATAGATATAGATGTAGACCTATACAGTATTTGTGTTAGAAAGTCTGGAAGGAAATAACCTGAACTGTCATCATTGTGGCTCCTAGCAGAGTGGAGAAGTGGTGAGATTGCAGAAACCTTCACTTTCTCTGTACTGCTTAATTTTGTGTAGTGCTGATAAAGGAAAAATATAACTTTTTCCAACCAGGGGGGAAAAAGTAAAAAAAGAAAGGATATCCATTCGTCCCCCTCCCTCTTGCATGAAGGGCTCCTGTCTGCTCTGTGTAAAAACGAGGGTTTGGCTATGTCTCTCACCTGGATGTTCTAAGCTTACTCTCACCTATTTCGCTTTTAAATCCCACCTGCTAGGGAAGCCTTTGTGGTAGGCTAGAAATCTCTCCTCTGATCCAACTTATCTTCCCAAGCCTTACCCAACTAGAAAAACTGGAAAATAGAAATCAAAAACAACATTCAAACGAGATGCTGAAAACTAGCCCAATAAATAAAATAAAATCAGCATGTTTAGTGAACCACGAGTTTGTGCAAGGAGCTAGTAGCCAGCTCAGGTGCCCCCAGAGACCACCTGGGGGCATTCCCCCGCAATTTGAACCTCATTGTTTTTTTCACCCACTCGTCTCTGTTGCCCTACATGGGGAGGTTGATATGAGAATCTGGTGGGGCAGGAGTGCTATGGAAATAAAAGGTGATTAACCACATTGATGTGTAAGCCCTGGAGGCTAAGACTTGTATCATGGGTTTGTTATGATTATTGCCTAGAAAATTAGGAGAACCCAAGATGTTCATTAACCCAAATATGCTCTGTTTTTTAAGAAAATGCTTTCACAATCCAATCCTAACAATTGATTTTTTCAATTACTTTTCATCTCAGAATTTCAAAACACTTAATAAATGTCACTTTCAGCCTTATATCACAACTGTACAAATGGGTGTGAATTGCTATGGGGCAACCAATGATACCTGTGTTGACACATCTTCCAGCACCTCCCACCCCTCCATTACTAATGAGGATACGTTTTTTGTTACTGGTGAGAGCTGCTGTTACAATGAGGAGAAGCAGCTCTGATGTGTTACAGTGTTGGAGAAGAGCTTAGAAAAGAGAAACCTCAGTTGAAAGTACAAATCAGATTCCCACTTCATTCATGGAAACTGGAAGAGGAGAGGGAGCAGGCCCACACAAGGGGGAAGTGGCCAAGCAGAAGTTTCTAAAGCCAGGGCCGCTATTGAACCTACCCAGCAGCTCTTTGTCATTTGTTTGAATCTAGTTATTACTGTAGTTACAGAACATTCCATAGGCTGACCCACAAAATAAGAGAGAGTAGTCTTTCTTGTAAGTTGGGAAAACATTTAAACAACAAGGTAACCTACTGATATTGGCCAAACTGTGTCCCCCAAAATAAATATGCTGAAGTCCTAACCCCCAAACCTCAGAAAGTGACCTAACTTGCAAATAGGTTCTTTGTAGATTTAACCAAGTTAAAAATGAGGCCATTAGGGTGGGCCCTAATCCAATATGACTGGTGTCCTTATAAAATGGGGAAATTTGGCTACAGAAACAGACACACACAGAGGGAAGAAGATGCAGACGCATGGAGAACACTGTGAGAGGACAGGAGACTGGAGTGCTCATCTATAAGCCAAGGAACACCTGAGGCTACCGAGAGGCTAGGAGAGGCATGAAACAGATCCTTCCCTAGCACCTTCAGAGGGAGCATGGAACTGCCAACAGGTTCACTTTGGGCTTCTGGCCTCCAGAACTGTGAGACAAAAAGTTTCTACTTATTAAATAGATACCCAGCTAGTTTTTGATACTCTGTTATGGCTGCCCTAAGAAACTAATACATCTAGCATTAGTCACATGTCCTTAACAATGGTCAGAAAATGGAGTAAGAGTGAAACCTCAGAGTATTCCAGCATGGGATGTTTGTGTGACAAAATGAGTAAGAGGAATTCACGGCTTCTCTATTATGGTGGTGGGTTTTTCTGGGAACACTTGGCCTGGAGGTAGTTCTCTTCCTGTGGGATGCAGAGCAAGGAAACCCCTCCCTCTGTGGCGGGGCAGGGAGAAGCCGTCCAGCGTGCAGGCCAAGCTGGCGGGGAACACACCGTTCCAACTCTGGCCACTGCTTGCCTCTGTGCAGCAGCTAACACCGTGCACACAGCTGCTTAAAGCCCACCCTTTTAGCAAATGGAGACAAGGTGACAGGGCTCCCCAAAGGGGATGAAAGCCTTGAGACCAGGCAGGGATGCTTCTAATGCCAGCCACAGAGACTGGAATCGGGAATTGGGGCCACAATCAAAACAGGGGCCACAAACAACACAGAACCTGCAAATCTCAAGAATATCAGGAACTGGACTCTACCCGGCCACGGATTTTTTTGTGTTCTTGTTTTATTTTTGTTACTTGTTTCTTTTTATTTTATTTTAAAACTTCCTTAGAGGAGGGAAATGAGCATTAAAATTGGAACGCTTGTGCGTGATTTTTGTCTGTATATTTGTCCGAATGTAATTTATTTCTAACTTTGGGGGGGTGTGTGCTTGTGATTCTATTATTTGATTCAGTTCTCGGCACATCCTTTTTGTGATCTTTTTGAAACGAGGAAAAAAAAAATCCTTAGATGTTATTAAAGAGAGGCCCCTGATTCAAGACGTCCCCACAGGATAGCAGCCCTGAGTGGACAGAACCACCCCTCACCCCACCACCACCCACGCCCCCCATCCCCCCACCCCCACCCCGGCCCCGCGCCTGAAGCTGTCTTACAGGAAGGACTCCTGGCTGCCTGGGGATGTGCCCCTCTGCTCAGACCCAACCTCAATCAGTGCTGAGTTAGACAAAGGCCTCAGCCCTGAGACTTTGTTTTCATTTGTCCTAAGACCCAGCTCTTCTCTCTTTTGTCTCAAGAGTAGCCAAGGCAGGAGGCATGCCAGGACTGACCTCAGAGGGGATCCTAGCAAACAATGTCACAAACTTAGGGTATTTTCCGCAATGTACCTGAGCCTAAGAAAGAGAGACTTCTTTTGTCCAAATAGAAAACATGTGAAAAGTGCAGGTTTGTTGTTGTTTTGAAGAATTTGAAGAGCAAGGTGTTTTCCCTGGGACTCAGTTTCAAAATCAACAAACTGACACCTGCCTGAACAAGGAGAAATGGAGTCAGCTCTGTCACCATCCGTCCTCAGCAGGGCTCCCAAGGTCCCTGCCGTCCCAGACTGTACACAATGCCCTTTGGTCGTCACCCCAGGTGGCAGGAGGGGAAGGAAGAAAGGTCACGTTGTTTGTGCAGTTGGTTGTCTTACTGCTGCTGGGCTGGTAAAATTGTTTTTCTGAGAGCTTCTTGTTCATTTGGCTTTTAAATACTCATTATGCTTCTCCTTTTTTTTTTCCTGAGGGATGAGAGAGAAGCAAACTTTCCACAGTGTTAACTGTCATGGATTTTTCCTCCGCTGTACAATTGGGTGGCAGTAAGGCAGTGTTAAGAGGCGTGATTTATTTATAAACATATCTGGAAATATTTTTAAAATAAAAAATGCCAAGGGTGGAGCTGGGTCAGAGCCAAGTCATGAGAAATAAGATGTTTATTTTGGAAGTGGGCATTAGCACCCTCCCACAGGTAGTTTTAAAGTAATTCGGGGTCAAGTGAAAACATTCTGGTTATACTTACTTCAGTTTTAGATGCAGAAGCGTAGATTCTGGCTTGCTGGGAAGCTGATCTGAGTGGTTCTGTGCTTCGAATATAATCCTGTTTTGTAGAGTTCCTGCGATGAATGCTGACCAGGCGGTCTGGTATTTAAAGAACGGCTTCGCAGTCTCCATGGCCCCAAGCCCTCACCTTTTCTCCGGCTTCCTTCCCGTTATGCTGCCTCATCCCGGCTGGGACACAGGCAGACAGTGGTGGAGATCGGCCGGGGACCAACAGAGGATGGGGAAGTCATTAACACGACTACACACACCCTTCCTAGGTTCAGTCAGCCACCTTTCTATTCTCTTTCTACTCTATTCTTTCTATTCCATTCTAGTTGGGAATGTTTCTTCAACTGCCTTAAGCAGGGGGTAGAGAGAGGATGTTTGGTCAAAGGGCATCGAGATGGGAACAGGAGAATCAAGGAGAGGAAATAAGGGGCCAGAGATAAAGAAATAAGAGCTAGGAGGAAAGAAATAAATAGAAACGAAGATGATGAATAATACCAGGTACAGAACAGACAGGGAGCAAAACGAAAAAGGAGCAAGACACGGAGATTGTCCTGCAGAAAGAAACAATTCAAAAATAGAAAAATGTGAGAAACCTGAAAATAAACAAACTTAGAAGCCCATACAGGAAAGGAGAGAACCAAATGGAAGTAAGAAATAGAACCCCAAACAGGAAGGACGTCTGAATGAGAAATGTGATTGAGGGAAGAAACAGAGAAGCCTTTGTGGTGTGTTTGTAGATTAGAGGGAAAAACCACAGAACAGAGGGAATCCAGGAGTGTTTATTCTTCACACCTGGCAAACAAAAAAATCATTATTTTTTAATCATAGAAGAAATATCTCTAAGAGCATTGGGCCTTCCATGCTATTGGCCTGTCTCTCACTCATCTTAATCCCTTAGGACTCTTTTAAAAGCATAAGGAAACCCAGCATGAGGAAAAGCACATTTCCATCCAGATGACTTTTATATAAAGTTTATTTTAAGGAGATAAGTCCTCACGGTACTTAGAGTTCAAGCTGGGTTACCTGTCCCCGGTGGTGAATTATCACGGCATTTTAGTCCCTATAAATCCCAGGGTAAATGACAAAAATATCTTGACCCCCTTAAAAATACGGATAAAAAATTAAATAATTATTTGCATGATTCCCATTTCAGAAGGCTGCCTTACCATGAATAAGTTAGAGGTTGCCTTGTGAGTTTAAATAATTTAACAAATGGAGTAATAAAAAAAAATTGTAAGTAAAGCATAAAGTGATAAACACAACACGTATCCAGGAGAAGTAAAGATTAGATATTTCATTACTGCAAATTGCTGTTACTAAACATTATGATAAAATACCAAAAAGATACCTCTCTACCCCCTTCCATAACTTCAGGTTATTAATTTTATTCATATACAAGTAATTCTTGCCTTGTATGCCTCTCTTGCCCTGTTTCTCTAATGAGGAAACCAAAAAAAAAAAAAATGCAGTAGATAAAATGCACAAATTGGGGCTGAAGCAAATGAAAAAAGATATCAGAAACAAATAACATTATCAGCTTTTAGCCCCATAATAAGCTCTTATTTATTTAGACCCTATTAATTTGGAATTTATAATAACTCGATTGGGATCTGGGCAGAAATTTTCCTGCATTTAGCAAACCCTGTCTTGCTAAGTAGTGCAAAAGAATGATGTAAATGAGATTACAAAGGGAATGTTTGAAATAAATCTTGGAGCACTTCAGGCAATCTCTTATATATGAATAATTAATATAAGAATACATATCATTCTTATCCGGTAATTATCTGATAATTCAGAAGGAATTTATTAGGTCACCCTGCAGTAGGGAGGTGTGAGTTTATCACTAAATAGCTCTATGACCATAGGCAAGACATTTAGTTTTTTCATCCCTTACTTTTCTTACCTGTAAAATTAAGTTGATAATACCAACTCTGCCTAGTTGCAGGGGTTGTTATGAGCATGAAATAAGAGAATGAGTGGGAATCCATTTTGAAATCCATGAGGCATTCGGAAAATCTATTTTATTTAAAATGAATTTAAAATTCATACTTTCCACTAATTTAGTCTGACCTTCTCTCCAATAGTTTACACCAGTGAGGTTTTTCTCCTTACACAGCTTCAACGAAAGGAAATTCCCTAACAAACTGATGTGTGTGTGTGTGACATACATATATATACACACACATATGGATGTAAACGTTTATCTCTCTTTCCACTCCTTCTACCCCAACGGATCTTTGGAGTCATTCTGGTATTCTGAGTACACTAAATGTATTTAACACGGCACAACCTTGAAAGCTATTGTGTGTACTTGAAAGAGTCTAGGTGTTGGAGTCTGACAGGCTTGGGTTCAAAGTCAGGATCTTCCTCATAGGTGAGTTAGCCTAAACAATGATCTCTCTGAACCCCAGTTTCTCTGTCTGTAAAAATTGATAATAATACCGATTGTATAGGACTTTTGTTTTAATTTTTTAAATTTATTTATTTTTGGCTGCATTGGGTCTTCGTTGCTGTGCTCGGGCTTTCTCTAGTTGGCAGCAAGCAGGGGGCTACTCTTTGTTGTGGTGTGCAGGCTTCTCATTGAGGTGGCTTCTCTTGTTCAGAGCACGGGCTCCAGGTGTGCACGTTTCAGTAGTTGTGGCACGTGGGCTCAGTAGTTGTGGCTTGCGGGCTCTAGAGCGCAGGCTCAGTAGTTGTGGTGCACGGGCTTAGCTGCTCCACAGCATGTGGGATCTTCCCAGACCAGGGCTCGAACCCATGTCCCCTGTATTGGCAGGCGGATTCTTAACCACTGCACCACCAAGGAAGCCCCGATTGCATAGGACTTTTAATAAAGACTAGGAGAGATAATGTACATTACACAGTGCCTAGCACAGAGCAGATACTCCAAAGTGATGATGATTATTTATATGAAACATAAGTTGTCTGGAAGTGATATTTGTATTAGAGAAAACATTCAAGTCTCCTCACTTTGAATCTCTGGCTCCTATTACAACTTAGCTCCCAAAATATGAAGCCAAGTAAAGTCATAATCACAGTGTCCTGAAAATTTTTTTTTTTTTTACACACAGACAACCCATATTGCTTTTGGTGAAATGTATGTTGCGAAGTATTAAAATACTGCTTCCTCAGTTCTAAGACACATGCTTTTTCACATTTGAATGTTTTGGAAATCAGAATGAGCTTTACAATCATTGTCAAAATAAACATGTCAACTGCCAGGTAGAGGAGTTGCTAAGAGGAATTATCATTTGCTTGTAATGGGTGAATTCAGCCAAATCTTTCAGAATAAAGAATTTTCAAAGCTAAGCGATGTTGGTGTTTACGCTTCACTCAGATGCAAAACATCTGTCTGTCAAGCTCTTTCAAGAGAATCTGTTGCACTTCCTGCAAGATGTAATCAATTAAAGAAAAAAATTTAAGATTCTAAATCAGGGGTGCTACAGAGGTCAAACTCACAGGCACTTTTATGAAAATATTGCCTCTGCTTAGCAACAACTGCAAATGTTCTAGTGAATCCAAGAAATCTTTGGGATATGAGTGAAGACAGTGGGTAATTATATGAATAAAATGTACGCTATTTGCTGGTAAAAAATTGTGTGTATTGAATACTGCATTTTTTTCTCTCTCAGAATAAACCTGTCTTTTAATCAGACAAATTAATCTCTTTTCTTCTACTTGTCAGATTCAGCAGAGAAAGCTCCTCGCTTTTTAAATCACCTAAAACAGGGTTAAATATAATTAAATTTATACCTAAGATGTCTGCACTCTACACGTTATACTTCAGTAAAACTCTGAAAAAGTATACATATATGACCGTGTGCATTTAGCTTGAATAGTTGAAGATTTATCAAAATATAACCAGTTACAGTTTTCAAACTAGTAGATGCAACTGCTCATAGAACATACCTTCTCAGCTAAGTCCTAGGCGCTCTACACATGTTATTTAATAACAGCTAGCATTTATCCAGCATTTACTATGTGCCAGGTATTTGCAAAGGGTGTACCAACAATCTCATTGAAACTTTAAAAGAACTTACAAGGTGGGTGTTATTGTTTTTACAATGAGGAAACTCGTATTTAAGGCATATATAAGTTAGTTACTTACAAGAGGTCACACAGCTGGAAAGTAGTCAGGGAAACATGAGAATCTGGTCAGTTTGACTCCAAAGGCTTTCATTTATGTACTTCTTCACAGTCCTCTCAAAAATACACACGGTTGGGGCTTCCCTGGTGGCGCAGTGGTTGAGAGTCCACCTGCCGATGCAGGGGATGCGGGTTTGTGTCCTGGCCCGGGAAGATCCCACATGCTGCGGAGCGGCTGGGCCCGTGAGCCATGGCCGCTGAGCCTGCGCGTCCGGAGCCTGTGCGCTGCAACGGGAGAGGCTGCAACGGTGAGAGGCCCGCGTACCGCAAAAAACAAAACAAAACAAAAAACACACGGCAGGTTCTGTTGTCCTTATTTCACAGATGAGCACCCTAAAGCTCAGAGAGGTTAAGTAGCCTGACTGTAACACACAGCCTATGTGGGGAGAGCCAGGATTCATACCTGGGCCTGTCTCCAAAGACCCTGTTGGCTCCTCTCTAACAATGTAATGCCCTTCTTAGGGAGAATATGTTCTTTAGACGTGGTTTTCTTAACATCACAGTACTGGATAGTCTAAGAGTGGGAAGGAATAGGGGTGGGGAGGGTGGAGGAGGAAAGAGAACAGAGGGAGCAGCTCCCAGGCCTCCAAGGGAGTTGCCATTGATCTCTAATCTTAGCACTGCAGAAATTGGAACTTTCCTCTTGAAGTCACCTTGTTTAGTTGCTCTGACTGTGGATGCAGTTGCCAGTGAAATTCAGTTCACATCCATTGGGATACTGTGCCACAAATTTTCTGTAACTTGGAAATGCACTTTCCTTTCTCCCCATCCGTTTCCTAGTTTGCCCCTATACACCTACCCCTCTTAAGAGAAAAAACAGAACATAAAAAGAATCAGGACTTTAGGAAGTATATTCCTCAAAACGTAGAAACCTCCCGTGGGCATCTCTGTCGTCTTGCTCAGAGGGGCCGACAGGAGTGGCCATGCTGTGCCCCTCAAGGCCAACCCGGAAAGTCAGGCCTATTTCAGCTTCCTCTCTGACTTGCTATTCATAAATTAGTACCAATCCTTTAGTTTCCAAACATACCAATTTTTTAAAATGCTAGTTTCAACCATAATTTATTTGGGGCCATTTAAATTGGCTGCACTTTTCTTTATTAGGAACTAAAAATTATGATTGGGTCCCCTCCCTGCCAGTGGAAAAAAGCTTCATTTCTTCCTACCCTGAAGATACAATAACGAACCAGGAACTCACTGGTTAGAGAGCACTGAAAATCAAAGTACTCTTTTAGCATTTTTCGCATTTGAGACGCCATGCACTACTTGCAGCTTGAGAAATTTTGAAAGAATTCTCTAAATTTTGGGTTCTAGAGACAAAGGGGAAACAGATATTTGAGCCATTTTACAAAATTGCAGACCTTTAATGGACTGCGGTAGTTTTTACCCAGAGGAACATGTACTCATTGCTGTGTGGTTCTCCATCAACGTCCCTGGTAATATTGTGTGTTGTAAGGAAAGGTAGTACTTTCTGATCAGCATCGACCTAAAGAGTAAAAGTTAAAACTTTAAAAAATTTTCCATGAGGTCTTTCATTAGAAACTTTTATGAAGTAAAAGGTTAAAAAAAAAAAAGACTTCCTCAGTCCACGTGTTTTGAATGTTTGCCTTTTAAATTGTGGGTTAAGGGCTGTGTCCTTTTCTTCTTTGTGTTCGATTTCCTTTTCAGCTGTTACATAGCTACATGTTTAGCACCTTTGGCCATCAAGAAGGTTGAAAAAGAAAACAAACTACCTCTCAGGATTCTAGTTATGGGTCTGTATCCCAGTCCCTGTTAACTCAAAGCTCCACCGATGCTAGGATTCTGAGCTTAAACCTCCACTCACAAGAGAAGGGGTCGGATAGGAAGCGAAGACAAGAAATTATTATTTTTTTAATTTTATTGAAGTATAGTTGACTTACAATGTTGTGTTAATTTCTGCTGTACAGAGAAGTGATTCAGTTACACATATATATTCTTTTTCATGTTCTTTTCCATTTCAGTTTATCACAGGATATTGAATATAGTTCCCTATGTTACACAGTAGGACACTGTTGTTTATCCATCCTATATATAATAATTTGCATCTGCTAATCTGAAACTCCCAATCCTTCCCTCTTCCTTCTCTCTTGGCAACCACAAGTCTGTTCTCTATGTATGTGAGTCTGTTTCTGTTTCATAGATAGATTCACTTGTGTCATATTTTATATTCCACATGTAAGTGATATCATATGGTATTTGTCTTTCTCTTTCTGACTTACTTCACTTAGTATGATAATCTCTAGGTCCATCTATGTTGCTGCAAATGGCATTATTTCATTCTTTTTTATGACTAGTATTCCATTGTATATATATGCACCACATCTTCTTTATTCATTCACCTGTCGATGGACATTTAGTTTGCTTACATGTCTTGGCTATTGTGAATAGTGCTGCTATGAACATAGGGGTGCATGTATCTTTTCAAATTATAGTTTTGTCTGGATGTATGCCCAGGAGTGGGATTGCTGGATCATATGGCAACTCTATTTTTAGTTTTTTGAGGAACTTCCATACTGTTTTCCATAGTGGTTACGCTAATTTACATTCCCACCAACAGTGTAAGAGGGTTCCCTTTTTTCCACACCCTCTCCAGCATTTATTATTTGTAGACTTTGTAATGATGGTCATTCTGACCGGTGTGAGGGGGTATCTCATTGTAGTTCTGATTTGCCTTTCTCTAATAATTAGCGATGATGAATACCTTTTCATGTGCCTGTGGGCCATCTGTATGTCTTCTTTGGAGAAATGTCTGTTTAGGCCTTCTGCCCATTTTTTGATTGGGTAGTTTGGTTTCTCTTATATTGAATTGTATGAGCTGTTTGTGTCTTTTGGAAATTAAGCCCTTGTCGGTTGCATCATTTGCCAATATTTTCCCCCAGTCCATAGGTTGTCTTCATTTTGTTTATGGTTTCCAAGAAATTATTTTTAATTAAAGAAGTGGAGTCTAAAAGCAACGGTTATGAAAGTTGAAAAATGCTAGACTGCCCAATGCATTTGAATATTGGGAGTTGTAATATGAGTGCGCCTTTCCATAACTATTTCAGTAGTTTAAGCAATCATCCACCCCTGGCAAGACCTTCATCTGGTCACTAGACAGAGAGGCCCAACTAGACCCGGGTATAAAGTTCCTGTTTAATAAGGTCGTCTGTTTTGGAAAACCTGTGATGGGTTCAAGTATCCTGGGGCAGAATTCCTAGGCAGTCCTCTTTCTTAGGAGAAGCGGAATCTACAGAGCATTGAGAAACATGAAATACCAGTCAGTAAGGGCCTCCTTGGCTACAGCTGTGTTGATGGGGGATGAACAGGGGTGCACACCACAGTCTAAGGCTGTGTTCACACATTTCCCATATTTAGAGCTAAGTTCAAATGCCTGCCTTGCCATTTACCAATCCTGTGTTTTAGGGAAAGTTACTTAACTGCCCTAAGCCTCACTTTTGTCATCTGTAAAATGGGGATAACAATGCTCACTACCTTATAGGGTTGTCGTAAGGGCCAAATGTACGTAAAGCCTTTTAACACAGCACCAGTCACATCACACATGCTAACGAAGGACTAAAATGTGTTTCTATCCTTTCATTACTTAGGTCATTTCAACTGTAACAATTCACACCACTTGGAGTTTTCATGGGGAGCAGGAAGCTGTAAGTTCTGCTCTGGGAAAAGGTGCTCTCTTGGCTTCGCACTGAGGAGTTTAGGAGTTAGAGTGGCCTCTCACACCTTTCAGGCCTTGAACCTGTCTGTGGGGCTCTGGGAAATGCAAAAGGGCAGAGGGAGCCGGCTACCTGTAGAGGACAGGGAAGCAGCAGCCTCACCCTTCACCCTCAGCCTTCTCAGCCCCCTGCCCTCAGGCCCTTGGGCCTAGGACTGTGTGTGGTCAAGGAGGGTGGCTGGCAGCCGAGGTGGCAGTCTGTGTGTGAGGGCAGCCAGCTGGGGGCGGGGGCATCAAGAGCTGCGTGCTGGAGACTGGCATCTACCGGGGCTGGCATGGTTGGCTCACTCCAGGCCTGGAAGGACACACCCTTTGGATCAAGTACGGGAAACTGGGGCCCAGAGTAAACACCAAGCCCAGCAAGGAGGCCCCCAAGTCCCTTCCCAGGCCGACTCAGGGATTTGAGCAACTTCTCCCCCACCCGCTCACAGCCCGACAATGGAACTCACAGAATGGGGGCCTTCCTTCCTTCCTTCTCCGACCGACCGCAGGCCTCTTGGTCAGCAATAGCCTCAGGGGATTGTAATCCTTCTGGAGAAAGAAATCACAGGCCAGGGCTGCAAACAGGCAGTTCAGTGAAAACCTATTAAATTCAAGGAGTGCCTGCAGAGTTCTGTACTTAGCTCCACTGCAGAGAGGGGAGGAGCCTGGTGGCTGCCCCGGACACCAGCCCGCTTTGGCCTTTCTCTTCCATGGAGACTACTGCAAACCTTCACCATTCTTAAAAATTGGTAGGAAAAAGACCAACAACCCAATAGAAAAATAGGCAAGGATATTGTATTAAGATTCTCCAGAGAAACAGAACCAACGGGATGTACACAGATACATAGAAAGAGATTTATTCTGAGGAATTGGCTCATGTGATTATGGAGACCGAGCAGTTCCACGATCTGCTGTGTGCAAGCTGGAGGCCCAGGAAAGCCAGTGGCGCAATTCAGGACGAGTCTGAAGGCCTGAAAACCAAGGGAGCTGATGGTGTAAATCTTAGTCCCAGAGCAGAAGAATATGAGATGAGATATCTCAAGTCAGGCAACAAGGCAAGAAAAAATGGATGAATTCTTCCTTTCTCCTGTTCTGTTCCGGCCTTCAGTGGATTAGATGAGGCCCACCCGCGTTGGGGAACATGATTTACTTCACTGAGTCCACAGATTCAAATGCTCACGTCATCCGGAAATATGCTCAGAGACAGCCAGAAACGATGTTTAATCTGGGCACCTCATGGCCACTCAGGTTGACCCGTAAATCCTTAGAGGGCAATTCTGTCCCTACACACGTTTCCTACCGTGAGCCGAGAAGTATGTACAAGAACTGGTTAAAGAAAGTGTATTTCATAATGGGGTGGATGTTTTTGTGCCGATGTGGAACCATCTTCAAGATAAAATGTTAAGTGAAACAGTGTGGCTCAGAACAGGGCATGGACTATCTCTGAAAGGAGGTTCAAGAGACAGGTCCCTGGGGTCGCCTCCAGAAAGAAGGGCTGGAGGGCTGGGCTGCTGGGGTACAGCACAGACTTACATTTCACTGTATACTCTTGGATTTTTCAAAATCATGGCATGTGTTTCTTTTTGAATTTAAAAAATACTCATTTTTATTTTTTTAAAAGGAAACCTCCATTCTCTTCTACCCTTTTAATCCTACAAACTTCCCTCTCATGCTTAACCGATTACCTTGCCCTCCAGTAACACAAATAAAAACCTCAGTGAGAACATCTTCAAACTCCTTCACATTTTCTATTCCTTTCCCAGTCCCTGGATGTCCTCCCCAGCCTTCCCCAAGACCAAGCCTCTTTTTGCTGAATGCTCAGCCCCTCTCTCCCTCCCAAGTTTTTATCATTGATGTTTAAATTCACCAGAGTCCCCTAAATCTTAAACCACTGCCAAGCAGTCACCCCTGCTTCTCTTTTCCCTTCTATGGTTAAACTTCTTGAGACAGTTGTCTACACTGTTCCTTTCCCCGTGCTCACTCTACAACCTGGCTTCTGCCTTCACCACCAACGCCCCCCCACCCCCCGTGAACTTGCCCCTTCAAAATCACATGACCGCCATGTTGCTAAAATCACTGGACATCTCTTCTTGGGCACCTACAGCTCTTCTTGAGCACACTCATCTATTCCTTCAGCTAGCTTCAGTTACCATATCTATATCTTTAGTCTAGACCCCTCAACTAATTAACTAACTAAAGAACTAACTATATACTGGTCATGTACTTTGGGTGTCCCACAGGTACCTCAACCTCAGCATGCTGAGACCTGTCTCCCCTCCAGTGTTCTCTCTCTCAGTGGACGGCTCTGTCATCCATCTGGTTGGGCAAACCCAAAACCTGAGAGTCATCCTGTCTGCCGCCTTCCCCCTGCCCTGATTTCCCGTAGCCAACCTTCCAGTTACCCTATGAATCTGCCCCCTCTGCTACTGTCCTAGTTCAGGCCATCGTTTTCTCTGTATCATTACAATAGCTTCTCCTCAATCAATTCTCCACACTCCCTGCTGTAACCCTTTTAATGGGCAACGCTTACCCTCAGGATAAATTCCAAATTCCTTAACGTGGTTCCAAGACTTTTCATGACCATTCACCATGCCTCATTCCCCAACCACCCCCCTGCGTTCTCAGATCCAGCCCTACTGAACTTCTTGCAGTTTTTGCATACCCCGTTCTTGTTCACTCTGAGCCTTTTGAACATGTGGCTCCCTCTAACTGGAGGCCTCTTTTCTTCTTCTTGTCTCCTTGATAACTTCTCCTCATCCTTCAGGTCTCAGCTTAAAGCTTTCTACTTCCAGAAACTCTGTAATGTAATGGTTTCTTTAGTTCTGGTTCCTCCACAAGATTGAAATTTTTTTTATATAAATTTATTTTATTTTAATTGTTTTTGGCTGCATTGGGTCTTTGCTTTCTCTAGTTGCAGCGAGGGGGGCTGCTCTTCTTTGTGTGGTCTTCTCATTGCGGTGGCTTCTCTTGCTCGGAGCACAGGCTCTAGGCGCGCGGGCTTCAGCAGTTGTGGCTCGCGGGCTCTAGAGCGCAGGCTCAGTAGTTGTGGCGCACAGGCTTAGTTGCTCCGTGGCATGTGGGATCTCCCCGTACCAGGGCTTGAACCCATGTGCCCTGCATTGGCAGGCGGATTCTTAACCACTGCGCCACCAGGGAAGCCCAAGATTGAAATTTAAGATGGAGTTTATGCCCTCCTAGCACGTCACTCTGCCCCCGCCACAGTCTTTGGCACATAGTACGTGCCAAATGATCATTGCATGAATTAATGAAGGCACCATCAACGCTCATCTCACAACGCATTTTAACAAAGAAGCGTAAATGGAGTCTGGCTGCTTTTGTGGAATCATTAGGGGCAAATAGCTTAGCCAGAAGTACCCTACAGAGTTAAAATTACAATTCTGACTAATTTGTTAGAACTGTCCCTCTGGTGATATATTTTAGAATTTATAGAAATTTTGCAATAGTACATGACTTCATCTTCCTTTTTAAAACTGTGTGTGTGTGTGCGTGTGTGTGTGTGTAAGAGAGAGAGCGAGAGAGAGAGAGAACAACTTTGCCAAATTGGCCTTTGTAGTCTAGTGGTTTGAACCAGAAATCTGTGAAAAGATTGTTCTTTAGGAAATTGTCCAAAAATTATCCTGGAGGCAAGACTAAAGTAACTGTCTATTTTAAAATGTACTTTAGGGACTTCCCTGGTTGTGCAGTGGTTAAGAATCCGCCTGCCAATGCAGGGGACACAGGTCCGAGCCCTGGCCCAGGAAGATCCCTCATGCCGCGGAGCCACTAAGCCCATGTGCCACAACTACTGAGCCTGTGCTCTAGAGCCCGCGAGGCACAACTACTGAGCCCGTGTGCCACAACTACTGAAGCCCATGCACCTAGAGCTCTTGCTCTGCAACAAGAGAAGCCACCGCAATGAGAAGCCTGTGCACGGCAACAAAGAGTAGTCCCTGCTCACCACAACTAGAGAAAGCCCATGGGCAGCAATGAAGACCCAACGTGGCCAAAAATAAATTAATAAATTAATTAAAATGTACTTTAGTGGCAGCTATAGACAAGTACGGTGTTTATTGTCTAAGAAATTGTAACATGTAGATACCTGAAGTGCATTGTTGAAATAAAGCTATGTATACATTCCAAGGCTCAGGGCTGACCAGTGTCAGAATTAAGAATGTCAGTTGTTGGCAGAAGAAAGTGTTTGGAAACTAGAAAACATGGCTATTTTTCTCTAATTCTGAGAAGTGGGGGATAAAATCAATGAGCATGTGAATCCAAGTAACCTTCAGACAGAATTTCTAGGAGTGCAGTCAGAGTGAAAGCAAAATTTTTAGAAACTAAAAGAATTAAACATCAAGTCGAATAAATAAATAAAGCAGGAAGAGAAGTGGCATCTGTAGTTTTTGAAAGAAGAGACCTAAAGTTGTTAGTTCTTAGCAGATCTCATGGAATTCCCAGTAAGAGGAAGAGAGATCAAGAAAACATAATGAATGCTCACAGTGAAGTATCAGAGCTGTTTTCTTTTCATTAGATCCAGAGCTGTAAAGAAGTACCCTCAACCAGATCATGCTCTCCACCTCCAGCCTGGCCCCTCGCAGGATCTCTAGACCCGGAGCTGCATCCCCCCTCGCCTTCTTACCCACACAGAACTGGGACTCCCTCCTCCCCAAATTCTGGTCTGAATCTTGTCAATTTTTACCACTTAATAGCTCCAGGGTCTGTCCACAGACACTGGCCTGGTGCAATCCCTGCTCCGTCTTCCACCTGGCCTACGGGCAGGAAGGAGCCTCTGTGCTGTAGTGATCAAACAGTGGACTCAACAGATGGGCTGCCTGGGTCACAGCCTGGTTTCAGCCCTTGCCAACCAACGTTGGTCCAGTTGCTCTGTGTCTCAACCTCCTCTTCTGTGAAAAGAGGGGATGATAGCCGCTAGGTCTGTATGAGGATTAGAAGAGATAATGTGTATGAAGTTCCTAGAACAATGCTTGGTCCATGGTTTCAGTGTTTCCATAAACATTAACTGCCCTTACTCCTTATTATTTCCTCACTTCCTTTCTTGCCACCTTTGAATCCATTTTCCTGGAGTGATCATTTTCAAATAAACTCTGATCCTTCACCTTCCTGCCGAGAACACTCGCACAAGTTCTCTGTGGCTTTGAGGAAAAGCCTGAATGCTTACAGGGGCTTCCGGGGCCGGGCGTGGTCTGGGCCCCATCTCCCTCTCCAGTCCCATCCTGCAGCCTCTCCCCTGGTTCTCAGGGCTCCAGACACTCTGACCTTCTTTCGGTTCTTCAAACCCTCTGAGCTTCCTCTCACCTCAGGGCTTTTACACAAGCTACTTCCTCTGCCCGGAATGCCAGCTCATCCTTCCCGTCTCGGCTGGAGCCTCATCACTTCCTCAGGGAGACCTTGCCCAGCCTCTCTAACTAGGTCAAACCTCTCCATGGAACCCTGTATTTCTCCTCCATGGCACTTCTCAGAGGCCTAATCTGACACGTTTTCGTGTGGTTATTAGATTATATGTCTCTCACTGCTACAGTGGAAGCTCTATGAAGGCAGAGACCATGTCTGTTTTTCATTTATTCCAACCCTCAGAGCCTAGCATTGTTCCTGAATATAACATGGAGGTGCTCAACTAACGTCTTTGAAATAAGGAAGGAGGGAGGGAGGGAGAGGGAGGAAGGAAAGAAGAAAGCACACCCGGGCGTCCTTGCCTGTGCTGGAGGCCTGCACTGTCTTGAGGATTTGCACAAGGAACCATCTCATACCACAAGCCCTGTGTACTTTCCCACCTCCCACTGCCTTTGATTCACTAAGGTGTCTAATTCTCAATTCAATTCCAACATTTATTCTTAGGAAAAATGGCCCTTGCATTTAGCATAACTGTGTGACCTCTGAATGCCATTTGTGACATATCTTTCCTAGTACAGACATTTGGTGGTCCCAAGAAAGGACAAGGTGATACATTGCAGAGGAAAAGCTTCCGCCTGACGAGATCCAAACGGGATTCCTTGTCCAGCTCATCAGCTGCCCCTTGGCATTTCTGTACCAAATAGAGGGGCAATCTACGTAAGGAGTTCCAGCACAAGCAAAGGCAATGGAAAGAAGAGAACGCGGGAGAGAAAGTCTTCCCTCAGCCACCATTTTAAACCTCCTAGAGAAAGCACTAGAGAATGAAAGTAGGCATAAACAAAAGGAACCCCTTCTCTGAACTAAAAGCAGAGGAGAGGGTCATTCCTCCTGCTGCTGTGACTGCACAAAGATGAACTCCGGAGGAACCAGAGGAGAAAGAAGGTCAAAGTTAAAAGGAATGTTTTGCCTTTAATCCACCCCCATTCTTATATGAATGAGGCAACTGAGGGCCAGAGAAGTCAAGGGGCTTGCCTGAGGTCCCAAAGAGGCCTGGACTCTAGAGGGAGTTTGGAGAAGGTAACTGAGGTTGATTAAGTGACTAGCACTTTGAGCTCCTACACACCTTGTAGGTGCTTTGCTCTGATTACATCCTTACATAACTGTATGAAGTCGTTTCATTAAGTCCATTTGATAAAAATATTTAAAGCTCAGGAAGGCCTGGCACAAAGATGAAAGCTGTCCCATAGAAACATTTTGAGGCTGACATTACGAAGTACCCTGATCCTGATTCTGCACCTGAGCCCCTGTATCTATAGGGTGACCACGTTCTCTGGTTCACTTGAGTCAGTCTTGGTTTACACCTATTGTCCCAGTGTCGTTAGTAATAGCACCTCTTTTCTCTCTCAAAAGTGCCCCAGGGGGGATAATAAATGTACTGTGTGCTCACTCTACTATCTACAAAATTCGGATATTAATATTACCTGCTCATGGGAATCAATGGGATTTTGCACATCAAATGCATGGCATCTGGCACGTAGTAAGCACTCAGTGGATGCTAGCTATTACTGTTGTTACTATTGAATATTATTAGGAAGCCATCTGAGGAGGGGGCAGCAGGAGTGAAGACAAGCTTTCCCACTTGACATTCCTATCACAGGCTCTGTGAATGACGTTCCCATTCCCTGGAGTTGTGCGGTGCCAGCTTTAGTGGCTTCAAACTGACCCCTCGCGGAAGCGCCAGCCATTCTAGACTAGAGGCCATGTGGAGGCATCAACTCTCCCTCTTCCAGCTCTGCACCAGTCAGATTCACTGTCTAGGTCTTCTCAGGTCACATGATTGAGACTGAAGTTAGTTTTTCTTTTACTCTAGAGCCCATATTTCTTAAAGGGAAATTGTCAAGTGAAGAATCCTAGGGTGTCCCCTCCCTCAGCCCCAGCCCATGCTAATTAAGTGAGTGCCTTAAGGGACTTGCCTCCTGTTCAAGATTAAGAAGTGGGTATGAATATTTTCCTCTGACCCCCTTAAATGTTCTGGATTATGGTAATAAAAATGCTAAACTCTATTGCCTCTCCTTGGAGTGAAGGCAGCTGAAAACTCCTCATTCCCTGAAGAACGTAATTGTTGATTCTTAATTGTTGATTCTTGTGCGTCTAAACAGGTGTTCTTTAGATTGCTTTTTGTAACGCCTTTTCACTGAAAAGATCAATTTAAATGTTGCTTTGAGCTAATCAGTGATTGCTTCTCTATTCATCCAAATTTGTATGTTTGATTCTGTGTACTAGGTGAGATATTACCTTCAAAGTCTATAAACTTAAATAAGGTGGGTGATTTTTACTTTAGCTCTTTTTCCTCCTCTGTCTTCCATGTTTTGTGCAAAATATGCATATATTTCTTTTATTAGTTAGAAACCTAGTTTAACCCTATATTTGAACTTCCAGAGACATCTTTAGCTGTCCTACCACACCAAGCATGGGCGTTCAATCAATATTTGTGGAAAAGATAAATTAATACCTTAACCTGGATTGCAAACAAATTGGATTTGTTGTCTCTAGGTGTTTGAGTTCAGGAATTCTTTAAATATTGTCCGAAATTTCTTGGGTCTGCATCTGTGTTTATTCTGTTCTCTCTGCCTAGAATTTCCTCCATTTCATCTTTCTCTTTGGAAATCTCACTGTTCATTCAAGGTTCTCATTAAATGCCAATTGTTCCATGAAACCCAGCTTGCAATCTCCAAACAAATATCATAGAGTCAGTCTCAGAACAGAAGAGCTGGAAAGGATCGCGTCTGGGTTTCCAATGCCCATAGCACTCTGGGCCTCTGTGATCTTATCTGGTGGGGATTTCTACTCTAACTTCAGGTACCTATTTTGAGCATGCGAACTTCTTAAGATGAGACAGAGGGTATACTCTGCTGAATCACCTGTGTAGACTTAAGAGAGTAATTACTTAATGAATTATGAGTTTACAGTTTTAAAAAGTGACTTTATGAAAGTAGGGTGTATCTGAACCTAGAAATGATTAATGTGGCTTTTCAATCAAGTTCTCAAAACATGAAGCTCTGGAACTTAGAAGTCATCTATTTGGACTCTCTTTCACATGCGAAGAACCTCTGGTTCGAAGAGTCCTGGGTCTTGCTAAAGGTCACCTGGCTGGGGAAGACCAGAGTTCAGCCAGCAGATCTCCTGAGCATTCTTCCAGATATTTCTTCAAGCATAATTTAGCATGTATCAGTTTATCCTTGAGTGTAAAGTACACTTCGTGATTGAATATGGTAACTGGCTAACTATTCATAGTTTCCGCACTCCCTCCCTTTTGGTGCCTATTTCTAAGCAGCAAAGTTGTGGTTCAGTGACTTCTGTCTGGATAATATGAAAACAGGGCGCCCAGCCAATTTTGATGAGCTAACTATTTCCCTGAATTATCATGCCTAAGCAAAGGGCCCTAAACCTGCTGTTCGACACTTATCATTGGATCTGGGGGATGGGCCATACACAGGCATATCATCAAATAGCTGGCATTTTATATTTAAGATTGTCAAGCAGTGAAAATTGTCATCCTTAGAAATGACTGACAGTTCCTCTGCCTCATTTCTGCTACACTGAGTTAGGTAAAGAAAAAAAATCAACTTCAGTCTTTGTACAGATTTCTTGCTGAAGACACATGTGACAGGACTATAAATTTTCACCAGAAATTGATGGGAGAATGGGCACTTCAAAGCGCCTGAAAGACTTTGCAAAAGGTCCCAATTAACAGAATGCCTCAAAAAATAAAATTAAACAAATGTTGCAGTGGGAATGAATCTTGCTGGGAGTGCTGGGTTGTTGGCTGATTGCCTGGGGAGAGTGGTGGCCAAGGCTTGCCAGCTGGCTGACCCACATGCCTCTAAAGGATGCGGTCAGCTTACACCTTGGCAAACTATGATTTTGATGGAAGTCTTAGAGGTCAGCAGACATTCTTCCTAGTAGAGTGTGTTAGATCAGGTCCTTGCTTTTATTTGAGTACAGAAAATATCCTGATGGCCAGGATTAGTAGGATTCAAGTCTGTACTCTGCTTCAAATGAGAGTTCATTACTGGATCAGAATAGATATATACCCTAAAGGCGACACAGGATGTAATTGAGGGTGGCACATTTCTCTAATCCCCAAGTTAAACCAGTCGTGCCACTGAAGCAAACCAACTGGCTCACCAACAACCACACATCTTCCCCCAAGTTCCACTGAACAACCTTTTTTTTTCAAATTCTGAATTCCAAAGCTACTGTAATACTATCCTATCATCTTGTGTTCACTCACATTCAACCATGTGTAGTTGTTGTTTTGTTTGTTCCTTTGTCTAGATCTGAGGACAGGGATCAGGTGTAAACATCCTAGTACCCCGCCCCCCCCCGTCCCCCCGCAATGGCTAGCTTAGTGCTTTTCACACAGAGACACTCAATGAATGAAAGAACTGCAAGAGAGCTTCCAAATTCCAAGGTCCATACTGAAAATTACAGCCATTTGAAAACTTTTTAAAAGTTGACAAAATTTCTATGTCTCCCAAATGGATTTATTTTTTTTTATTTGCTAAAAACTGCTTCTAAGAGTATTTATTTTTTAAAAACAAGCATGCAAAAATAGAAAAAATACTGTGAACAACTTTAAAAGACAAATACAGACTGGGAAAAGCATTTGCAAGACTGTAGGTGTAACTAACAATGGGGCAGTATTCTTACTATGTAGAAGTGGACAAAGAACATGATTTGGGAATTTATAAAAGAAGAAATGACTGTTTAGCATACGAAAGCATTTTCTTCCTTACTAGTAACCACAGAATAAAAATGGCAGCCAGATACCTCTTTTCATCTATCAGATAAGGAAAAATCAGAGTTGTCCAGGACGTTGGTGAGTTGACATGTTCATACACTGCCCATGGCAATGCAAAATGAAACTACCTTTCTGGAGGACAAATTGTCAATATATATTTGAAGGCTTAAACATTTGACCTGAAGAAATTCATCCCAAGAAAACAATGAAATAAGTATATAAGGATGTATGTACAAGTAAACCGGAAGATCCTAAATGTTGAACAATAGAGGAATAATCAAATGAAGTAAACTATATCCATACTATTACGCAGTCATTAAACTGGTAAAATTTATATCTATTATTTGGAATAAAAAGATATTTACAACATATTAAGAAAAGTATGATCAAGTTTTTAAAAAACATTTTATATATATACACATATGTTTATATATGTATACACAGATATATATGTTTACATCTGCATGCTAGACATGATTTATGACTTCCTTAGAGTTGTTTTTATATGAAAGGATTGACTGGCTTAGCTCTCTGATAATAAATATGAGGGTTTTGTTCAAACATAAAGTTTTAAAAAGCACAGATTTTACTGAGCTTAACAGAGGTTTGGACATGCAAAGGAGTAGAGCAGAGGATTTGGAAGAGAACTTTTACAGTGCTTGCATGATTAATGATGAGTGCACTGATGGTTTTTTCCTTGCCAGAGATCAGACTGGGTTAGAGTTTTAGACTTAAATGTACACATATGAATGGGGAGATTGGATTAGTGAAATCTAACAAGGCTCCCATGCTTTAGATTTACTGCATTCAAGCATATACAGGCAACCCTTGACTTACACCTCAATTGGATATTGGAGGATTATTGAAATTGATTGTACAATTTCAAATATATGACGGAGGGGAAATTGATGGAGAAGTGAGTTATAGTGAGAGAGTAAGTGAGAAGAAACTATAAAGGAGAAAAAGCGAAGAATCTGTTTAATACCATAGAAAATTATTTGGTGGAGAATAGTTTAAAATTATTAAAGTTGAATATAGTAAATCAAATTAGCTTTAATATTTTGTGAGTATGTGATCATGAAAAGATGGACTAAATGACTAGCTGTCTTTTCAAGACTATTGGTAATAGAATCAATTATAGTTCATTATTAACTGTATTAACAGAAAATTAGACTTTACTAGCTCCAAGAAATATGAGGTTGTTATAATAGACTGTGGTCCCTTATCAACATATGTAAAACTGGAAGCTTTATAAACCAGCTCCCTTCACAGAACTAAACTAGATTAGATGATCAATTAATGGCTAAAATGTTATATCACTTTTTGATATTTCTCGTCAAAAACTTAAATATCCCTAATTCAACTTGTGTGTCTATTTGCGTAATATAATTTGGTCATTATGGGTTTCATTTCGATTGTCTTTATATTTGGGGTACTTATTATCTTTTTGCTCATCCACCGGGAATTCCAAGTACCAATTTTTGCTATTAAGCAAGTCACTAAGGAGCTTCCCACTGAGTGCCTTAATTATTGTTAATTGAATATTGCAAATGGTTTTTCAGGATCACCATCTTGGCAATCCATGTGGCATTTTTCTCAGCAAAACGTGAAGCACCAAGAATTCCTTCTACCCCTTTCCAAAATCAAGTATCAGTTGTAATTGGTTTCCATAAAAAATTAGTCTCCTCTTTTCAAACGTCAGGTCCATATATGCTTCATATGGCACTTAGAATATGGTGGCTGCTCAGCGAATATTAAATGACAGCTGTCCTTTTAAATAGAACGATTCCCAGTTCCAGTCTGAGAGGGAACATCCCATTTTGCTTTCCAGAGCTCCCACAGTGCGTCTCATCCAGCATGGCGGACCTGGTACTCCAGGAAAGAGCTCTTCCATCGTCATGCACCAGCACCAAGCTTTCTAGGACTTTTTGCTATTCTATAATCAAAAGAAGAAAAATAAAGTAAATAAAGAGCCTCAGAAGATCTGAGGATGTCAGAAATGCTACAGGCAAAAAAAGCGGAGAGCAGAAAAATCACTGAGCCAGGCTTCCTGTGTATTTCTTGCCTTACAATGCACAATAAAAAAGAAATAAGGATTTTATGATCTGCCTTTTCAGCTTTCAAACTATGTCTCCAATTTTGCTGGGGGCTGGGGACTAAGGATTTAGTGGAATGAAGTTGTGTTGGAGGTTGGTTTTATCTACATAAAATCTTTCCTTCTTAATTATTTGTTTTCTTGCTTGCTCAGAGAAATCACAACCATTGTTATGAAATGAGGACCAGAAGAAGCCTTGAGACATAATGTAGGTCTCCTTCCCCATTGAGGTGGCCCATAAGTTATCAAAAAAAGAAGAGAATATCTCTTTGGAGGGACAGGCTTCCACAGGCGGCTTGGCTAGTAACCTGTTAGAACACAAATGACACTTTCTGCCAGGACTTTTCCCTTGTATTTAGCCACTTGCTATTAAGTTTGGCAGGTCTCAGGTTTCGAAACAAATTCAAGGCCCATCTTTTTTTTTTTTTTTTAATAAATTTGTTTATTTATTTATTTTTGGCTGCATTGGGTCTTTGTTGCTGCGCGTGGGCTTTCTCTAGTTGCGGCGGGGGGGGGCTGCTCTTCGTTGTGGTGTGCAGGCTTCTCATTGTGGTGGCTTCTCTTGTTGCGGGCCCTAGAGTGCGCGGGCTTCAGTAGTTGTGGCACATGGACTCAGTAATTGTGGCTCGCGGGGCTCTAGAGCACAGGCTCAGTAGTTGTGGAGCACGGGCTTAGTTTCTCTGCGGCATGTGGGATCTTCCCGGACCAGGGCTCGAACCCGTGTCTCCTGCATTGGCAGGCGGATTCTTAACCACTGCGCCACCAGGGAAGTCCTCAAGGCCCATCTTTAGCAATTTCCTAACTTTGAAGTTTATGTACTCTGCGGTGATAATTTTGCCCCGGCTCTTAATTGTCTTATTCTTAGGAAAATAAGAATTTGCCTACATTTCTCAACCATTTGATACTTGTATATAGATTTTGTAAGTCACCTCAAACCTTTTATGATAGGAGATAGATTGGAATGAATAAATGACTGAATAGATAAAATAATAAAACATGCCCTCAAGCTGCAGTTTAAGAGCACTTGCGCTAGTCTTGAAGAAGAGCCAGTTACCACTACATTTTAACAGAGACAGCAATCAGAGCATGTTCATGACCAGCCCTTTCTGTTGAGAAATGCCCTGACCACATCCTTTTAGCCCCCTCCCCTCGTTTGCTCCAAGGAATTGGACCAGTGGCGGGAATCTGACCTAAGGACAACCATTGCACTGGCCAGACAATGGCCTATAATGTAACCTTTATAATTGGCACCAACAGGTGAACTGGGCCAATCAGATTCAGTCTGTCAATTTAAAGTGCAGCACGAATGTGCTAGTTAGTATGAGGAAGATGGAACTGAAGGGTCTTGTTTAGAGAGGGGCCTGGGAGGCCATGAAGCCATGTGCAAGCTAGTTATGAGGGAGCAGAAGCTCCAGTGAAGTCAAACTGGTCAGGAGAGAGAAGAGGACAAGTCAGTGTGGCCCAGCAGACAGAGATGCTCCTCTTCCTGGAGGCTCCCACATCTACTTCCCGTCCAGACACATTTTCCTGGTAAACCTCCCATTTTTTCCAAGGAAACATGATAGACCCTTTGTTGTTTGCAGCCAGCCAAGATTTTCAGCATGTGTCAAAGCATTCTCTTTTCTTCCTCTTTTCTCTAAATTATAAAGTTTTTACTTGACCACTTTGGGATTTTTCATTTTTCCAATAAGATTTAAAAATTGTTGTCTCATGGAAAGATATTTGGGAGCAGAAGTTTAATAGAAACCAAACAGAAAGGACTAATCCCATTTTCTTGTCTCCAAATAAATACTGTGTTAAAAATTCCTAAATATTTATGGAAGGAGATTCCCAAACTTCCTCTGATGGCTTGCTTAATTTTCTCACAAATAGTAGTACTCATCTGTCATGAGGCCCCACCATCTGATATTTGTATATACTGGGGTTTTCTCCTCTTTTTCTAGTTAGTTTGGATAGAATATCTGAGTTTTTGACTCTACTTCTCCCCAAGACATGCCCCCAGGCTCCACTCAGTGTGTTTCTTGGGTGAGTTGCTTCCTTTTCTAAGGTTCAGTTCCCTATGAGGGGCCTATTTATCTGAGGGGTATGGGAGGGGCATATCAGCCTGTTTCCATATGTGAGGAAGCTGAAACTTCTTAAATTTTAAACATTGTCAAACTGACATACTGTGCTATAGAGAGATCCAGAACTTTTGGTCGTTCCACCACCTACAAGGGAAGACTAGTGATCAGCATGGTGGAAATGTCGATTCCCATGGGGGATCTGCTACAACGGGTTCCCCATGCTCAATATCGTCCTTTATGTATCAGAGTCAAGCCAAGCTCTCAGAAGTATGCAGACATTTAAGCCCCTAGAAATATGTAATGTTATTCATTTTTATTACTTTTACGTTCTTTGGGCCTAGAATATCTGTCACATAGAGTTTGTAACTTTAAATAATTCATGAATTTATCAATGTCTAGTTTCTTGGGGGGTCATCTCAATGACAGCATTGACTATACAGCAAATCAAGTCAGTGTGCCTCATCCAATCTGGTCATCAACTGAAAATATCAGAAGGACTTTTCAGTCTGAATACGCATGGATGCTGGATGTTCTAAGAAGCATCGTTCTGAGTCATCATTGTCTGATACGTGTTGGCTAGGGTTGATTCCCACTTAGTGGTGACTGGATTTGCCATGTTATCTTTCATGGCAGGGTCTGCTTATTCTTCACTTTATGAACTGTTAACGCCTCCTCTATCAAGAAGCTTGCTCTGTAAATAACTCGCTTGCTATGGGAGAACCCTAGCTGCTTAATGGTAATCATGCATAGAAACGCCCCTCTGGCCAGACATTCATGCCTCCATGTGTCTCACATAACACTCTTATGCTGCTGAGCTGGAATGTCCTCCTTTTCCTGTTCAGCTCTCAAGGCCCAGCTTCAGATGCCTCTCCTTTCCAAATTCTTCTCTGATCTCCAGTTCTTCTGAACTTTTACAGCCTTAGCCATCGATTCCAACGTAACTCTTTATTATAATCTGCCGTGGATTGCTTCCTGCTACTTAGCAGGTCAAAAAGCACAAGCTTTGAAATGGAACAGGGACCATGGCCTTTACTGTGACTTTATGCCCCACACATCTTGCATGAGCACATTCACCCTGACACACACAAATATGTGTTGGTTGACTCACTTCATCGCTATTCGCTTCACACGTGGAAAAGCAATATGAAGCCCAGTCACCATTCCTTCTTCTGTAGGAAAAACTAAAGGAGGTGCAAACCTCCTTCAGTATTTGAATCATTCTGGAAAAGGACCCTTTGTTCCCCCAGGAGGCGCCATTGCAGGAGGGCAGCCTGGTGAGAGAGGGCAGCTTCCCAATTCTTCATAAACTTGCTTCATTAAGTTGTTCTAAGGGAATGCTCAGATGCTCTGACATGCCCACGTTCAAGCATAAGTATAAAAATCCATCCCCAAATCAACCCTAAATGATTTTTTAAATTATCCTTCTGAGAGTGGACAATTGAGCACTGACCACGGTGGAATTAGCCATTGTTAATGCCATGGTGTCGTCATGGCTGCCCCCCTCCCTAACTCACAGGGAGGAAATAGCAGTCACAATGAAAAAGTGATCCATAAATATTTGGGTTGAAATGTTACCAGAAGACCTTCTTCTTCTCAGTTTTTACATACTGTGGATGTCATGCAAAATTACTTCTACCATGCAGTTCAATGACTCCAGGATTTTTGACAATTAAGGTTACTGTGGCATTTGTTTGTGACCAATAGGTTTGAGCTTGTAAGGCAAGCCCTGTAAAGCCTGGCTAGTTTCACTTAAGCCCCAGGACTGGAAATTAGGTTGCTGCCACCAGCGTTTTCACATGACTCAGCTCTTCTCCAAGCTTTCTCCTCTCTGCTGAAGCAAAGCAGTTAGCACATGATCCAGTCATTACCTTCAAATGAGATCGTGAATGTGAACGGGGTTTGTGGGTGTCCCCTTCGCTGTGAGGGCTTAGGACTGACAGCAGTGACCAGAGTAGCATAGTCAGTTGCTGTTGCTAACCCAGCCCACAGGATCCTAGGCCAAGGCCTTGGCTTCTCACTCTGGGGTGAAGGGAAACAGTACCTTTCCATATTACTGCTACTATTCCACACAGTGGCCCGGGAGCCAGAGGAGAGGGCCCAGACAAGTCTCTTACACCAGCTGTAGGATGAGCAGAAGCAGAGCAGGGGAAGGGAAGGGCGGGGAAGTAGCCTCATTCAAGTGAGGAGCAGAGCAAATGCCGAAGGCCCAGAGGTGGTTCCTGCTGAGGGCAGGTGTCAGTGGAGACAGGCTCAGGAAACGCAAGGTCTGAACTGAGTTGCTCATTGCAGTTCTGCTCTGGGGAAATCTCTTTTGAAGGCTTGAAGCCCTGGGGCACATCTGCCATTGTTAAAGGAGCACAATTCAGAACTGACTACCTCACACCAAACATCTAGAACAGAAAAAGGATGAATTTCGAAATGGAGTCGGAAGTCTTGGATGCACGTTCCACGCAGTGGGGCACTGGATCTGGCCCCTGAGAGCCAGTGCAGCTCTTCCCAGCTCCACGCTCAGTGAGGTCAGGTCGATGCCTTGAAATTGGCCATATCACTGGAATACTTACACTACAGAAACTGGAAAACAATAAAATTCAGTGTAGGACTGTAGGATTTTTCCCGCCACTGCAGAAAGTCACCACTGCATATCTGCCACATCAGCCCTGTGGACCTGGGTAAATTTTTTAACTTCTCCAAACCTTGGACGATACCTATCTCACAGGGGTATTGTAGGACAATTAACTTAGAAGTTCTCTGTAAATGTAAACGTTCTACAAGTGATCGTTTTAATTATTTGAAGCAAAAGGTTAAATATAAAGTTTTAACATTTATTAAAAGTAAAGCATATAATGAGCACATTTAACTGCAAGCTTAAGATATGAAATAGGACAAGATTTTAGAAAGCACAAGAAGCAACATACTTATGTCAGTTAAAACTATGATGTGCAAGTTACAAAACGCTTAACTCAAACTGGCCTCAACAATGAAGAGTTCACTGTCACCTAGACTCAAAAGGCCTAAAGAGAGTGCCAGCTTAATTCAGCCAGCTTAATCCAGTGGCTCAGATGATGCCATCATAGAGCAGGATGACCATGTGTCCCTGTATGCCCAGGCTAGTCCTGTTTATGCATCCGGTCTGGTTCAGCATTTTTCTTGTCCTGTTTCATTCTCAAAGTTGTCCTAGTTTAGAAGATAAATGATAGGTTTACTTAACCAAGGTTTGGTCTCTCTGCTCGGTGTTTTTGTATCACAGATTTCACCCTCAGGTATCCCATGATACACTTTCCCCCACCTACTCCCTGTGGCTCCAGTCTCTTCCATGTGGATAGCAAAATATCCACAGCTGCAGCCCTCACAGCCTAATCCAACCCCCGCTACTGGGACAGAAAATCTCTTCCAACAGCACCTACACAAGTGCTGGCAATCACTGTCTGATTTAGGTCACATGGCCATTCCTGAAATACCCATATGGGAAAATGGATTCACTGATGGGCTTAGTCAATCATGCTCCCGCTGAGAGTCAGCATGAAATAATTCCACACAGTGCACACAACTAAGAATGAGGAAGGGTGAATTCCTCCAAGGAACAGCAAGTGATGGCCGGAGAAGAGGTGAGTGGATACTGCAGGGGTAACAAGAATGATCTGTTGCATTGCAGAGCAGTAAAAGTGCTGGAGCAGGAATCAGCTGACCCAGCTTTTAGCTTTTCCGCTAACTGGTCCTGGGATGGTGGGCAAGCCTTTGCATGCCTTAGGCCTCAGTTTCCAGTTGGGTCAAGTGGAAAAGTAGGACTGCAGGATTCCAAAGGTTCTGTTTGCTCAAAGTGTTTAATATATGGCTATGTTCTCGCATTAGTCTTCAGGGCTATCAATTCCAGGTTTATTTTCTTACCTAACTTTTCTCACTGGGCCCAAAGAGAACTCACCCTGGCTTTATTCCTAATGCCAGAAACCTTCCCACTCCGATGGAGATCTGAAATGTTCCATTGCTCCTATTAAGTAAGTCACATTCTTTAACCAGCTAACTTCCTCCACAGTTTACAACCTGTGTCAGGCCCCGGGAAGATTTGCTTCTAGTTTTTTTCCCTGTGAACCAAACAAGTCATAAAAACAGATTTATATCATGCTTTCCTTACAGCTGCATTTCATCCTACATCAAGAAATTGACTAACGTAATGGCTGAATGAATAAAACACAGCCACAATGAGTGACTGCCTTTAGCAATCTGAGAGGGAGTCATTATTTAAATGTTCCTGGTTATATTAAGTGGAGCAAAAGGCTTGAAATCGAAAGTGAGAGAAATAGGCAGCCAAGTCAAAAATGCCACCAAGCTGTAAATAAAATATGAAACTAGCTTAGAAAGGGAGCATTACATGGAAGTCAAACACTGATATACAGTCTCTAATTGTGGGACGTTTGCAAAAGGTGACGTGACACCTGTCAATTATCCATAGCGGCCAGGAAATGCAGATTATATGAATAATTCACCAATCCAGTGCCCTTTGTCTAAGCCGTCTAAGCCCAGTCCATAAAACAACTGCTGATATGAAAGAAGAAAAGATATGTTCAAATTGCCAGAGCCTTATGTCACACACGGAAGTATTTTCAAGGCAGTTTCATTATAAGACTGTGTTCCAGTTGGCACCAGTGGCTAAATAATTAACATGTGAGCCTTTATCCGGTGTAACAAAGGAGGGGGCTTGGGCCCTGGAAACTTTATATGTCCCCAAGGGGAGGCTGCATAAGAGGATCTTCAGGATCAGAAACATATCATCACGTATCTCATAATTCTCTCTCTCCCAAGTACCACGCAACCCTTTAAAAAGGCCAAGTCTGAACTTCCGTTTGGGGATCATGGAATTATAGAATCGTAAGTTTGGAAGGTCATTTAGAGACAGCCTACTCTACTGGTTTTTAGAAGCAACAGAAACCTTTTTTCAAAGAAAATCTTCAATGAAAGTACACAATGTAAGACAGATAAAAGTGGAATATTTTTCATTGATTCTGTGGACGTGGCAAGGAGGATTACAGGAGATGGCTTCGATCTGCCTCCTCAGCAGCCCCCTGGCCCACCTGCAGGGATCCAACTGTCCTGTTTCACAGATGAGAAAACTGAGGCCCCTGAGAGGCGGAGGGGCTCAGTGAAGCCCCAGAGCAAGTCAGTGGCAGAGCTGGGACTGGAAGCCAGGATGCCACCTCCCGTGCGACACACATGCACACGTTCAGCTAGAGTTACAGCTTGTCTACATGGCCATGTGAGCAGCTGGGATATGGAGAAATACCAGTTCTGCAGCTCCCAGGACCTCACAAGTGAACATGAAGAGTGGAAACAACTGACTCTTTCATCTGTGGCCTGGGCCCAGACAGCCTGAGACCTACACCCCCCTGCCTCCCCCATTCCTGTGTTGGCCACAGGGCCAAGGTCAGAGGTCATGGGCCAGGTGGAAGGTGGGGCCTTGGAATGCCCAGGGGACTAGGCTGGCAGCCATAGGTAACCAGAGCCAGCCATGCGCTCCATCTGCTTCCCTGGCTGCTGTGAGAAAAAGCCTCACTGGATGGAGCTACAGAGGCGGCTGATTCCACGAGCCCCTCCAGCACCACCTTGGAGGAAGGTTTTCTCACATCTACAAGCTTCCTTCCTTCGTAATGAAGATCCAGCAGACAAAGAGGAAAAAAGGTTTCATTTCATAAGGTTTATGTAGAAAAGAGCACCTTCTTTCTCATTTTAGGCTTATATGCTGCCAAGGTTTGGTTTTGTTTTTGAAAGTTTGCAAGGAGGTTTCACTCCTGTGTAAACCCACTGGGCACAAGTGCTTTGGCCCAGGTTTTCTTTAATGTTTGCTATTTTTTTCTCTAATTGTCCCAACAGATAATGTACGGAAAGGAAACCAACTTTCTGGTGCAGGTCAAAGGCAAGTATAATTTCGAGACTTTCTGAATTTGTCTCATTTATGTATTTATTTATTTGGTTGCACTGGATCTTAGTTGTGGCAGGTGGGCTCCTTAGTTGTGGCTCCAGGGCTCCTTAGTTGCGGCAACATGGGCTCCTTAGTTGTGGCACGCAAATCCTTGGTTGTGGCATGCATGTGGGATCTAGTTCCCTGACCGGGTATCGAACCCCGGGCCCTGCACTGGGAGCGCGGAGTCTTATCCATTGCACCACCAGGGAAGTCCCTCTGAATTTGTCTCTTTGTAATCAGTCATAACTTTTAGAATGAATACATTATATTTAGTTATATAGAGAAATAATAATGTGCTGCTGGTTTTATTTGTGAAGAACTGAGGTTGAAAACTTCATGCTTTAACTGTGATCATTCCAACTAGAGTAAAACAGGAGAAATTGGGCCTCTTGCTGTTATGGCTGCTAAGAGACGAATTCTCTCAGTGCATATGTCACTATATTCCTTTATGCGAGGACAAGAGAGTTTCTTTCAACAAATAGGGGTAATTATTAAGTGAATCAATGATTATCTGAACCAATTAATGCTCATTCCAGTAATGCTTCAATGTCTCTCAAGAATGGCCTGGAACGCTCTTTCTAGTAAGAAACTGGTGGAGCCAGAGCAGCTGAGGGGGACCTGGCCAACGGATGGGTCTCCCTGAGCCTCAGTCTCCTTATTTGTAATTTGAGTGTGATGATGATAGCAATGCCTGTCTCACGGGATGGCTGTGAGCATTATGGCTACCTCGCTGTCTGGCAAAATCCTTGCCCAGTTGGGTCATAGTCTGGGTTTCCAGAAAGCTGGGGCTGTGACAGAAGCTCCCATGCAAGTTCTTTATTGTGCCTGTGATGCCAGGGAGCTGATGAGAGACGGGGGAGCCAGGCAGGGAGGGAAGCAGGCCTGTGAGAGCGTGCATCACCGGCGTGGCTACTGCTCAGGGGTGTCACTTTTTTGCAAAAAATAAAATAATAAAACACAGAGTGAACTTCGAATTTCCAATAAAGATTTTTTTTACTAGAAGTACGTACCATGCAATATTTGGGACATACTTCTGGTAAAAAATTCTTTGTCGTTGATCTGAAATTCAAAGTGAACTGGGCATTCTATGTTGTATCTGGCAACCCTGACTCTGCTACCAGCTGCTGGACCCTGTGGGACTGCGAAGTCGTGTGAAATCTGTCTTGGGATTGAGCCATTGTTATTCCCCGTCGGCCAATGGTCGGAGTGGTAAGTCCTCGAAGCCCTTCTGTGTTGCTCCCATGGGGCTGAGTGGGTCCCCACTACACTCTGCGGTGCCAGGTCAGAGGCCTACAGTGAGGGGCAGTCAAGCTGGTCCTATGTGAGGCTGAGCAGAGGCAGCAGTGTTCAGACACGAGACAGTGGACGGTGTGCCAGAGGCATCCCCAGATGGTGAAGGGCAGTGATGGAGAGAACAAGTCTCAGAGCCTGTGTTCGAATCTCAGCTCTGCCCCTCACGAAGGCAGGTTATCTGTAGTTTCCATGTCTTACTTTCCTCATTTTTAAAATGGGGATAATAATAATACATAGTAAATTTGTTATGAAGATTAAAAGCAAATATAGGGCTTCCCTGGTGGCGCAGTGGTTGAGAGTCCGCCTGCCGATGCAGGGGACACGGGATCGTGCCCGGGTCTGGGAAGATCCCACATGCCGCGGAGCGGCTGGGCCCGTGAGCCATGGCCGCTGAGCCTGCGCGTCCGGAGCCTGTGCTCCGCAACGGGAGGGACCAACAGCAGTGAAAGGCCCGCGTACCGCAAAAAAAAAAAAAAAAAAAGCAAATATAAAGCTCTCACAATGGTTCTTGGGACATCCTAAGTGTTTGCTCTTATTATCCTGAGATTGGTAGATTTAACTACTGGAGCTTGGCTCTTGAATGCCTTGCAACTAACTATGTTGCCAAATTTTGATCAATGTCTAAAATATTTTTTTCCCATAGGTGAGGCTAAATGTTATCATTTGGTTGTTCTTCAGCACCGAGAAGAAATATTTTCTGCCTCCACTGTGGTCTTTTATATGATCAGGAGGGAAAGGTTTTTCATGCCCCCATTGAACTGTGATCTCCCTGTGGAACCAGCTAGATACCCTGAGCCTCCCACCCCTCCTCCCAGCCCGAAGTATCCCCTTCATCCAGCGCCACAGCAGCCGGTCAGCTTGACACTGTCTTCTGACACAGAGGTAAACGTATGTCCCCGTGCTTGCAGCAACGATAAATCTTGTGTATTGATCAGAATATAAAATTGTGTATATCTCCATATACTGAGATTAATAGCAGGTTTCTTCAGTTCCCTGAAACTGGCTTCTTTGGCCTAATGTTCACTTCTCAATTTTTCAAGTGGCCTGCCAGAAATTCTAAAATTTAAACCTGGGCCTCAAACACAGATTGCTGAAAAATGCTGGTTTAAAGAGTCATTCAAACAATGCTTCCTCCAGAAACCCATCTTCCTGCTCTCCTACGAGTTAGATGCTGGCCCCTGTATGCTCTTGTGGGACAGCTACCAGCCCTCAATTGCAGCGGGACTACAGAGCAGCAGCAGTATCATGGCATGCGTGCTGGTCTGTTTCCCTGAGGCTGTTGAGCTCCTGAGGGGGCGGGAGCCACGTGTGTTCATCTGCATTTCTTTTTTTTTTAAATAAATTTATTTATTTATTAATTTATTAACTTTTTGGCTGCGTTGGGTCTTCGTTGCGGTGTGTGGGCTTTCTCTAGTTGCGGTGAGCAGGGACTACTCTGGGTTGCGGTGCCTGGGCTTCTCACTGCGGTGGCTTCTCTTGTTGCGGAGCACGGGCTCTAGGCACACGGGCTTCAGTAGTTGCAGCACATGGGCTCAGTAGTTGTGGCTCACGGGCTCTAGAGCGCAGGCTTAGTAGTTGTGGCACACGGGCTTAGTTGCTCCGTGGCATGTGGGATCTTCCCAGACCAAGGCTCGAACCCGTGTCTCCTGCTGCATTGGCAGGCGGATTCTTAACCACGGCGCCACCAGGGAAGTCCCATCTGCATTTCTAACCCCCAGCCCACTCTTGGTGCAGGCTGATTTATGGAGGCACAGTAGGCACCATGCCCAGGGCCCATGAAAATGTTTCAGTTTCTCTTAAAATCAGAAAAAAAACCCAAGTTGTCAGAGTAGAAAAGCTGTTTTCATTTTTTCTCATATCAGAAAAAAAAGAAAAGAAATTTTTGGGGCCCACAAAAATCTACTAAGGTATTTTGATTTTTTTTTTTTTTTTTAATGGAGGAAGGGGCCCAAGAAGGCGAATGTATCTGGGGCCCACAAAAGTCATAATGTGATTCTGGTATTGAAAGAATAAGTAAACCAATGAGTAAATGCATAGTGACTGTTAAAAAATGCTTTGCGCGTGACAAAGTGCCGTGAATATGTAGCTGATTATTAAAAGCTGACAATTTTATTACTATTGTAGAGTTCCCCTCCCCTTTAGGACATCAGACTTTAAGGAGTTTCAATTATCTTTCCAAATTGTAAGCTTTTCTTAGTCATATTCTGTTCCTATGGAATAAAATCTTTTGTTAATTTATTTTTATTAAAGTATAGTTGTATTACAATGTTCTGTTAATTACTGCTGTACAGCAAAGTGACTCCGTTATTCATATATACATTCTTTTTCATATTCTTTTCCATTATGGTTTATCACAGGATATTGAATATAGTTCCCTGTGCTATATGGTAGGACCTTGTTTATCCATCCTATATATACCAGTTTGCATCTGCCAATCCCAAACTCCCTCTCCTACCCTCTCCCACCCTCCTCCCCCTCGGCAATCACCAGTCTATTCTCTATGTCCCTGATTTTGTTTCTGTTTCATAGATAGGGTCATTTGTGTCGTATTTTAGATTCCACATATAAGTGATATCATATGGTATTTGTCTTTCTCTTTATGACATACTTCACTTAGTATGACAATCTCTAGTTGCATCCGTGTTGCTGCAAATGGCATTATTTCATTCTTTTTTTACGGACGAGTAGTATTCCATGGTATATATGTACCACATCTTCTTTATCCATTCATCTGTTGATGGACGTTTAGGTTGTTTCCATGTCTTGACTATTGTGAATAGTGCTGCTATGAACAGAGGGGTGCATTATCTTTTTGAATTATAGTTTTGTCCAGATATATGCCCAGGAGTGGAATTGCTGGATCATATGGTAACTCTATTTTTAGTTTTCTGAGGAACCTCCAGACTGTTCTCCACAGTGGCTGCACCAACTTACATTCCCACCAACAATGTAGGAGGGTTCCCTTTTCTCCACACCCTCTCCAGTGTTTGTTATTTGTAGACTTTTTGATGATGGCCATTCTGACTGGCATGAGGTGGTTCCTCACTGTAGTTTTGATTTGCATTTCTGTAATAATTAGTGGAATAAAATCTTTAAGTGGCTTTATATGAAGAATATTTTAGTGTGGATGCAGAGGGGGCAGTGAATGCACAGAATATAAAGGCCCCACTAATCAAAGAGCTATCACAATACACCACACTTAAAGTGAACCCAGGGTGTGGAAAGGTGAGCTCCCACAGAAGGTGAACCAAAGTGGTTTGTTATTTTTCCAAAAAAGGGATCCATGAGCCTTAACCTTCATATATATAATATTTTCAACACCCCACACCCATGGCTCACCTTTGACAAAAGTGAACTCAAGTATTCCTGAGGTGATCTGGTGCTATATTCTATCCTCTAAGTTGCTTGATTACAAATGAATCCTATCACTTTCTCTCTTGGGAGATACAGACACTAAGGACATTGACTCTCAGAATACCTTCCAAGAGATGCTGAGAATGTTCTGACCTGGAGATCACTTGAGGAGATGACACTCTGGGCTTCCTCACATTACCAAAGAGAATCTAGGCACATCTTTACTTGCAATCTTGAAGAGATTAATAATATAAGAAATAGTAGTATTCCTTATATTATTAATATAAGTATTAATAATATAAGAAGGAATCTTCACTTTCTGAAATTATTCTCGATAGGATTCGAGAATAAAGTATGAGTTCTTGTAGTATATTAAGATGTGAGAGTACAAAATGATCATAGGTGGTGAACTTAAGGAAGCAGTGTTTTTTTCCTTTTCTTTCTCTTCTAAGCTTTCTATAATGTGACTAGATCAGTCTTACAAGAATAAAACAAACAAGAGTTATAATTTATGGGGCTCCAAGACCTGCTCTAAGCTCTTTATTTACAGTTTCTCATTTAAAGAGAGAAGTTAAATGTGATGTGATTTGCAAAAGTCATTTTGCAGAACTATGCAGGAAGATGTCATGGTTCCACCTATAAAATTGACACAAAAGCAAATCTGCTGTAGAAAACCTGCCACGTTGCTCCCTTCCTATTTTGCTTCTTTAGCTGTATGTCTGTAAGCCAGGCTTCTCCATGACTTGGTTTTCACTTGGTGCAAAGGGCAGAGAGAGTTCTTATGAAAACAGACTCTGGGCAGAATGGTCGTGATCAGGCTTCCCAGGAAAGGCGCAGCCACAGAGCAGAGAGCAAGAGGAACAAAGGTCTCTAGCAAGTGGGTAACTGCCACCGCTTGAGTGTCTCCAGCTATTCCAGGCATCTTACATCCATGAATAAATGTCACGATGGACAACTCTGGGGGAAGGCTCCTGTGTGCCAGGCACTATTCCGGGTATTTTTATGTTTATTAACTAATCTTCTCAATACACCAATCGAGTAGATACTATTATTACCACTCTCATGTTATAAGCAAGGACACTGAGGCAAAGAGAAGCTCAGTGTCCTGGCCAAGATCACCCAACTAGTAAAGCAAATAGGTCTAGAACCCAAACCTCAGAGCTGTGGAGCCTAATGTAGGGCTCCCAACAATTCTAAGAACCAGGGACTTTCATTATCACCATCTGCCTTCGAGAGAACCTGGGATTTAGAGAGCCTAGGTGACTTCCTTGACCTCACCTAGTTAGTAAAGAGCAGTGCCAAGAAATTTACCCAAGCAGCTGGGGCCCCTGAGCCAATGCACTGAATCTTTTCAATGCAGTCTCCCATTCAGGACAGCGCCTCCACCCTCTTTGCTGAGAATGGCTATCATAGTGACAAAGAGGCTGGTGAGCAGAGAAAGGAGGTGAAAAGGTACTTGGGCGGGGCGGGGGGGGAGACTACAGAAGAGGCTCTGGGGATTATGGAAGAAAGAGAAAGGGGGCCAGCTCTGTGCTTTATGGAACAGTAGTGGAACTAGTGCAGCCTTTCAAGATACACGAAGAGGAAATGAATCAGAAAATAGAAAAGGCAGAGAGATTGAACAGAAGCATGGAGGGGAGAGAAGGGAGGGCACTAAAAGTGGAAAGAAAGAGAAGAAGGTGAACAAATTATAGAGAAGGCTATAGTATAAGTGTCCGGGAAAGTCCTGACCACCAGCTTGTGAGGGGCCAGAGCTGAGTGGGTGAAATGACAGCTCATGGTACCTCCCAGCCTCTGGCAGCTCCGTGGGACAGCCACATGCAGCCACATCAGGCAGGCTCTTTCTCTGTGGAGGTGAGGATTGTAAGATGAGGCCCTTGGGGCTCTGCTCACAATAAAAACATTGTACAGGCCTTCTACACATGACTCAGTGTGTATTGTGTGTCTGATTGAAAAAAAGATCGGCTTTACCTACAAGTGCTAACGTGTTGGCCAAGTTGAAACGAGTGCACTATTACATAAGAAATGAAAATACCTGGGGAGCAAGCAGTTTACCACCTTGTATGGGACATGCAGGATCCTTAGAGGAAAAGTGCCAGGCGACTCTTTTGCCAACTGTGAGAATAGCTGTGGTTGGACTGGGTGTTTTGTTTTATTTTGTTTTGTTTTGTTTTTACCCCAGTGTTTGGCATGGAGTCCTGAACACCAAGTGGGGCCCCTGAACCCTGCCTGACACCAAATTGCATTCTCTAATGTTATTCCTGTTTTGCTTTGTTTGAGGACTGGATAACAACAACAAAGGGGAAAGGGAGAGAGTAATTAAAGTGTGTTTTGTGAAAACTTTATGCGCTAAGCCTGCAAGAAAGAAAGTGTAATGTTTAAAAGTAGGGACTCTGGGGCTAAACATAGTTTCAAGTCTTGGCTCCATCATGTCCTAGCTGTGGGACCTTTGAAAAGTTATTCAGTCTCTCTGAGCCTTAATTTTTTTCATCTGTAAGATGGGTAAAATAATAGGACCAGCCTCTGAGATCTCTTGTGAGAACTGTATGAGGTAATAGAGGCGAATAGCTTAGCTTAGAACCTGGCCCATGGTGCCTAGCAAAGGTTAGCTAGTACTATCATCTGTACAATGGGAGAGATAACCTCCCCCAGTTCCCTTAAGGGACTTTAAGGCTGAAACAAAAGATTAGCAAGATAAGAGCTCTTTAAAAAGTACTTCTTATTATCTATTTTATACTACACAGTGTGGTAAAGGCAATATTGGACACAGAGTTAGAAGACTTGGATTCTGGCCTCTGGATCTTCATCTCTTCATTTAAGGAATGGGTTTCATTAAGTCTTTTTTAAAGTTCTTTTCAACTCTTACATCTTGTGACTTCAGTGCCCACTGATGCCCCTGCCCATCTGCAGCAGGAAGGGGGAGACCCTCACTCTGGTGGACTTGTGGCTGTAGCTTCCATTCCCTGCTGGCCTGCCAGGGCGCCCACTGATCAACTTAAAAAAGACAAAAAGAAAAGTACTCACACATACCTGGGAAGACGTGCCAGATACCTTAAGTGAAAAAAAGCGAATTGAAGACCTACATGTAATTCTACTGCATAAATATTCTAGAATAATTTTAAAATACAGATTTGTACATGCAAGGATTATCTGTTAGGCAGGATTAAGAGGAATTTTACTTTAGACTTTAAACATGTCTGTATTGTTTGAACCTTATACTGTGAGCATGTTTTATTTTATAAGCAAAATAATAATAATAACAAAATGTAAACAAAATTAAAACGTGTTCGTTGTAGACAGTTTGGAGAAAAAAAGGAAGAAACATCTCTTATAATCCACCCCAACCTAGAAATATTGCTATTAACATGTTAATTTATATTCTTTCAGTCTTTCTTCTATATGTAGATATCACCTAGAAATATATATATGTATGTACAAAATGTAATCATATTGTCCATGATGTCTTGTAATTAGCTTCACCTAACCATATATTGTTTATAGGTTTCCGTGTCATTAAAGTTTCTTGTACAATCTACAGCATGATTTTAATGACTGCCTATTTTTCCATATTGTATGTGGCCAGTCTTCCACTGCTGTACATTTTGGCTGTGCTCCGTTTCCCCCCATTGTAAGTATTGACAGGCTTTTGGAGAGTAATGAATCGTTGAAATATTTGGCTTGATTCCTCTCTTTGGGTAGAGCCGCCTGCTCTGTCTTTTCTTCCTCTTTGTATCCTTCAGCTTTTGGGTGGAGGCCCAGAGAGCTCCACAAGGGGTGGTGTGTGTTTAAGAAACTCAGCTAAAGAAACAAACGGATCGCAAAGAGCTCTGAACCCAGAGTGTTGGGAAAATGCTGAGCATTGTAACTGGCCTAATGTTGCTCCCGTGAGAGATGCCATCTCCCTAGGCCTACAAAGTTCTGGCAGGAATTTTAACTTTTCTCATCCAACTGATGACAGACGAATATTCCTCACTTCAACAGTTATGTGCAACCCCCAAAATGTTTCCTTGAGTCTGTCAAACACTCACTGGAAATGCCTACCAGCTCATCTCTGAAGATGGAAAAGCAGGCATGGTGACATCAGCAAATCAGGACCGAGGGCTGTAGGTTTCATCAAAAAGATAGCCTCTTAGACAGCGCTGGCCCCTGCTCCCTGGGCCAGGCTGTTGGTCCAGTTGTGACTCAGGAAGGAATGCCCCTGACAAGCTGCGGGCATGCCAGGGAATTACTCAGCACATGCCAACAAGTAACCTCATACGACAATCAAATGCGAGCCAATCTGTGAATGCTTTGCGTAACAGCGTATTTGGATTTGGGGCTTAGCTTTCAGGGCTTGAGTTTCACGTTTGCCTGAGCATACTCCCAGGGCCCCTCCTGTGTGCCCTGCCTCTGCGTGCGAGTGCAGACAGCAGTCCCTCCAAGAGCCAGAGCTTGGCTCTCCCCTCGAGGTAATGCAGAACCCTGCCAGGGAACAGCTGTCTCTCATCTGTCTGCACTCCTCACTCCGGCCTGCACTGCTTCTCCATATGCCCTGGTTCTTACCAGTTGGCCAGCAATGTGGGTGACGATGCCTCCTTTTCCTGTTGGGACACTTAATAGTCATTCCTGGTATTGTCCTGGCCTTTGATGCACCTTACCAACAAGAGAGAGGTTTGTTGACTGACAACTGCTGATATAACAAAATTCTATCCAGTCCTGGCTGTAGGAATCGGCAGAATATTACTGCATCAACAGGTCTTTGGGCTGTCGGAGAGCCTCCAAAAGGACAAAGAAGCTTACAGATTTAAGGCCCCTCACTCCTGCATCTGGCCTTTCTCCTGCAGATATCGTGAGAACTGAGAGTTTGATGGATTTAATTTAGTATCCGCATGATGGTGATATGCTCTCTGCTTTTCTGCGTGAGTTTGCTACAGAATAGCAGCCACAGTCTGGGATCCCCTTCAGCCAGAGGCCAGAGCCAAGTGACTTGGCTGGACCACCCATCTCATCAGTACCCGCTCGATGTATGTCAGAGTTTCCTCAAGGCCTTGGGTGTTCGTGTACTCAAGGTGATATTGAACATGAAGTGTTCAAACATCAATACCTGAAGTGAGAGACAAAGGCTGGTCAATGATCCTCTTCATAATTCTCCCACTGAAGGAAGCAGTTACTTCAAACTCCAAGAAGAAAAAATTGTTCCCATGAGATAGGGCTTTTAAATTGCCCCTGCCCTGGCCACAGTACTCTCAGAGAGAGAACACTGATCTCACCAGGAGAATGTGGCTGTGACTGGAGTGCCCAGGTTAGAGATAGGAAGAGCTGCAAGTGACTCAGAAACAGCTATATTAGAGATGCAAAGTCTCCCCCTGGAATAAGTTGATAAGGACTGAATACCTAAACACAGTACTTTAAAAAAGAAACGAGTCAGTAGTTAAAGATCCTGAAGAAAGAAGCTGACATTCCAACACACACTTAATAATAAGACCCCATGGGATGTTCAAAAGTTCTCCAGAGTAGGTGTGAACAGCTAGATTTCCCTTGTCCCATCAGTTAAGGGTTCCCGCCTTTGTTTGTTGTTTTTTTTAAATTTAATTTAATTTATTTCTTTTTGGCTGTGTTGGGTCTTCATCGCTGCATGTGGGCTTTCTCTAGATGTGGTGAGCGGGGGCTACTCTTCGTTGCAGTGCACAGGCTTCTCATTGTGGTGGCTTCTCTTGTTGTGGAGCACGGGCTCCAGGCGCATGGGCTTCAGTAGTTGTGGCTCGTGGGCTCTAGAGCACAGGCTCAGTAGTTGTGGCGCACAGGCTTAATTGCTCCACGGCATGTGGGATCTTCCTGGACCAGGGCTCGACCCCATGTCCCCTGCATTGGCAGGCAGATTCTCAGCTACTGCGCCACCAGGGAAGCCCCACCCCCCCATTTTTTAATAAGGAAAAACTGACGGTTGATATCTGAACCTATTATATAATGGGCTTATTACCAAATGTGGGTTCAGGAATTCTCAAAAAAAAAAAAATTCCCATTCCTTTCAGAATGAAAGAACTCCTCTAACTTCTGTTAACTATAGATATATTGGGGCTGGTAGAATCCTTACTGTGTCTCTAATTTTAAGCATGGATGGTAGAAAGCAAAGGATACACAACCTAGGCAGCTATCAATACTTTTTGTAGCACTGGATATACCAGCAAGCCAAGGTCATTATGAAAGTAAAATTTCTTTCAAAGTAAAAAATGTACTACTAGTCTTTTACTAGTACAAGAGTAAAGCACACTAGTTATCAGTGCTTTATTGGTAATTATAAGCATCCAAAAGTCTCAGCAAGTTGACCATACACTACCTATGTACAAGAACATATAGTGTGGCCTCCAGTGATAATAATGAAAGGAAAGAATAAATTTTGGAAATTCTTTACATGGTTTGTCATAAAAATTAATCAGTCCAAACCCCCGAATTGTAAAGACAAGTTTTGAAGGGTTAAGAGGTGTGCTTCAAAGAGCTGTTTCCTTAATATGAACTTTGTGAAGATCATTAAAATCTTTTAAAGTCACACAACATGTAAGAACACCTCAGGCTCACAAGGAAGGTTGTGGAGCTTAGGGTGAAAGCCTCTGCTGATGATTTTTTTTCTAATTTAATTTTTATTTTATATTGGAGTATACTTGATTTACAATGTTGTGTTAGTTTCAGGTGTACAGCAAAGTGATTCAGTTATACGTATACATATATCTATTCTTTTTCAGATTCTTTTCCCATATAGTTTATTACAGATTATTGGGTAGAGTTCCCTGTGCTCTACAGTAGGTCCTTGTTGGTTGTCTATTTTATATATCATAGTGTGTATATGTTAACCCCAAACTCTGAATTTATCCCCCTACCAACCTTTTCCCTTTGGTAACCAGAAGTTTGTTTTTGAAGTCTGTGAGTCTGTTTCTGTTTTGTAAATAAGTTCATTTGTATCATTTTTTTAGATTCTACATATAAGTGATGTCATATGATATCTGTCTTTCTCTGTCTGACTTACTTCACTCAGTATGATAATCTCTAGGTCCATCCATGTTGCTGCAAATGGCATTACTTTGTTCTTTTTTGTGGCTGAGTAATATTCCATTGTATATATGTACCACATCTTCTTTATCCATTCCTCTGTTGATGGACATTTAGGTTGCTTCCATGTCTTGGCAATTGTAAACAGGGCTGCAGTGAACATTGGGGTACATGTATCTTTTTGAATTATGGTTTTCTCCAGATATATACCCAGGAGTGGGATTGCTGGGACATATGGTAGCTCTAGTTGTAGTTTTTTAAGGAACCTCCAAACTGTTCTCCATAGTGGTTTGTACCAATTTACATTCCCACCAACAGTGTAGGCGGGTTCCCTTTTCTCCACACCCTCTCCAGCATTTATTGTTTGTAGACTTTTTAATGATGGCCATTCTGACTGGCGTGAGGTGATACCTCATTGTAGTTTTGATTTGCATTTCTCTAATCATGACTCTGCTGCTGATTTCTGATGCTGACTGGGAAAGAGCAATTCCCAGGAAGAACCCAGCCGCACCTTGGAGTAGTGCTGCCCTCATAGGCAAATCTCAGCTTTGCCACACCTGCTGAAGAACTGGCTTCCATTGGTGGCAGGGTTGTCCCTGGAGTTCCTTCTCAGAGGTCAGCAGGGGCATAGGTGTCCCAGTCGTGTTACTCCGTGAGCTGTACTGTGAGGGCATCCTCAGAGCACTCCACTTTCCAATCCCATGCCCTTCCACTGAACGAAACCCTGCAAACATGAATGCCTATCGGGAGCAGAACATGCTGCCGTCCCACTGCCACTCTGCTGTTTATCTGCCTTTTTCCTCTTGCTTGGTCTCCTTCTAATTATTGGGCTATCACCTCCAACTCCAGGGAGCCAACGTGTATTTTATTTTTCCAATCTAAAGATGAATAAGGAGTCTGTCTTCTCTAGTCCGATGCACAAGATGAACTTTCTCAACTCATCCTCCTCAAGGAAAAGAAGTTGTTGGGTGAGTCCTGTGTGTGTTTCAGTTTATACACGTCTTAGAAATAGCATATGCACACACAGATGCAGGGCCCCCTCTCTCAGGAAGCCTTTGCTCCTTTTACGTGTATCAAGTGATATAGAGGTTGCCATGGTTAATATCTCTGTTTTGCTCATAGTGTTGGGGAAAAAGCACCCGAAATGGGCATATTGCAATTTAGAAAATTCCCTGGGTACTTTTAAAGCACTGGATCACAATGTACATTTTTTTAAGTGTCGTCAATGACAGCATATTGGTTGTCGTTTTTTGAACACTTCTTTGTGGAAGGACTCATCCATACCTGGATCGCTGTTTCTGTTTTCTTAGATGCCTGTTTGTTTCCCACATTGAGGATTCATTTGGGTTATCTCAGGCAAATCTACGGACAAGGGTGGGAGGAGGATGAAAATCGGGGAGGGGTGGCGGTCAACATGGGAAAGGGATGAGAAAGGCAAGCTTGGACATTTAAAAGTGTCAATCATTCTTACTCGTTTCCTGGGTCTGCCACCTTCTGTCTGTGTGACTTTGGGACCCTCTCTTCCTCAGTTTCATCATCTGTACAACTGGGATAACAGGGCCAACTTCGGGGAGTTGTGAGGTGTAACAAGTTACTATTTAAGTGTTTAGAGTGCTGTCTAGCACATAGAAAGCATTCACTAAATGTCCCCATCCTTATTCATACTTCAGTCAATACATAAGGTGTTGGGGGCTGGGCCTTTTGAAGGAGAATGATTCTTCATATCAACACCACCATCACACATTATTGAAATATTTTGGTGTGAATGGGGCCAATTGACACCCAAACTTCCCCTCCACTGCTGTCTCCTCTCCTCTCTCCAGGTTCAGTAAGTTCCTTTATCTACTCTAAATCACAGATAACTTATCAAGTTACTGCTCCCGGGGGAATCTGTATTTTAACAAAGATCAAAACCTTAAGTGAAAAGGTGTCTCTTGGTGGAATTTCAGAAGGTAAGGGTGGAAGGAGGTTTCTAAAAGCCTTCCAGTCACACCCCAGGTGTGGTTGCTTCAGATGTCTACCAGTAGAAGCTGACTCTGGCAGGAAGTCACTTGCACTTTTCACTAATTGAGGTCCTGCTCTCCTGAATCTTGCAATCTAAAAAAGAGAACTTTGATCCAGAGTGATAATAGACCAAGTAAGTTACCCCTCTGTCCAGGTATTGGCTGGGAGGTGGAGGGGGGACAGTCAGGTGGCGCAAGAGCTCTTGTTGGGCTTCAAGAACTTCACAGTTTATTGGAAGGGACAAAACACATCAGATGGTGATAAGGAAATGTGTGTGAGTAAAAGGAAAAGAGGTGTGTTGACAGAAGACAGCCTGAGGAGTTTATAGAACAGGAACATCTCTCAGGAACTTGAACGCGTTGGAGGTCTTTCGAAAGGGTTAGGATTACACTGCCTGGAGGCAGAGGTATGGCCTGGAAAGCGACTTAGCCCAGCCCTTCCTAGCTGGATGATTAACTGGACGATCTAGCACAGGGATCTTCACTGGAGAGAAACGGGAGCTCAGTATTGATGATTCATTCTCATCTACTTGACATCATTTTCAGATTTTCATTTAACTTTTCCCTTCCACATCAGATACCCCTAACTCTTGGGTGGTCTGCCACACCACTTCCTGCCAAGTCCCAGCTACTTTACTCTAGGTGGAGGGCTGGGGTACTGGATCTTATTTCAAAAGAAGAGAGGAAATTGAAACCAGAAAGTCTTTGTGATGAATTTTAAGAGATTCTTTATTTCCTCCAATACAGGTTTCCCAAGGCTGCTATCTCTAGCTTAGGATATGGTCCCTTCTTTCCTTCTTTCTTCCTTCCTTCCTTTCTTTCTTTTCTTTCTTTCTTTCTTTCTTTCTTTCTTTCTTTCTTTCTTTCTTTCTTTCTTTCTTCCTTCCTTCCTTCCTTCCTTTCTTTCTTTCTCTTTCTTTCTTTCTCTCTCTCTCTTTCTTTCTTTCTTTCTCTTTCTTTCTCTCTCTTTCTTTCTTTCTTTCTTTTTCCCTTTCTTTTTCCTTCTTTCTTTTTTTTCTTTCTTTTTCTTTCTTTCTTTTTGTGAGAGTTAACCATTCAAAATGGAAATCCTTTTATAATTCAATCTAGTTATGCAAACATAGCCCACTGATGTTACCAAATAGAGATTGGATGCAAATAACCCACTCAAGCATAACATGGAATAATTAGTAGGAGCTAAAGCAAACTGGGTTTCTCCCCACCACCCTATTACCTCATAAGAATTCCTTCCATTTGGAAATGAGCAAGAGGAAAAGAAAAAAAATGGGACTATTAAGATGTTTCAAACAGTCTTAAAATGACAGCAATAGAGTTGCTTAGATCACACAAGATTGCCATGTAAACAACTGAAGTAACTTCACAGTTATGTGAAATTAAGCATGCATCCCTAAGAAAGGTTCAGTCCCTCCATCTCATGAAGGCTAAATTAACTACCTCAGGAAATCAGATCCCAAATGGAGGTCACTGAGTCAGTGATTCATAGCCAGGTGTGCAGAAGACCAGGTTCTCTGCAATTCACGAAATAGGGCGTCACTGAATACAGTGAAATGTTATGACATTCCCTGGGGCACTGGCTGTTTTAACTATTCTGGATAGACAGCCAAGCGGTTGTTGGGTGAGGCCTAATACGAGGAATCCTAGAATGGTAGTGGTATTGCCATTTTCTGTAGAGAAGAAAGTTTCTGTTGAGTAAAAGGAGGTAGGTAATATAAACCAGTTCACAGCACGTCCTCACACCTCTGAACTGGCTACCATTACTGCCTGCTTTTCTCAGCACGCCATTGCCTTATGAGTGGCTGTTTGATCAAGAGGCTGAAATCTTGACTGGTGCGATGGGTCAGATTTCCTTTTAGAATCATTCTTGATTTTTAAAGCTTTTTTTTTTTTTTTTGCAGGGTCCAGGACTGGGCCCTGTGAACCTTCATAGGTGGCAGAGAATGAGAAGAAAAATTGGGAAAAAAAGAGATAGCAATACTTCATGTTAGGGAAACCCTCCAGAGAAGCATTTGAGTGAAATCTTCCCGATTTAGCTCTGTGACTGAATTAGACACAAACCAAGAAAGGCCCAGAAGGTCCTCAGTAAATGTTGGTAGAGTGAATGTTGACCAAAACCCTGATGCTCCTTCCATGAGATTCTCCAGAGCTTCGATGTTATTGACACGATGTTCTTCCTAAGGTGAACCTCAGTCCCTTCTCCAGCACCTGCAGCTCATGTTCTCTCTTCTTACCCTGAGGAAAAACACGGAAGATGCTGATATTGTTGTTCTTATGTCTCTGTTAAATTTGCACATATGAAACCCGCCCTCAATTTTCCATATTGTGGACTAAATAACCCCAATTTTGAAAGCTTTTCCTTCAAAAAGGCAATTTCACAAACATTGCCGTGTGCCCATCTTAAGAATTACAGGTGTTTAGAAGTAACTTACATATGACCATATAGACATACCCACACTGAGATACATAATGTGCTTCATTTATAAAGGTCCCGTTTCCTGTTGAAATCCCTGCATCCTGGGCAGTTGGTGGCAGTGCTGTAGGCTTCTGTCTCTTCTCTCGAGCCCAGAAGGAGGTGATAGCTGATGAGCTAGACTTACAAGATGCAGCCCCATACTGATTAAACGTCCATTTTCTTGAGGAAATGGCTGACAGAAGGAGGATAAAGCTGTGAGGAAGCTTGTAGCAATTTCCCACATCTACCACCACCAGTGAGCTTTATTTGTGTGCTTAGAGCAATTGTTAGCAAAACAATGGCTGGAAAATGTACCAGGGAGAAAATTAAGAAATGACAGACCTGCTTCTAAAAAGTAAGAATAAAGTTTCTTTTGTTAAGTTTTTCAAAGCAGAAAGTTTCCCTTTAGCTAGATATATCATCCAGCTGTGGCACCTGGGCAAGGAAGGTGACCAGGCAGCATGGGCTCCAGTTATCTGTGTGCAGGCTCTGACCTGAGCGGCCACTGCCCAGATGGAAGCACAAGCTCAGGGCTCTCTACTGGGGAAGAGAAGCATGGTGCTGGCCTTAAAATCCTAAAGCCACCTGTGAACCACGGTGTGGGTACTGATGGGGTAGAGAGGGTATGCAGGAGTATGGTGGTGAACAGAGAAGGCTGTTGCCTTTAAAGAGTAATGGAAAGGACTCTGGCTAGGGCTGTGCTTTCCAGCACAATGGCCAGTAGCCACATGTGGGTATCGAGCACTTGCAGTGTGGCTGGTCTGACTGAGACGTGCTCTGAGTGTAAAATACGCACCAGAGCTCAAAGAATTAGTGTGAAAAACAAAGAATGCAAAGTACATCATTTATCATCTTTAAGATGGACTACGTGTTGAAATGATATTTTGGATAGATTGAACTAAATAAAGTAAATGATTAAAGGGAATGCTACAACATGAGGAAAGCTTGAAACACAATGCTAAGCGAAAGAAGTCAGACACAAAGGCCACACATTGTACGATTCCACTTATATGAGATGGCCAAGAGGCAAAGCAACAGAGACAGAAGGTAGATGGTTGGCTGCTTAGGGCTGGGGGTTTTGGAGGGAAATGGGAAGTGAGTGCCGATGGGTATGGAATTTCTTTAAGCGGCGATGAAAATGGTCTAAAATTGATCGTGGCACTGGTTGTACAGCTCTGTGAATATACTCAGTTGTACATTTTAAGTGTGTAATTGTATGGTAGGTGAATTTTATCTCGATAAAGCTGTTTTAAATTAACAAATTTGGATGCAAAAATTTTTTTAAACCTGTTTAAACTTTAAAAAAGGTAGCTAGTAGGAAATTTTAAATTACATAAGTGGCTGGCATTATATTCTGTTGAACCTGCTGGGCTAAGGGGACTGAGGGTGAAGAAGCTGGGAAAGCCCAGGCTAGTGGTTCCCAAAGGGCTGATCATAAACACCAGGCAGAAGAGCAGCCAGACGTGGTCACCTTTGGTTCAGGGCAGAGAGGAGTGAAGGGTGACGGAGAACCTAGCCTGGAAGGTTGGGGGGTTTTGAGGATAAGGAGATAACTCCAGGACTGGAGCCGACCTCTGTACCAAGTGCCAGCATGGGACTGATGGCAGACCCCAATTCCTGGCCCCTAGGCAAACAGGGGGCGCCGAGTTTGGTCACCTCTCCAGAACTCTTATCAGCCCGGCCCTACCCTTCACGAGTGGCTGCCCTGGCTACCTCTGACCCAGGCTGGCAGCCTCTTGGGCTGAGAGGGTCCACATCTTGACGCACCTGTAACGCATTTGCACACCTGGAACCCAGTCTTGGTGAGCTATGGCAGGCAGACCGGGGAGATCTGGTCTTGACCTGGGGGATGGAAACTTCTTCAAAGAATATTGCCAAAGGAGCTTGTTAGGTCTGCTTATGAAATGTCATAAACAAACCCTTGAGTCGGTCAGAGGCTGGATGCAGCATAAAGGGAAGCCTTGGGTGCTTTCTTGGCATCCTCTCCCCAACCCAGGTTTCTTTCCAATTCAGTTCCCCTCCCCCTCAAAAAAAAGCACAACAGTATTTCAAAGGACACAGCTCGTTGAATGATGGGTAAGGAAGCTACACTTAGGGCCTCCCAAAAGGAAGGATCCCATGACTTATCTCTGGAAACCAGAAAGATGATTGGACTGAAGGGTAGATTGGAGTGAATTAGCCAGATGAATTGAAACCCCAAAGGTCTAGTTCTGAAGGAGGGGGTCAGTGCCCTAGAAAGGAGAGAGAAAATGAAATATACTGTATTTGGCAGTGGCTATTTAAATTTTAATATTGCAAAGTGAGAATTTGACCTTATCCTGTGTCTTATCCAAGCTATGTCCTGAAATTTGCTCCAGTGGTAAATTTGGTTAGTTTCTCTCATGACTGACTGTGTACCAGGTTTCAGAGGATAGGGTGGTGATCAGAGAAAACGCGGTGGACAAAGTTCATGAACGTAGGAGTATTATCTGGGCAGAGGAAGAGCTCCTGTTTTCTTGCTGTGATGAAGTAACAGCAGAAAGTTAACTGTTCATTGAAGGCTTGGGAGACATAGAGGTGAGCATCTTCTGTATGACTGGAAGCTCCTGAAGGGCAAGGTTATAAATTACTCATGTCTATATCTCCACCATAGGGACTGGCACATGGTAAATTCTCAAGGAATACTTGGAGCGTGGATGGTTGGGTGGATGGAGGGAGGGAGGGAGGGATATGACACAGTAGATAATTGATTAACAGTTCTGTTATGTAATGATTTAGTGTTTTGGGTGGTGGATGATGAGGAAGAAGAACTTGAAAGATTTCATTTATGTGATAGGGAAATAAATTCTGAAAGTGTTAAACTAAAACATATGATAGCATATTGCATATTTGGTTTTGTCAGCTATCTAGTTTTTCCAAACAGTGCTTAGACATGTTGAATAAGAGTGTGGGTAGAAAGGGGAAAAAATGCCTAGAATTACAGCTCATGGGCCTCCCTCTCTGGATCTTGGAAGACGCAAACCACTTAGGAGTGGACGAATGACTTAATGATGATGTTGTCAGGGCCCTCAGAATAAATATTGCCTTTTCCATTCCCACTGCTGGTACTACACAGTGCAGCTGGTGTATCATCAAGAGGCTGAGATCTCCTCATCCTTCTCTTCTGAGTCAGGCAGCATAAGGTGGTAAAAAAGTTGCTCAAGAATCATTTGAATCCTTCATCCCTTGTCCTTGCAAGGTGAGGTAATCCTTTCTGACCAAGGATCCTGTCCTATAAGTGAGTTGGCTTTTTGTGTTGGACAGTTAGCAACCTATATTTTAAGTCAAGGTATTTAAAAGTCAGGACTCAGAAAGAGTTTCTATCTCCAGATAGTTCTATACCAGAGCTTAAAAGGCTCGTCTGGAATATTAGAGGGCAGGGAACTTCAAAGAAAACAAAACCATGTGTTATTTTCAGATTGAACTTAGATCTCTAAAAATTCCGTGAAACTCTCTTATGTGGGTCCGAGGCACGCCACTAATCGAGGTGGACGTGACCCTGGTAGGGTGAGCTGAGGAAGCTGGATTCTTTGAAGGAAGTAACTTTCTGTGATATCATGTCGGGGATGTGCAGGTGCAGCTGGGTGGGAGCCCTTGGCACCGGGACTCCCTGTAATGGGTCCAAATCCCTGGTGCCCATACTCCTTGACCCAAGTCACTTCTGCTCATGAACCTGTACTGTGACCCACAAGCAGCCAGCAGCAGCTGAAAGGAAACGATGTGGCAACTGTGTCCAAAGACGATGGTTAAATGTTGGAAACAAAAGAAAATCCATTTAAAAATATGCCGTTGTATTTTACAAAGGCTCTGCAAGATTTAGAAAGCATGTTTAGCATTCCAAGTATGCTCCCTTCTGCGTCTTTAGAGACTGGCTCTGAGAATGATTTTTTTGTTTATTTAACATTTACTCAAAAGAGACACGGACCCCACCAGCTTTTGAAGAATAGCCTCAGTAGCACTGCCTCTTTGCATTTAGTTTGAGGAGAGAAGCTTCAACCATACGGAGAATTTGGTGTCTGTAATACGTACTAAAAGATCAGCTGGTCTAACTTTACAGGGCTAATAAAAGGGAAGAATTTGCCTGTGCTCAGGTCTTTTATGAATTATAAATAACCATTCACTTTGGAAGATAGCACATCATAAAACTTTTTTTCACAAATATGCACAAATCCATTTTAAGATCCAAGAAAAAAGATGTTCAGAAGTCTCAGATGTACTCAGTTTTGATTTCGTAGGGAAACATATTCTTTTACCATATGGATGCTTTTAAAGGGGCCTTCAACTGGGGCTCAATAATGACACCCTAGTGGCTAAATAAGGCATTTCTTTCCTTCTAACATTATTTCCCTGTTATTAAAGGTGGAAAAACCTTCCTCAAATAGCATACTATTAGAGTGCTTTAGGGGCTATCCTGGGAATCAAGGTTATGTGTCTGCTCCAGAAATACCGTTGTCTGTAATTATCATTCCCCAGTGGTTCTGAGGATGCAGTCTTGGTGCTTTCATTAATTTCTTGATTCTACAACTCTGAAGCGCTTGCCGGCTCTGGATATTCAACATTTTACAGGAGGAGGTTTTTTTGTGTGTGGTTTTCTTTTTAGGGTCACAGGTCTCTCTCCCTCCCTTCCTCTCATAATAACCATTTCCTGGCTTCTTTTGTCTGCTACAATAAAAGGTATGAAAGACTAGATTTAAAAAGAAAAAGAAGTCAGATGGGAGATTCTTACAAACCCAAGGCTTCATCTTCTGTATTTATAATCTAATATGAATATTAAAAGATAGAGTATTTAGATCTAACAAACAACGGAAGAGGGTCCATGGGTAAGACTAGCACATTCATTTTCTTCCCCCAACACTTTACTGTGAGTGTTTCCAAATATACACAAGATTTTACACAGCATTTTACAGTGAATACCCGTATACCCACCATTTAATTGTAGAGTCTACCATTAACATTGTACTACCTTGCTTTATTGCATATCTATACACCCCTCCTCCATTAATCCTTCTTATCTTCCTCATGCTTTTGAAAGTAAATGGGGGCTTCCCTGGTGGCACAGCGGTTGGGAATCCGCTTGCCAATGCAGGGGACACAGGTTTGAGTCCTGGTCCGAGAAGATCCCACATGCCGCGGAGCAACTAAGCCTGTTCACCACAACTACTGAGCCCGCGCGCCTAGAGCCTGTGCTCTGCTACAGGAGAAGCCACCGCAAGGAGAAGCCCGCGCACCACAACGTGGAGTAGCCTTTGCTCACCGCAACTAGAGAAAGCCCACACGCAGCAACGAAGACCCAATGTAGCCAAAAAAAAAAAAAAGAGTAAATGGCAGGGACTTCCCTGGCGGTCCAGTTGTTAAGACTCTGTGCCTCCACTGCAGGGGGCACAGCTTTGATCCCTGATGGGGAAACTAAGATCCTGCATGCCACAGGGCATGGCCAAAAAAAAGTAAATGGCAGGCATGAACCAAATTCCACCTAAAAACTTCAGTCTGATATTTACTTTTTTCTTCTGATGTAAAATTTATATATAATAAAATATAAAACCTTAAGTGTATACTTTCTGAGTTTTTGTGTACCCGAAGACATAGAACATCACCATTGCTCCAGAAAGTTCCCTCCCAGTTTCCTGTCAATCCTCGCCCCTACTCCCCTTCCCAGAGGCAAGCACTGTTTCGATTTTTTTCACTACAGATTAGTTTTGCCTATTCTAGAATTTCATATAAAAATGGAATCAAATAAAATTAACTCTTTCGAGTAAGACCTTTTTCACTCAGTATACTGTCTATGAGATTGAGTCACGTTATTCTGTGTATTGTTGAGTAGTATTCCATCGTGTGACTATACCACAGTTTGTATGGTCGACCATTCATCTGTTCATGGATACCTGGGCTGTATCCAGTTTTTGGCTATTGTGAATAAAGCTGTTGGGAACATTTTTATACAAGCTTTTTTATAGACATATGCTTTCATTTCCCTTGGGAAAAACCTACTTGCATAATTGGTAAATCACAGATGTATGTTTAGTTTTTTTTAATTTTTATTTTATATTGGAGTATAGTTGATTAACAATTTTGTGTTAGTTTTAGGTGTACAGCAAAGTGATTCAGTTATACATATACATGTATCTATTCTTTTTCAAATTCTTTTCCCATTTAGGTTATTACAGAATACTGAGCAGAGTTCCCTGTGCTATACAGCAGGTCCTTGTTGGTTATCTATTTTAAATACAGCAGTGTGTACATGTCAATCCCAAACTCCCAATCTGTCCCTCCCCTCCACCTTCCCCCCTGGTAACCATAAGTTTGTTCTCTAAGTCTGTGAGTCTGTTTCTGTTTTGTAAATATGTTCATTTGTATCATTTTTTTTAGATTATGCATATAAGCGATATCATATGATATTTGTCTTTGGTGTATGTTTAGTTTTTAAAGAAACTGCTATTCCTTTTTCAAAACAGATGTTCCATTTAATATTCCCACCAACAATGCATGAGAGTTCCAGTTGCTCCGCATCCTAGCTTGCATTTAGCGTTGTCATCCTGGTGAGTACGTGGTGATATCTCATTGTGGGTTTAATTTCCCTTTTCCTAATGACTAAGAACATTGAACACATCACCATGTGCTTATTTGCCATTCATACATCTTCTTTTGTGAAATGTCTTTTCAAATCCTCTATCCATTCAAGCAATTTTTTTGTCTTTATTACTGAGTAGGAGTTCTCTATATATTGTGGCTATCAGTCCTCTGTCAAGTTTATGTTTCACAAATATTTTCTTCCAGTCCATGGCTTGCCTATTCATTTTCTTAATGGTCTCTTTTGATGAGAAATTTTTAATTTCAACGAAGTCCATTTTATCAATTTTTTTCTTTTATGGTTATGGCTTTCAGTGACCTAAACAAAGCACATTGATCTTAATAAATGGTGTTCCTAAAATCTATTGTAGGCTCAAGGAAATTCAGAGCTTCACTGGGCTCATTGTAATAGCTGTTTTTGCCTAAAGAAACATCCACTTATGTACACATTGGGAACAATTAAGGAAAACCTGGTGATCTGTCAACACTCACTCTCAAGAACATCCCAGAGAATGAAGCAAAGTCTAGATCTCCCTTTCCACTGTGCTTTTTATAATAACAAGCTTGTTTTGACGGCTGGAAAGAGTCACAACCAATAAAACCACCTGGTCATGGCCTTGTTATGGAGTCAAGTCAGCCCTTCTGCTTATGGGCATCATAAGTGGCTTTTTATAAATTAATCATACGTTACTGAAAAATCACATCTTAAATGGTTTGAATGTACAGCATGGATGAATGAAGAGTCTTCCCCAGAAGGCTTTAAAAAAAAAGAAAAGAAAAATCCACAGAGAGAGTCAGGTGTGAGTGATGGCATGGGGTAAAATGAAGAGCAGACTGAAAGGGGGAATAGTGGGCAATGAGAAAAGCAGGACTTGGAGAAACAGAGAAGCTGAAAGGACTCTTCCCACCTGTTCTTAGGCTGCACACTGAGTCTTTCCCCAAGATTTTACCCCTGACTCTTTGCCAACTGTTCTGCTTGTCAGTGAAGCTGTTTGATTTCTCCCTTTGTTTCTCGTTTGGACCAAAGGGACACTCAATACGGACATGACATTTTGAAAACTAAAGTCACATCTTTTTCACCCTATCTTCATTGTTGTTCTGGCCTACTTTCTCTTAGACATTTTCTTGAGGGTGCAGGCTGAATGTGGTCTTTCAAACTTCATGTTAGCTCCCTTGCCTGTCTCTCCCTTTTTGATTTCATCCTCTCCCAATGATCGTTAATGTTCTACAACTGCTTATTTAGTTGTGGGTTATCCCAGGCCTTTTGCTTCTACTTTTTATCATTAAACAAAATTTCCCCTTTATTAGAGATGGTGATCCAGAAAAAGAAAGGGATGTAGGTTAAATGGATGACTTTTACTGTTTGATTATAGGTTGAAATTAGCAGTCAAATTTTTGTTTTTCACTGATCCAGTAGGTTTTTATAACCTACCATTTTGGTTTCTGACTATATGATTCTCACTGGAAGTTGTCTTGAAATATAAACTGTGGAGAGAGAACACCAATTTGCAAAGCCCTGGGCAGTGCTAACCCTGGAGAATATTCACCGATGACTGTGTGGGTGTGCCTGCCAGGCCAGAACAGGATCTAGGAGAACTTTCCCAGCTTACCTGCCTGTCTTCATCCAATGACTTTGATTATGAAGAGTAGCTGTGGGTGGTAAGTTTTTCTGGTCTCCTGGATCTGTTCCTGAAGAGAGCAGATAAGGTCAGAATGAGAGAAAGCTAGGTTCTGAATTAGAAAAATCAAGCAGGACTTCAGAGCCTCTGAAATAATAAAGCTATGCCCTAAGTCATTAATACACAAACATGATTGAAATAATCAGAAGGGAGAAACAAATAGGGTTAAAGTCACAGGGCCACATGATAAATTATGCCTGGCTATGCAAGTGGGTTAAATCACTTCCTAAGATGTTGCCAACAGCACAAATATCTGCATTTAGCCTCACATGCAACAACAACAACAAAAATGAACCAAAAATACTAAGTTTCTTCCCCTTTGGAAAAGCTAGATACTGCTATTATAGTGTCTCCATTAAGACACAGGAGGATCTTGGGTAGAGTGAGCTAGGTGGGTCCCACTGGTCTGTGTGGGTAGAGTTAAGTGAGGAGCTTGGTGGAAAGGCTTGTGAAGCTGTACTTTCTGTAAAGCAGTCCTGTTGCCAATCCTCCTCACATTCATTTTCTCCTCATGAATATTCTTTACACCAATTGAAGTGGAAGGTGAAATGGTCCAAAACTCAGTCGTGGAAGCTTATTCTTTTTTCTCATTTTGAGTTACTTCAAAATGTATATAAAGTAGAATGCAGAATCCTGAAACACTGTTTCAGTCTGAAACTAAGCTCAAGCTCCTTGGCTTGAGTGTAGGGTCCCTCATGAGCAGAAGAGTCTGAGTTGGAAAGGGGAAATGAATAATAGGGGATGGGACCCATGGGAAACATACATTGATGTACCTTCTTTCATTCTCTTCCTTCTTTCTTTCCTCCCTCCCTTCCTTCCTTCCCTCCCTTAGTATTCTTGCATGGCTGCTCCATCTTTCTAAGGAACAGGTCTGAGAGCAAAGGGAGAGGCATGGCATGGAATGGAAGAAGACTAAAAAAAAACTTTTCTTGTGACTGAATAGAAACTGACAATAAAAATGGTAAAGTTCAGGGACTTCCCTGGTGGTTCGGTGGGTAAGACTCTGCGCTCCCAATGCAGGGGGCCCGGGTTCGATCCCTGGTCGGGGAACTAGATCCCGCATGCCTGCCGCAACGCAACTAAGAGTCCGCATGCCGCAACTCAGAAGTCTGCGTGCCAAAACTAAAAATCCCGTGTGCCGCAACTAAGACCTGGAGCAGCCAAAATAAAATTAAAAAGATGTTCCATAAAATTTTAAAAAATGCTAAAGTTTGGTGATTATATTGATAACTGAATGGAAAATCAGTACTATACAGAAGCTTAACTTATCTTTCAGGCAAGATAATTCTGTTTGCTTTTGATGTATTGCCAGAGTTCTGCAGGAACATCTGGCTGACTGGCAGTTATGTCTTCTGAAGGGAGGGTTCAGCTGCTGCTACCATCACACTCTAACTTCCCTTAGTACCATAAGGTTTATCTGAATCTCAGAATATCTACGATCATGCAAGATCGAAATTTCCCTTCGAGCCGATGTTTGTCTTTCATTTGTTTCCTAATTAGCATTCAGGTTTCAGCCCAAGAGTTCACTGCCAGAGGCATAACGTCTCCCTTGGTGGTGACCCCTGTTGTCATCCTTCTATAGTGAATTCATAGGACTGTTCTCTGATTTTCAACTTCGCTTTGTGGTACTAGGTCTGTGAATGTTTAGTTGACAATACGTGCGCGCCTCTCTCATTTCCTGTTTTTAAGGGCTGCACTTAATTTATTTGAAAGGGTGGAATATTTTAAATTACAATTCAGCAGTTTTACTAAGGAAGGCTGTAAAACACAATGAGCAAGGAGTTTTACTTCCTCCTTACAATTGCTACTGCCCTGTTTTGAAATCTTGATATCCTCCAATCAGTGGGAATGACCTTAACTTAGGCTGTAACATTTTGAAGAGCAACCACGCCATGGCTGGAGCTGTCGAGGGGCATGGGACTCCTGCACACCCTCATTCCATTTTTCCAGACGCCTTGTTTGTACCCGGAATGTGTCTGCCTGTGCTTGATACTGCTCTATCGTGTTGAGTCCCCCTCCCACAGGCACAGCATTTGGATTGGTTATGGAATACAGTTGCTCAGCCAATCAAGTGTAACCTTTCTCCTGCAACCCTAGCAACACCTGACAATGGTCATTGACAAATGTTGAGAGCAAACCTGACCAATCCAACCAGCCACTGACAACGGTCCCCGTCCAGGGCAAACAGGGCTAGCCCTGCCCTCAGAGCACTTTGTGTGGCCAGAGGAGATAATGGTTTGTGCCAGACCTGCAAAAGCAGAACCTGCACGTGGGAGCACAGGCTTGCACCCAGCACCCTACCCCGATTCGCTGCCACTCTAGCCAAGCTGACATTAGTTGGTCAAAGCCAGCACTGGAGCTGGCGTCTGTGGGGTGTGGGAGGGTCTCATCATCTCTCATACTAACCTAACCCACACAGCAACCCACCCCCCATACCTACCAGTGTCTTTTCAGTGGTTGGAGAAAGAGCCCATATAAAACTTTGGCTCCAGGGTCACACTTCCGGCTCTGATGCTAATTTGGCCCTCAGGGCAGGGCCAGAGGAGCAAAATACCTGGCTGTGTCCCCAGTGGCACCTTTCCAAGCTTCCTGGCTATGTATTTTTACCTCCAAGCCTGACTCTGAACCCTGCTGGGGTACAGTTGGCCTGTCTGCCTCAGCTGCGGGCACACTGGGACACTCCTCAGGACACTGCTGGACCTGAATGAGCTCTCACTTCTCTCTGGAAGGCTCTGAGACTGAGGGACCTGTAGGCAGACCTGGGCAGAGGCTGGGTGGGGTGGGCTGGGGGCTGGGAACAGGATAAGAAAGGGGACCTGCCAAGAACATGCATAGACAATTCACAGGCAAATGCACGTTCCCACAAAGACATAATAGCTGTGTGTGTATGATGCCCTCCTGAAGTCCCCTTACACCATCATTCCTGTTAGTCTAGCCACCCTGAAGGCGTATTTCAAACTGTGGTTGAGTAATCCGCTGTGTGGTGATTAGCTGTTAATGAAGCTGAAAATACCTAAATCATCCAACAAGGAATCTGAATTAATTTTTTTATGGTTACCCTGATAGACAAGTCGGTGTCACGACAAAGACAGACCTGGGGATATATGCAGACATTGGCACACATGGATAAACCTAGGCATGAGGAACAAAGGTGGAACAAGGTGGGAAAAAAAAAATAAAGAAAAAGGAAACTTCAAGGAGAGCCATGCGTTGAAGAGTGTGAAACCCAAGGTAACATTGTGAAATTAGTGAAGTTCATTCAGCAACCCCCTTCTTATTAGCACCACCCTATAGGGCCTGTCCTCAACTTAATTTTCCATGAGAGGTGGCAGAGGGATTGGCACTCGGTCACTTTAACTAATCCCTTGGGATTAAACATTGATAATGGCTTCAAGTCTTAGCCCTTGGGGGGATATCGATATTTTTCAAAGGGGGCTCATGAAGGTCCAAAAGAACTAAATCTCTAATAGTTGAATTGTAAATTGAGAGGAATAACTTTAGAAACTTGGCCTTGCTCAAACACACTTTTTTTTAAATTTTATTTTTTATATAGCAGGTTCTTATTAGTTATCTATTTATAGTTATATATTAGTGTATATATGTCAATCCCAATCTCCCAGTTCATCCCACCATCACCAGCCCCCGCCACCACTTTTCCCCCTTGGTGTCCATATGTTTGTTCTCTACGTCTGTGTCTCTATTTCTGCCCCGCAAACCGGTTCATCTACCATTTTTCTAGGTTCCACATACATGCGTTAATATAAGGTATTTGTTTTTCTCTTTCTGACTTACTTCACTCTGTATGACAGTCTCTAGATCCATCCATGTCTCTACAAATGACCCAATTTTGTTCCTTTTTATGGCTGAGTAATATTCCATTGTATATATGTACCACATCTTCTTTATCCATTTGTCTGTCGATGGGCATTTAGGTTGCTTCCATGACCTGGCTTTTGTAAATAGTGCTGCAATGAACATTGGGGTGTATGTGTCTTTTTGAATTATGGTTTTCTCTGGGTATATGCCCAGTAGTGGGATTGCTGGGTCATATGGTAATTCTATTTTTAGTTTTTTAAGGGGCCTCCATACTGCTCTCCATAGTGGCTGTGTTAATTTACATTCCCACCAACAGTGCAAGAGGGTTCCCTTTTCTCCACACCCTCTCCAGCATTTGTTGTTTGTAGATTTTCTGATGATGCCCATTCTAACTGGTGTGAGGTGATACCTCATTGTAATTTTGATTTGCATTTCTCTAATAATTAGTGATGTTGAGCAGCTTTTCATGTGCCTCTTGGCCATCTGTATGTCTTCTTTGGAGAAATGTCTGTTTAGGTCTTCTGCCCATTTTTTGATTGCGCTGTTTTTTTTTAAATATTGAGCCGCATGAGCTGTCAAACACACTTTAAGATAGAAGCCTCCTCTGGATATTCCTAAAGCCAGAATTAAGGCAAGAAAAAGTAGTCGGGGTGGGATGGGGAAGTGCAGTGGGAAGCAGTCCATCAGATGGATGCTTTACAGGAGGATGACACCTTAGATGGAGAGAGAGAGGCAGCAGGCCAGCTTCCACACAGAAATGAGGCAGGAGGTAGTGTTAGAATCACCCATACCTGTCCTTCAGGGAACCTGGAAACTTTCTGGTGACATGAGATGTGGAAAATTACAACACAGGATATTATATAATGTGTTCAAAACCAAGTCTTATACAGCCATATATACACACATAGGTTCTAAGTTCAAAGTCTAAAAGCAATTAAACCATTCTTACAGGATGTAAAATTGTAGGGATATTTGCCTCTTCAGCAGATAAGTAAACTATCTTCTTCCTTTTCCAGATTTTTCAAAATATTCAGTTATTACTGGTCAAGTTTTCTGTGAAAGACTTATTAAGACTATAACTATTCAGACTACAGCTATTAAGACTACATACAGAACAACAACAAAAAAGAGGCAACATCTAATGTTTATTTCTTGCTCTGAAAGTTAAGAAATTTTTATCTTCCTCTGAAATAACGAAAGAAAAAATAAAATTGACAATGTGTATCGTACGGTTCTTCGTAACCTAAGTTTCCCATGTGTCAGGAAGAACTTATAAGATGTCTGAAGTGTTATGAAGATGCTTAGAGGAAAGAAGGTAAAGGTTCTCACTTAGAGCTAATAGTTCATGTTCAACAATTTGAACTTGTCTTAAGGATAAACCCAAGAGCCCCGGGAGAGGGCATAATGAATCTTTAATGTAACAGTTTGGAGCGAATATTTTTCCCCCTTAACCTCTAAGAGATCATTGTTTCCTCTTTCCATGGTAACCAGAACACTTGAAATTGCCAAAACTTGAGACAAAACCCAGAAAAATACAATTAACAGAAGACAAATGTTAAAGGGAGCATGTATCACAGTGTGGCAAACGTTTTGAAATTTGTTTGGAAAGATTTTCTTCTTATTTCTTTGCTTGGAATAAGGCCACAATGTCTAGAATGTAGTAGCAATAGCTTCATGGCATGCTGCTGCATGTTCATTGAATAGATTTTACTCTTTTCTTGAAAGGAAAGGAGAGACCCATGGGCCTTGGCAGAAATCAAGTGAAGGTAAAATGTTGGAAGCTGCTCTGCGGGCAGGTCATGATGTTAACCACAATGAGAAAGCCAGTCTGGCTGAAGTGCCCTTGCTCCCTCCCTTCCATGGAATGAACAAATACTTATTGAGCACCTACTATTTTCTAGGTAATCTGTCCTACACACAACTAAATGAAAAATTACAATTCTAGAAGGGCTTCTAGGGGAAGTACATGAACTACAAGAGTGTGTAACAAGCAGAGCTGACCTGTCAGAGCGGCCAGGCCTTCCTAAGGAAGTATGATTAAGCTGAGTAGGAGGAAACTAGGCAGTGATTGCTGGGCCTGGGGAGAGAGAGCATTCCAGGCAGTGGGAACTCTGGGGCAAAGGCGCTCTGGGGGAAGTGAGCCTCAAGTGTTCAAGGAACCGAAAGCAGGCGGGAGCAGTCTGTGTTGGCAGAACCCCAGAGAGTGAGGGGAATGAACCTGGGACAAGGCCAGCTGGAAAGGTGAGCACCAACCAGGTCATTCCTAATGCATAGCCTTGAGTCTTGCCAGGCGGGCTTGTTGAGGATTTTGTTCTCTATCCCTCCTCATTCCAGGGTGAACTCAAGCTGTAACAGGAAGGCATGACAGGCCCTTCTTGTATGTGATGTGGGAATGGCAACTTCTGGGTTATCTGAAATCTGTTAGGATATTGTCATAAATTCCAGATGTGAACCACCAAGCTTCAAAGGATTATAATTTTATAAAGACTTTAAACCTAAATCATACTCAAGCTATATTATTTTATGTACGATCATTCAACAGGCACCTCAGAGCCATCATCGTGAATTTCAATTATCATCATGTATTAACCCCTCAGAAGCCAGAGTTTGACCATCTAATAACCTTCCCTTTATCTGCAACCTACCTGGAATCCAGGAAGTCTGGAAGAAGCTGAAGTAAATGTGACATAGACTGTGCATGTTTTAACCATAGGGGATGTCCTCATTAAGAACTTAGTTGATTTTTATTTTACACACAATTCTAACAAGTGGGTTTTCTGGGTTCCAAAGCCACAGCAAATGGGAAGCAACAATTCAGAAAGGGAGGAGGAATGGGGTTATATGACAATAATTAAAAGTAACAGGGGACAGCACAACTGTAGAGGAGAAGACCAAAAAAACTGAGGGAAAAAAGACATAAAAACTAAACACTAAATAAAAAGTGAAAGGAAGGAAGGAAGAAAGGAAAGAAAGAATGAAAGAAGTCTAGAGTTGTTAGTTGTGGACAAACTGTCTTGCATGCCTTAGTAGCTCTTGAGGTCATCATTGTGTTTATAGTGAGACGCTATGCTTAAGAAGCCAAGGAAGTGCATCACATTAGATTTCTAGCCTACAGGGTTAAGATTTTTTTTAAAGTTTTGGTACTTAAGAAATAAATCTTCAGTTTTTTGGGGAAAATGTCTATTCAAGATGGTTCTTATAAAGGTTCTTATAACCATGGTTTTATTGTAGTGTAGTTCTGTGGACGTGTTAGTTAATATAGATTTCAGGTTGAAAAAATATCTGACATACGAGCTTTTGCTGAGACTGCTTCATTTCACAAGATATTTAATTCTGGGTTTGAACGAAGTCATTGGAAGTGACACTTTTCGTATCTGAATTGTCATGATGCTATTCTTGACAAGGAATGAGTTCTTGAATATTTAGAATATTGTAGGTGATAAAAATGTCCTTAATAAATACGTTATAAAGTTTGGCTTTCACATTTTTAACTTTAATTTTCATGCTTGTCTCTTAAAAGCAAATAATCTTTTTCTAGGCATAAGGTGCCCCCAAAAGTTACTTGGTTGTCTGAACTGTATGTCTTTACTTCCTCCAGATGGGAATGAGAATGAATAAAATACTGTTTGATCAGTTTGGAAAATGCTCATGCTGTATGTTTATGAAATGATTTGGGGGATGACATTATTTTCTGCAAATACATCCTTCATACATGTCAGAGCACGTTTTGACTCCCTAGAGAATATGTTCATACCATAGCATTTAATGTCTTCAATATGTTTTTCTCCTACCATCTCACCTACCAGAGATATGTGCAGAGAGTGAACTGGTAGATTGATGCAGTTTTGAGGAAATCATTAATTTTCTAAGTTAAGATTTTTCTATAGTGCTACTTTTTCAATGTTTAAAACTGGGAGTTATTTTTCCAGTTGACATAGGTAAATAAATGTGGAAGTAAATATTTTTTACCTTATTCAATTAAATAGTATTCTTGTGTCTATCTATCTTGTGACAAGCTTAACAAATACTTACTAAAAAGTTACAGTTACAAATAACCCAATCAAAAAATGGGCAGAAGCTCTAAATAGACATTTCTCCAAAGAAGACATACAGATGGCCAAAAAGCACATGCAAAGATGCTCAACATCACTAATTATTAGAGAAACGAAAATCAAAACTACAATGAGGTATCACTTCACACTGGTCAGAATGGCCATCATCAAAAAATCTACAAACAATAAATGCTGGAGAGGGTGGGGAGAAAAGGGAACCCTCCTACACTGTTGGTGGGAATATAAACTGGTGCAGCCACTATGGAGAACAGTATGGAGGTTACTTAAAAAACTAAAAATAGAACTACCATATGACCCAGCAGTCCCACTCCTGGGCATATACCTGGAGAAAACCATAATTCAAAAAGATACAAGCACCCCAATGTTCACTGCAGCACTATTTTACAGTAGCCAGGACATGGAAGCAACCTAAATGTCCATGAACAGAGGAATGGATAAAGAAGATGTGGTACATATATACAATGGAATATTACTCAGCCATAAAAAAGGACAAAATCATTCCATTTGCAGCAACATGGATGGACCTAGAGATTGTCATACTGAGTGAAGTAAGTCAGATAGAGAAAGACAAATAGCATATGATATTGCTTATATGCGGAATCTAAAAAGGGTACAAATGAACTTATTTACAAAACAGAAGTAGAGTCATGGATGTAGAAAACAAATTTATGGTTACCAGAGGTGGGGGGGAGGGATAAACTGAGAGATTGGGATTGACATATACATACTACTACCTATAAAATAGGTAACTAATAAGAACCTGCTGTAGAGCACAGGGAACTCTACTGGATACTCTGTAATGGCCTATATGGGAAAAGAATCTAAAAAAAAAAAAAAGAGAGTAGATACATCTATATGTATATGTATAGCTGATTCACTTTGCTGTGCACCTGAAACTAACACAAAATTGTAAATCAACTGTACTCCAATAAAAACTTTAAAAAAAGTTAGTTTTTTTTAAAGGGGAAGGACTAAAAGCTATAAATAAATGTGGCATTTCCTATTTCTTTTGGCTATCACTAGGTTCTAAGTCATGTTGGAGGTTTGTTAAACATTCCGGTTCTGAGATGGTTTCATTTGATGCGATCTCCTCCACTGCACTTTGGATTGGAACGAATAGACTATATTTACACTAAAATATTTTTGCTAAAAATTAACAAGAGTAGATTATCTAATATTTAACAAAAGCAAACACTTTTTACCTCTAGAGGGGGGAATTATTGTCCAAATTACAAAATTTGAAGCAAATTAATTTATAAGAAAATTGCCAACCTGATTTTTTTGTATATGTTGAGATGTAATGATTTATTTTTCAAAAACCCAGATTGTAACTTTAAAGACTTTTGTCTTAACAGAATACACTGCTCTTAGACATAGGATGGAAAAGATTGGTTGGTTGATCAGTTGTTGAATACACTTTCTTATAGAAAATTCTAGAAAACCTGTGGGTAAGTGATAATGTGGCCGCTGAATTATGCATTATGATGTTTCCCAACTTGTCTTTTCTAAAGAATTATCCAGGGCATATATTAAAACAACAACAACAACAAAAACACAGATTCCAGATCCCACCCCAGCCCTCTCCAGGGGAGAGGTAAAGGAAATCTAAATTTTAAACAAGTACACAGGGCTATTCTTATAATCTGGGCAAGTTTGGGAAATACTGGATAATGGGAAAAGTTCTGGCTTTATCATCAGACAGCCTGAACTTGAATACCTGCTAGGCCAGAACAGAGCTGAATAACCTTTGATGAATTTCTTTGAGCCTCAGTTCCTTCATTCATTTCTTGTGCCAGGGCAGGGCGGGGAGGGGTGCTAAGGGGGACTGGGGACCAAATGAGTTACTGTTTATAAAAGACCTAGCACTGCATCTGCACCCACTCTCTAAACAATGATAATAGTGAAATATCAGTAGTTTCATTTTCTGGATTTTAACAAAGTTGAAATGGATCAAATTTTTCTCCTCTTCAAAGATAGAGCAGTGGTTTTAATGCCCACTTCTTATTTTGCCCAAGGATCTATTTGGTGGAAATGACTGACCAGGGAGATTCTTTTGGCACTTTCCCGTTATTGGACATTTTGTCCTGATAAGTGTCATCTCTAATATCTCTATTATCTCATTCTTTACTCTTTTTTTGGCACATAGAATTCTCTGTCATTCCACTGAAGGGGAGAATAAGCCTGATTCATAGGCTAACTATGCTATTTTAGGCTTTTTTTTCTCTCTAAATAATTTAATTATATCCCAGGGAACATAATTGGCTTTGGTTATAATATAAAAAGTATACCCCAATATAAAAGCATGGAAGTGGGAATAACTTTGTGTCCATCTTCAAATGACTTAAAGTTCCTTAGATCTAATCTAATTCTCACATCTTGGAATCTTCCTATTAATGGAAAATTATTCTTTTAATTAGCTGAGATGACTGGCAATAATGATCAGGCAAAGCCATTTTTTTCTTCTGCAGGCCTCCTCCTAAGTGCTAGGGCTGTGTGAAGTTCTTGCCACCAAAGGGTAGTTTTCAAACTTGACTGTAAAGAAGACTCACATGGGGAGTAAGTGAGTGTCAGTTTCTGGTTCCCAGCTCCAAACTGTGTGCAGTGCTCTGGAGCACTCTAAGGATCTCTCTTTGAAAACCACTGCTCCAGGAATTTGATACATCTCTATTGAATTTAATTCAAATTTTCATTCTTAAAGACAGGTAGAGATGCCATGACAGATGTCTCGACAGGACTCCACTGCTCCTTTCAAATAAATTCCTTAGCTATCCATCTATTGATGCATCCAACTGCAACAGGCCAGGTGATTGGTAAGGTGCTGGGAGAGAGGGTGTCTCTCTTCCTTGTGGCTATGAGTTTAGCTACTGGGAGTCCTGTTTATGAAGTCTGCCTAAGAGCCTAGCTCCTGACCACACTGGCCGATGTGGTGTGGTGTGATTTGATATGATGAGTCACTGCATTTGGGAAGCTGTAAACTTTTTGTACTTTCATTTCCTACCATTGCCTAATGGTAAACATTGAAGCATAACCAGAGGCCTCTAGCCCTTATGTGGTCCCTACAGTAGAGGCTTGTTTGAAAAGGGCAATTATAAGTAATTTAGTAACGATTTCTATGAACACCAGAAAAAAAAACCACTGTAAATACCTCAAAAATGAGAGTGGCACAGTACCAGCCAAAGATGACATGCTGTCACTTCTT